>NW_023425552.1:2052611-2212611 GCF_014108245.1 Pipistrellus kuhlii
GCTGTGTGTGTGAGTTCCCAGCTGCCTCCCGCACCCCCCGTAATGCCCCTCACCGGGGATGTGCCCGCAACCAATGTACATGCCCTTGACCGGAATCGAACCCGGGACCCTTCAGTCTGCAGACCCACTGATCCAAACCGGCTTCTGCTGCGCATTCCAGCCTCTTATTCTAAGGAGGAGCATCTCCTTCCTGCTCATGTGTGCGTGCATTTATGGACGTGCGGGTCCCCGTTTTACTTAGTAGGTGACACCGTTATTACGCTTAAAATGTTAGAAGCTCCAGTTGTCCCGTGTTCTAACATGGAGCCCCTTCCCTCTGGCCCCTGTGTCCTTATATTTACGACTAGAGGCCCGATGCATGAAATTCGTGCAAGAACAGGCCTGCCTTCCCCGGGTGCCGGCACTGGCTTCCCTCGCAGCCCCAGCTTAATCGGGAAGATCGTCCGGTCTAATTAGCGTATTACGCTTTTATTGTTATAGATCAGTGTTTCCCAAAGTGTGGTACGCGTACCCCCAGGGGTGCGGGAAGAGTCTGGTGGGGGTACGTGTTGCACCGAAGTTTGGTGGGGATACGCACTGCCCCGTACTTAGCTGCGCCTGATTTTACGTTCTCATGAGTACGGGGTGTCCTCAGCGTTATGAAAATTATAGAAGGGGTACACATATGTCAGAAGTTTGGGAAAGACTGTTATAGATTGTTATAAATGTCCTAAAGTCAAACTAGTGTGTCCGAAATCCCCACTCTTGAAACTTAACACCACTGAGCTGTACACTTAGAATGGTTAAGATGGGGAATTTTTTTTTTCTACCACAATTATTAAAAAAGAAAAAAGGAAACACCTTCAACCGTTAGACTGTAAGCTGAGTGACTCGTCCTTGGTACTAAGTTCATTGCCAGGGCTGACTTCTTTGTGCCCTTGAGCAGAGTCCTTCACCTTGAGGGTTGCTCAGTGTCTGTCACCTGCTAAGGAAGGTGGCCTTTTCCAGGAGAGGAACAGAGGCAGCACTGCTATTAGTTAGCATTCTTGCAGGAATAGCAGTCTGAGTTATTCCTGTTCTTTTACTCGTTTGCGTTTGGAATTAATTTGTTGGCTAGTAGAATACCAAAGAGACACGTTCTGTGGAGAGTGAGGCAACAGTTTTCAAGGTCGTCGGCGTGTCCCTGTGCCTGTGCTCAGTGCCCGACGGAAGGCGTGTCCGTCCTGAAACTTCTGAAGGAACCCAGCGGCTTTCAGAGTCCAGGGCTTAGTGCTGATGGATGAGATCGAACTCTATAATTCACATGCAGATTTCAGTTTCTCTTGAAAAGAAAGAGAGCCCATTTTGATGCGGTTCTAGAAAGATTTATTGCACAAGGTGAATTCCATAAGATGCTGCTGCCTGCCAGTGTGTCTGCTAAGGGTCTTGTCTGTTTTTAAAGGGAAGTGAATTAACTGTGCTTTTAATATTAGAATCAATGTCATATGACATTTCTACTTATGAGTACAGGTTACCATGTTTCGTTATGAAAGGTTTAAGTAAGTTATTTAGTTTAAGTACAGGAATGTACGATGTATTTTATTACAAAGTAGATAGGTTAAAAGATAGACAGGTGATATATTCATCTTTTCAGTAGAGCTTGAAGAGACTATCGGTTATTCCTGCTTCTAAATTTTCAAGTGAAGGAGCAAAGACCCTCCTACGCATCCCCTCCTCACCATACCCCACTTACTTTATATATATATATATATTTTTTTTTTTAATTGATTTTTTACAGAGAGGAAGGGAGAAGGATAGAGAGTTAGAAACATCGATGAGAGAGAAACATCCATCAGCTGCCTCCTGCATGCCCCCCACTGGGGATGTGCCCGCAACCAAGGTACATGCCCTTGACCGGAATCGAACCCGGAACCTTTCAGTCTGCAGGCCGACGCTCTATCCACTGAGCCAAACCGGTTTTGGCCCCACTTACTTTTTAAAGATAGGTTAGAATTATTCTTACTATTTCCGCCAAGACCGGTTTGGCTCAATGGATAGAGCGTCGGTTTGGGGACTGAAAGGTCCCGGGTTCGATTCCGGTCAGGGGCATGTACCTTGGTTGCAGGCACATCCCCGGCAGGGGGTGTGCAAGAGGCAGCTGGTCGATGTTTCTCTCTCATTGACATTTCTAGCTCTCTATCCCTCTCCCTTCCTCTCTGTAAAAAATCAATAAAATTTATATTATAAAGTGTCCGAAGGAGCGCCTGAAGGTCGCTTCCAAAGGATGAAAAGCGAAAGCAGCGTCAAAGCCGTTAAGGTCGACGATTGGGTACAGTGTTGCGGAGCATGAAGGGGAAAAGGAGGAGGCAGCAGAGCTGATGCGTAACGGCCTTATCCTCAAGGAGCCTGGCTCTGAGAGCGCACCGTGACCCCTGGCCCCAGCCTCGGAGGTGACCGCGGGCGACCTCAGAGGGACTGTCAGCTCGGCCCGTTTGCAGCAAATTCCCTGTGAGCCCCGCAGCGTCTGTGCCGCTCGGTGGCGAGGGGGCCTGTGTCTCCCAGGCCTCACCTAACTCCGGGCGTGGCTGGTGCGGGAAGGAAGGGGGAGCGCGTGTCATGCTTTACTTTGCGAAACTCAGTCTTGTCCGTAGTCTAGATACGTTCTCTAAAAGCACGCTGGGGCCGAAACCGGGGTGGCTCAGTGGATAGAGCGTCGGCCTGCGGACTGAAGGGTCCTGGGTTCGATTCCGGTCAAGGGCATGGACCTTGGTTGCGGGCACATCCCCAGTAGGAGGTGTGCAAGAGGCAGCTGACCGATGACTCTCTCTCATCGATGTTTCTAACTCTCTATCCCTTTCTTTGCCTCTCTGTAAAAAATCAATAAAATATATATTAAAAAAAATAAAAATAAGTAAAAGCACACTGGGGGCTCTTGTGATTTGACAGCTGTCTGCGTGGTGCAGAGTTTCTGTGCTGGGTGTCCGGAGGGAGGGACGCAGGCCCTTCCTGATGGCTTCAGTTTTCTTGGTGCCAGGATGCGAGGCTCCCTTCTGAGGAGGGAGCAGACAGCAGGGCGGCCGTGGCGGTGGAGAGAAAGAGCCAGCACCATTGCCGGCGGCTCTGAGGCCCCAGAATGTGCAGTGACACCATCCACAGGAATTAGCCTTCGTTCACACAGCAGCGCTGCGGGTGGTTTTGTTGTTTTGTTAATCCTCACGGAGGATGTTTTTTTCATTGCTTTCTCAGAGAGAGTGGGAAGGAGGGAGGGAGGAGGAGAGAGAAACATTGATGGGAGAGAGATCCATCGATTGGTTGTCTCCTGTGTGCGCCGACCAAGGGCACGTACCAGGGATCAAACCTGCACCTGGCACATGCCCTGAACTAGGAATTGAACTCGAGACCCTTTGTTGTGCAGGTTGACACTCTAACCATTGAGCACACTGGCCAGGGCTCAGTAGCAGTGTCTTGAAGAGATAGGGACTCTTTTCTGGGTAGTTACCTTATTAAGTATTACAATCATTATTTTTATTTTATTTATTTATTTATTTATTTATTTAAATATTTTATTGATTTTGTACAGAGAGGAAGGGAGGGAGATAGAGAGTTAGAAACATCGATGAGAGAGAAAGTCTTCGATCAGTTGCCTCTTGCACACCCCCTACTGGGGATATGCCTGCAACCAAGGCACATGCCCCTGACCGGAATCGAACCCGGGACCCTTCAGTCCCCAAGCCGATGCTCTATCCATTGAGCTAAACCGGTTTCGGCTGCAATCATTATCTTTAAATATTTAAGATTCTGGCTCTTTTTTTCCCTAAGAAAGAGGACCCTTGAATGGTGCATATGGTAAAATAACAGTGACTTCTGCTTAAGAACCTTTTCAGTAATGGAGCTGTACTTTTTACATCTTTTGTTGTTATTGTACTTTTTGAAGATTTTAGGGTTATTGGACTATTGAGCTGGAAAAGGGCCTTAAATGCCTATTTTTTTCTTTTTGACCGTGAGTGTAATTGGTAGTAGTTTGTTCCCTACTTTGATACTAACATGTTCTGCTTAAGGATTTTGTTTATATGTACATTGAGTTTCTCATGGAACATAGGTTAATGAGAAAACTATTTTGAAGTAATTCTCAAAATTTCCTAACAGTAGAATACTAATTTTTGCATTTTTGTCTTTATTAGTTATGAATATTAGTAATAGAGCGGTAGACACAATAGTCTAGTGTTTGCTACTGAGTGTTTTTATAAATACATTTAGGAACTGAATATTGTGTACATTTTCTTTAAAGCACACGTGCTTAACAATCAGTAAAAAAAAAAACGTGTTTTGTAAGATCCTTTTCCATTCTCTCCCTCTCTCAGGCCACATTGCTTCGATTTCAGAGCACGCTGGTGATCGCTGAGCACGCCAACGATGCCATAGCACCCATTACCTTAAACACCATCACGGCAGCCACACGCCTGGGCGGTGACGTGTCCTGCTTAATAGCCGGAACCAAATGTGACAAGGTGAGACATTTTTAAGGTCGATCATAGCAAATCTAATCTCCATCAAGGGACTGGGACAGACGGCCGCGGAGAATTATGGGGAGGACCGTAATCCAAACTGGGCTCTGATCCTCACTAAATGGCCAGTGTCACACCATTACCAGGCGCGAAGAAACCAAGTTTGCCCGCTAAGCATTTCATCTTTTGAAACGAGGGAAAATGCTTGATTTAGTTCCCCTGGCACCATCGCGTGCCCTCAGGTACCAAGGAGAAGGATAATGTTTGAGTCCCCTTCGAGGTTAATTGCCGATTCCTTTTTTGTGGTGATGAATATACTTGCTAATTGCTTTTAATTCCTGAAAGTGGTAAATCTGGACAGAGCACCAGGCGTGCTCCTTTAGTTGGTGTGGGAACTCAAATGGGAGCAGCACTGTGCTTTCCGGGTGACAGTTGGTGTGAAAAGCCGTCCTTCGTTTTGGTTGTGGGAATAAGACAGCGGCCGCCCCCTCCTGGTGGGCAGGGTCTGGCCACGGCCGCGGTGCAGATCAGATTGTGCTTCAATGCCGCCCATGCGGCTGGGCTTCCGGGAGGGGGGCCCTCCCACCCCACTCGGGGCGTGGAGGGTGTGGTCGGGGCTGGGACTTAGAGAACAGCTTTTGGAGGAGACAGTTCCTTGACAGAAATTTACTTTTTTTTTTTTTAATGATTTTTTTTTTGCCCCCTACTTTTTTTTTTTTAAATATATATTTTATTGATTTTTTATAGAGAGGAAGGGAGAGGGATAGAGAATTAGAAACATCGATCAGCTGCCTCCTGCACACCCCCTATTGGAGATGTGCTCACAACCAAGACACATGCCCTTGACCGGAATCGAACCCGGGACCCTTCAGTCCGTAGGCCAACGCTCTATCCACTGAGCCACACCGGTTTCGGCTGACCCTGTATCTTTTCTTTTTTTAATATATTTTTATTGATTTTACACAGAGAGGAAGAGAGATGGACAGAGAGTTAGAAACGTCAATGAGAGAGAAACATCGACCAGCTGCCTCTTGCACACCCCCCACTGGGGATGTGCCCGCAACCAAGGTACATGCCCTTGACCGGAATCGAACTTGGGACTTTTTAGTCCGCAGGCCGACGCTCTATCCACTGAACCACACCGGTTTCGGCGACCCTGTATCTTAAAAGAACGTCTCAAGCGGCCTGGGTTAAATGGGGATTTCTTTTCCTGAAGCCTGCTGACAAACCTTATACCGAACCTATGGAGGCGAGACCAGCCCCCGGGCCAGTGTGTGGAGAGAGGACTGTGCTGTCTTTTTTGGTTGCCCGGGTTTCAGATTTCCAAGTCCAGGGTTCGATTGCTTATTTGCTGTGATTTTAAGTAATTGTTCTAATATCATGTTGAAATATTTGAAATGAGATTTTTTAAAAAATAAATAAATTTTATTGATTTTTTACAGAGAGGAAGACAGAGGGATAAAGAGGTGGAAACATCGATGAGAGAGAATCATTGATCAGCTGCCTCCTGCACACCCCCCACCCGGGATGTGCCCGCAACCAAGGCACATGCCCCTGATCGGAATCGAACCCGAGACCCTTCAGTCCGCAGGCCAATGCTCTATCCACTGAGCCACACTGGTGTTGTCTGAAATGAGATTCCTTTTTTACACTATTTTGAGAGAAACCAGAGCAGACATCATTTTCTGCTCCGTTACAATTGTATTGTCCTGTCATGTTCAGTTCTTAAAGAAAGCCAGGCCGTGCCTGTGTGAGGAGACTGCCAGGAGCCCGGGCGGAACTCCGGTCTGAGCTGGCGGATGTGGCCGTGCATCGGCGGCAGCAGGTGATTCTCTGTAGCAGCGGCAGCTGGGAATAGAGAGGCAGTTTGCCAGAACAGGGCGGCTGCCCTGCCAGCGGTGCTTGATTCGGCAGAGGATCTTGCGCACAGCACCCTCTCCCCGCCTCACCTCCTTTGAGGGGGCAGGAGGCACAGCCTTTTATGCCTGCTCATCAGTGAGTCAGCACGGAGGCCAGTGAGCAGACACAGACAGAGCAGGACTGCCGTGTTCCGTTCCAGCGGAAGCCAGCCGTGCTGTCATTTCAGAGACCGAGAGACGGGCCTTCCAGCTGCCTCTGTAGGGAAGCCTGAGTGGTCCAAAGGCAGAGCCCCATCCTGATCCAAACAAGACAAGAGGAATTAAAACCTATATATTCACGATAGATAAATAATGTGAATGGGCAGCACCTCGGTGGCTGCTAGTGAATGGACTGATTGAAGACTTCGGTCTTGCCACATTCACTGATTTTCCTATCAGCAGGTTACCATTGCCACGTAAGGGCTGTGGCTGTGACCACTGTGGCTGGTTCTGTTCCATGCCCCTAGGAGCCCTGAGTCTGCAGTTGTTACTGTGAGAGACAAAGAGAACCTGAGCCGAAACCGGTGTGGCTCAGTGGATAGAGCGTCGACCTGCGGACTGAAAGGTCCCAGGTTCGATTCCAGTCAAGGGCACGTACCTTGGTTGTGGGCACATCCCCGGTAGGGGGTGTGCAAGAGGTAACTGGCCGATGTTTCTCTCTCATCGACGTTTCTAGCTCTCTATCTATCTCCTTTTCTCTCTGTTAAAAATCAATAAAATATATTAAAAAAAAAAAGAAAGATCAATCGACATAGATTTTCTTTGTTAAAGGGTATACATCTCTCTGATAAGGATTCTTACAACTGCCCTTTAAGGACTTGGGCTCTGTTGATGCTTGTGGTGGTTGCTGTTTGCATCTTTCCATAACATGGATAATGAACAACTTTTAATCCCAGGTGGCACAAGACCTCTGCAAAGTAGCCGGTGTAGCCAAAGTCCTGGTGGCTCAGCACGATGCGTACAAGGGCCTGCTTCCAGGTAGGCGTTTCCGGTGGGCAAGAACGTAATGTCTCACTGATGAATGTATGCCGTGGAAATATTAGGAAATCTATTGATCAGATGTGTTTGATTCTCAGAGGAGCTGACACCGTTGGTTTTGGCAACTCAGAAGCAGTTCAATTACACCCACATCTGCGTGGGAGCGTCCGCCTTCGGGAAGGTGAGAGGGCGAGGGCGGGCTTTGGTGCCACTCAGAGGGGTTAGGTTTTATTGTGCGGAAACCACATCAGACTTCATCTCCATAGCTCATCTTGGCTTTCTTCTTTTTTTTTAACAGAGAGGAAGAGAGAGGGATAGAGAGTTAGAAACATCGATGAGAGAGAAACATCCATCAGCTGCCTCCTGCACACCTACTGGGGATGTGCCCGCAGCCAAGGAACATGCCCTTGACCGGAATTGAACCCGGGACCTTTCAGTCCACAGGCCGACGCTCTATCCACTGGGCCAAACCAGTTTCGGCAATAAATATATTCTTTTTTTATATATATTTTATTGATTTTCCACAGAAAGGAAGGAAGAGGGACAGAGAGCTAGAAATGTCGATGGGAGAGAAACATCGACCAGCTGCCTCCTATACACCCCCACTGGGGATGTGCCCGCAACCAGTGCACATGCCCTTGACCGGAATCGAACCTGGGACCCCTCAGTCCACAGACCGATGCTCTATGCACTTAGCCAAATCAGTCTCGGCAACAAATATATTCTTAATTTGAGAATTTTACTATTCTTCTAAATATTTTTTTGTTTTTTCTCATCTAAACTCAGTGATGCATAACTGTCACACTTTGTAAGTGATGTTCATTAAAGCAGATATCATCTTGTAATTCAACTTGTTAAGGTGGTTTATTAACATGTAAAACTCATAATTTTTTAATGTAGTTAGAGTCATGATAGACTCTTATTTAATACAAAGACTGTATAAAAGTTGTACTTGAAATTGTGTCTAAAGGCATATGTGAAATGTAAAATATTTGGATTAAAATTTCTATAGAATATGCATTTAGAGAAGGTTATCGCTGGCAGTTTGTAGCCATTAATCGGCACGTGTGTGTATAACTTACTGCTTGTTTTGCTTTTAGAACCTTCTGCCCAGAATAGCAGCCAAACTTGATGTCGCCCCAATTTCTGACATCATTGCAATCAAGTCACCTGACACGTTTGTGAGGACTATTTATGCAGGTGGGTAATTTACAGAAATGTTAAATGTTTGTAAATTTTACAGGCAGGAATTCATCTGGAAGTCAGGATTTTTTTTTTAATTTTTTTTTGAAAAATCATACACGTGCTTTGAATGGACCATCTTAAAGGTTCCTGAGAAGCATCTTCGCATTGTAGCTAGACCAGGACAGGACATTCTCTGACAGATCAGAGCACAGGTCTTTCCTTCCTGGTCATTCAGCTTACTGAGGGAGGTGTCTCCAGTGTCAGTGAGAATTCAGTACAGGTGTAAGTGACACCTGGAAAAGCAACACCTCCTTTATTGTTCTTTTTTTTTTTTAAATAGCATTTTCAGTCTTCTTTGCTGCTTCCCTTCCATTTCCGTCTGTGCTAAGAAATTCATTTCAGTGTCTCTGGTTGATTGACGTTGGGCTAAGCACCCTGGGCTGTGAGTTTTTTCTGGTTGGAGTTGTGTGTTTCAAGATAAAAGGTCACTCTCCATCAGACCTTTAATCTTTAGTAGTGTTTGAGGGGGAGTATTTTAGGACTTTTTTAAAAATAATATTTTATTGATTTTTTAAAAATATATATTTTATTGATTTTTTACAGAGAGGAAGAGAGAGGGATAGAGAGTTAGAAACATCGATAAGAGAGAATCATCCATCAGGTGTCTCCTGCACACCTCCCACTGGGGATGTGCCCGCAACCAAGGTACATGCCCTTGACCGGAATCGAACCTTGGACCCTTCCGCAGGCCGACGCTCTATCCACTGAGCCAAACCGGTTTTGGCTTAGGTCATTCTTAATGTGATTGCTAATTCCTAAGAAAAGTCCCAAAACCTTTTAAAATCCCTATCACACTTCTTACTCTTCTTTTCAAAAATATTTCCACTGGTTTTTAGAGAGAGGAATGGAGAGGAAGGGAGGAAAACATCCATGCGAGAGGGCAGCATTGCTTGGCTGCCTCCTGCATGCCCACGACGGGGATGCAGCCCACAACCCCAGGCATGTGCCCCGACCGGGAGCCGAACCAGCAGCCCTTCGGTGCATGGGAAGATGGCCAACCAGCTGAGCCACCCTGGCCAGGGCCACGCTTCCTGTTCTTCATGCCCTGCCATCTTCCCACTTCTCTCCTCCCTTCGCGCGCAGAGCACTTCATTCCTCAGGGGTTGCAGCTCACACTGTGCGGCTACTGATCGGGTAGTTTCTGGGGGATGAGGCTTTTCTTTACACTCCTTGTAGGAAACGTGTGCCGTATCCGTGTGGTTTCCCTGTTTCAATGACCGTGTTTCCCCGAAAATAAGACATCCTCCGAAAATAAGACCTAGCGCATGGAAAGATAAGACACCCCCTGAAAATAAGACCTAGCGCATCTTTGGGAGAAAAAAATTAATATAAGACTCTGTCTTATTTTCGGGGGAACAGGGTAGTTGCTTCTAAGCAGGTCAGCATGGTGTCCTGTCTTTAAATATATTCACGGTTAAACACACTCGTTCTGATAGGTTTCTTCAGCGTTAGGCCTTTCCCCCTGCTCTTAGGAGAGGCAGGAGACACGTGGCCGCACTTCTTTCTGCCCGGTGTTTGTGAAGAAATCCTGAACCAAAGGAATACTTCTTTGTTATCGTTCCTGGTTGTTGTTTTTTAAACAAAAACCTGTATTTCAGGAAATGCTTTATGTACAGTGAAGTGTGACGAAAAAGTGAAGGTGTTTTCTGTCCGAGGGACAGCTTTTGAAGCTGCAGCAACAAGTGGAGGCAGCGCCAGCTCTGAAAAGGGTGAGTTTTGTTTGTGTTTCTTGTTTTTCTCTTCAGAGAGGAGCATAAGAGATGGGCTCTGGTTAAACTGCTAATGCAGAGAACTTGCAGTGACACTCCTAGTCTTACACAAAAGTAAGAGATGTTTGTAACATCTTTTTCATATCAGATTTGGTACAAGGATAGCTGCTTTGGTAGATCGAAGGGGTGGGAGAGACAGGGCCCATAAGATTAGTATGCTACGCTCTTCCGCCATGCTGCCGGCATGAGTGGGATAGCCCATGCTAGCATGGAGATAGCTCTTTTGTTTATTGCATCGGACTCGGCTCCCTGGTGGTCCTTGGGGATCATGACTGGAATCCCCAGCCAGGACCATGAGGGACCCCCATTCCGAAGAGCCTGACTGGCCGCGGTAGGTGTGTGTTTGTCTGTGTTTTTGTGTGAGCGCTCTGGAGGGACTGCCCCTCCATCGGGGCTCTTACCTGGGTGTTTACTGGCTGCTGCGTCAGCCATGGTTTGAGTCCAGATTCGAATCTGTAATAAATTCTAGCATGCTTAATCAAAAAAAAAAAAAAAAAAAAAAAAAAAAAGATTAGTATGCTACGTGGATGTTAAGATTTTTTTTTTTTTAAATTTATTCGTTTTTTGCAGAGAGGAAGAGAGAGGGATAAATAGTTAGAAACATCGATGAGAGAGAATCATCCATCAGCTGCCTCTTGCACATCCACTACTGGGGATATGCCCGCAACCAAGGTACATGTCCTTGACTGGAATCGAACCCGGGACCCTTCAGTCCGCAGGCCGACGCTCTGTCCACTGGGCCACACCGGTTTTGGCGGATGTTAAGATTTTTGTCTCCTCTCACTGTTCCTGCTGTGATACTTGGAGGTCCTCCATAATGGAAGAATGTAACAGCAGATGTGTGGCCAGTGCTACACTTTAACAGACAGTGTCTAATGTGAACTGCATAGACAGGGTTATTGCAGTTTTATAGATAAACTCGGAATCAGCTGACTTCTCAAAAGGCACACAGCTAATGAGGGAAAGGCTAGAGGCTAGTCCCTTTAGTCTTTCAAAAAATTGGAGAATAAGTGGAGCCCCCCAAATGTACAGTAATCAACAAACTTACATTTCATGGGATTCTGTGTGTGTTTCTCTTAAAAACTGTGGTTGTACAACTTGAATTCGTAGTCACTGTTGTGTTACATATGTCATTGTATGTAGCATCGAGTCCTTCCCCGGTGGGGATATCAGAGTGGCTGGACCAGAAATTAACCAAAAGTGATCGACCCGAGCTAACTGGCGCCAAAGTGGTGGTATCTGGTGGTAAGTGAGATTTCTGATGCATCGATCTTAAAAGATGACGTCAAGTTCAAATACTTTGATTTTATTGATGTTTATTTTAGAGGAGCACAGATTTTTTTTTTTTTTTCAAATGTGAGAAGTAGGTAAGTTGTATTATTTCCGTTTTACCAATTAGGAAAATGAAATCATGGGCTTAATACCCCATCTGGGCTTCCTGTTGTAAATAGTACAGAGCTTATCAACATCACTGGACAACTGAGGATCTTGTGTTGCCTGACTTCCACGTTATTCTGAAGCGTGTGGCTGGCTTGTGAGTCATAGGAAGAACTGGGGGAATCTCAGGCGTGTGGTGATTCTCACCCTTCACACCACTTTGTCTCACTTGCTGTGTTTTACACGGTCCTTCTCTATGCAAGACTCTGGAAGGTTCTTCACGTTTAATATCAACGCTGTTAATGCTGCACAAGCTTGCTTCTTTTTGTATATCATGCTCCCGTTGGTAGAAAAACACACCTGTTTCATACAGTCTGCTACGATTTTAAAATCTTTCCAAAGTGAACATCAAACAAAAGAAGTAAGCTTCCAGACAGCCTTGCACTGACAAGAGGCATTGAGAGGCAATAACTTAACATTTTGAAAAGATGTAGCCAACTCATTTTATCCCTTATTTATTCAAGAAGTGATTATTGGGTAAGAGTTTTTGTTCTAGCGGGAGGACTGATTGAAAGGTCGATTGTACCGTTAGTTAACTGGTTAGTTCATCACAGTGTGAATGCCTTACGGAAGTATAGGTCATCACCAGGGAGGGGCGTGCTTAAAGTGACCATTAGGAAATTTGAAGATTGCTCAGGTATACGAAGTTGCAAAATGGTTGTGGAATGGAGTTTATATTTGCCTCTTTGTTTTCTTTTTTAATGAGGTCGGGGTTTGAAGAGCGGAGAGAACTTTAAGTTGTTATACGATTTGGCTGATCAACTGCACGCTGCAGGTAAGGTTGTTTCCAATTACATTGGAAATCTTTTTATTATTTCATTTATTTATAGCCTGAAAATTATTTTACTGTTTCCAGTGTTTAAGTTTCTCTCTGAAACAGTTTCTTTTAGTCTCCAAATTATTATTATTATTATTTTTTTTTACGGAGAGGAAGAGAGAGGGATAGAGAGTTAGAAACATTGATGAGAGAGAGACATCTTATCAGCTGCCTCCTGCACACCTCCTACTGGGGATGTGCCCGCAACCAAGGTACATGCCCTTGAACAGAATTGAACCCAGGACCTTTCAGTCCGCAGGCTGATGCTCTATCCACTGAGCCAAACTGGTTTTGGCTAGTCTCCAAGTTAATGGCATAGCATTCAGCAAGGAGTGGGCGTCTCCACTCTTTTTTATTATTTATGCAACACTTAATTGGCCAAATCTTAGTAGTTTCTCCCATTTTGAAGAGAATTTAAATATTAGCGTCAGTGCCTACTTCAGATTCAGGAATGCCCTTGTTTTCCTCTTTATTGGTGGTCTACATAAATCTCTTATACCAATTGAAATGGACATTTAATGTTATTTTAAAATTGAATTTAATCATTTATAGACAAGATAGAACATAGGAGGAGAGAGAGACAGGGAATAGAATTGTGGGTCCCAGCGAGGTCAGAGGATTGTTGGCGTTAGGTCCTGAAGGAAGTCAGGTAGGAAGAGGGGATCACAGAAAGACGGCGGAGATGGAAGCTGTCAGGGGATGTTGGTAACGGGAAGGCGGGGTCTGTGGCCATGGGTGTGGCTGAGGTAGCGGGACACACACACACACACACACACACACACACACACAAGGTAACTGGAGGAGAGCCATTTAAGGGACTGAGAATCCAGGGCGTTGAAATTTCCAAGAGTGAAGACTAGTATTTGAGAAAGTGACAGTGACCCAGAAGCTGAAAACCATTGAGAAATAAAGGGGCTTGATAGAGTAAGGAGTGGATGACGTAAGATCTTAATAAAATAAATGTCTAACTGTACTGTATCAGTGTTGGTTTTTTTAATAATTATCAGTGATATCCCAACTAGACTAAAAAAAATGACCATCTCCCCTCCCCCCTTCAGTTGGTGCTTCTCGTGCTGCTGTTGACGCTGGCTTTGTTCCCAACGACATGCAAGTCGGACAGACAGGAAAAATAGTAGCACCAGTGAGTATTGCGATCAAATATACGCTCTGCAGAGGTACGTGGGGCTTGGACCTGTGTGCATGTGGTGAACACTCACCTCAGTGATTTGTGTCCTGGTCTGTGTGCTTAAGCAGCTAGCCGTTACCATGGTGAATGCGTTCCTCACAGGGTCTGGATTTCCAGGACCAGTATATGCTTGGCTGTCCTTAAACCCACCATTGCTTTTCAGATTTTTTAAAGAACTCAACATGAAATATAAAATTGGTTAAATGGGCTTTATAAGTTCACATTGCCATTCATTTGCTATAAAGCTATATATTATAAAATCAACAAAAATAATGAGTCTATAGTAATAATCACTTACAAATAAGTGATACCAGGAAGTGCCTCAGTTAAACCTGTCCAAAACTCACAAAAGAAAAGCTTTGGTTTCACAGTTGAGTCAGTAAAATACGTAATGATCATCACGTTTCTTAGATCAGTGGTCGGCAAACTCATTAGTCAACAGAGCCGCAGTTTGCCAGCCACTGTCTTAGATGATACAAGTTTTCAGTGAGTAAGATTCTCAGCCACTTTAAATATTTATCGTGTGGAGGGAAATGAGTGGTCTTAATGTATTTTAAAACAAGATACTGGTATCTCCTGCTTTTTGAAAGTTTGCGTCAAGCCACTTTGCTTTCACGAAAGTCCTATGTTACTATTCCGTTTCGCTTAACAAAGAAATCTGACTTTTGTGGGGAAAGGGGGAAAAGCGAGAATCGTATTCAGTGTTTGTTGTGCAGTTACAGAGGCTGTGGTTGCCTGCCAGCGAGTGTGGCTCTGTGTTCACTGCCATGTGGGTTACTTCTGGCTCCATTGTCACTGGTCTGGTTTGTTACCGTGGAGTGAGGAGGGTCTGGAAACTCGCACAAAGTTACCCATATGCATCTATGGCAGTTGCTTAGTTTTATGCCATTTGGAAGTTTCCTTAGAACATACTTTGATAGTGGAAAACCTGTATTGTCACAGCCATTAAAAATCTCTC
The DNA here is from genome assembly GCF_014108245.1 of Pipistrellus kuhlii. Classification (NCBI taxonomy): domain Eukaryota; kingdom Metazoa; phylum Chordata; class Mammalia; order Chiroptera; family Vespertilionidae; genus Pipistrellus; species Pipistrellus kuhlii. The sequence goes on from NW_023425552.1 coordinate 2,067,363, forward strand.
ACCTCAGTGCCCTGTTCAAAATTTCCCAATAGTCAAATGGTAAGTATTTTCTTGGAAATTCGTTTTTAACTGCCTGTTCAGTCTTTTGCCCATTTTAAAATTGGATGCTTTGTCTTATCTCTTTGTAGGAGTTACATACATAACCCATGTACAAGTTCTTTGTTACATACATGCACTGGGAATATTTTCCCCATGCTGGGGCTTCCCTGCTCATTTTCTGTCTTATTAAATTTTGAATGTTCCATTGGCGAATAGCTTCCCCAGTCAGTAGGTTGTCTGTGTGTTTGGTGTCCTTTGTGTGAAGACACTTTTTAGTTTGATGCACCCCCATGTGCTTATCTTGTTTGTTTTCCTTGCCAGAGGAGAAATATATCAGAAAAAATATTGCTAAGGGAAATGTCAGAGATATTATTGCCTATGGTTTCTTTTAGGATTTTTATGGTTTCAAGTTTTATATTTAAGTCTCTAATCAATTTGAGTTTGTTCTGCCGAAGCTGGTTTGGCTCAGTGGTAGAGCGTCGGTCTGTGGACTGAAAGGTCCCAGGTTCGATTCCGGTCAAGGGCATGTACATTGGCTGCGGGCACATCCCCGTTAGGGGGTATGCAAGAGGCAGCTGGTCGATGTTTCTCTCTCATCAATGTTTCTAGCTCTCCATCTCTCTCCCTTCCATCTCTCTCCCTTCCTCTCTGTAAAAAAAAAAAAAAAAATCAATAAAATATATTTTTAAAAAATTTTGAGTTTATTCTTGTATATGATGTAAGAAGGTGGTCTGGTTTCATTTTTTGGCATGCATTTGTTCAGTATTCCCAATACCATTTATAAATAGACTGTCTTTTATACCCCAGTATGCTTTCCCCTCCTTTGTTATCTGTTATTGACCACATAGGTGTGGGTTTATTTCTGGGCTCTGTATTCTGTTCCGTTGTTCTGTGAGTCTGTTTTTATGCAATACCATGTCGTTTTGATTACTATGGCCTTGTGGTATAGTTTGATATTAGGTAGTGTGACCTCCACTTTGTTTTTCTTGGTCAGGTTTTCTGAGGCTATTCAGGGTCTTTTGTGGTTTTAGGGAAATTTTTGGATTGTGTGTTTTAGTTCAAGGAAAACACCATTGGAGAAAGGAGTATTTTAATAGCCTTTTCAGAAAATGGTAGGTATAGTTCTTGAACGTCACGTCAGAACTTGACAGGCAGTCATTTCGGAAAGGTTATTTCCCGTGGATTCTGAAGCTGCAATGAGCTTCCGTTCTCTCCCACTAACCCCATTGGTCTGTGTGGCACTTTGAGTGGGTCTTTTGCCATCTCGCAACATCATGCATTGTCTATTTAGAAAATAACCGTTTGCTGAGTTGGCACATCTCCCAGATGTTGACCATATTTTATCACTATCAAAAAATCACATTTACTAATAGCACCACTTTGTTGTGGGGTCGAACCGTGGGTTCAAAATAAGACCACCGGAGGCTGATGGTTGATTAAAAAAAAAAAAAAAAAAAAAGCAGGCAAGGATTTATTGAAAAACTGGCCAGGACCACACACAGGTGGACTCCACACGACCAACCACACTGTTCCAGGTGTAGGCCAGTCTTCTTAAAGATTCAAACCTCAGGAATTTCCCTTTTTTCTAAATTCTAAAGGCTGGGAACATTGGCATGTGGCCCTATCTTGCCGATAATACAGAAGCAGAACTCAGAGGTTAATCTATAAAGGTTATCTATAGATTCTACTCCTGAAGCTACTGAGTCAATGGGAATCAGTTTCCTGTAACTACCCTATTGTTTAAGCAAGTAAGCGAAGGTCAAAGTCAGAATAGTGAGGTTAAAATTCAAACAGCAGTTTTTACCCAAGTATGTTGCTATCATATTTCACACTTGTCTTATTAAAAGATGTTTTAAAGCTCATATTCACGGATACAAGTTTTTTAGAATTCTAATTACCACCTAAAAGCTCAAACTTTGTCCTTGGCAGCAAAAAACTTTCTATTATTTTCTCAGAATTGACTTTTTGCTTTCTGGTCTGAAAAGCTAAAATAAATAATTTTTGGCTTTTAAACTCAGCGTGTCTGTGTGAAAAATAAAACATTCAGCTCAGCTGCAGGGCTCAATGTTTGAACCAGGAGGTCACAGTTTGATTCCCGGTCAGGGCACACGCCCAGGTTGTGGGCTCCATCCCCAGTGAGGGGGTGTGCAGGAGGCAGCCGATCCATGATTCTCTCTCATCATTGATGTTTTTATATCTTTCCCTTTCCCTTTCCCTCTGAGATCAATAAAAACATTAAAAAGTTTAAAAAATAGCCGAAACCGGTTTGGCTCAGTGGATAGAGCGTCAGCCTGCGGACTGAAAGGTCCCGGGTTCGATTCCGGTCAAGGGCATGGACCTTGGTTGCGGGCACATCCCCGGTGGGGGTGTAAAAGAGGCAGCTGATCGATGATTCTCTCATCGATCGATGTTTCTAACTCTCTATCTCTCTCTCTTCTTCTCTATGAAAAATCAATAAAATATATATATTTTTTAAAAAGTTTAAAAAATAATAGCCTTAAAATTTAAAATATATAAAGTTTTCAAAAATTAAGTGTTATTGCCATCCAAGACAACAAGTGTTGTGTTTGCTTGTGCGAACAAGGAAACCTTTGGGATTTCAGATGTCAGTTTATTGGATGATAGGGTTAAAGACCTGATAGCAGTTATAACTTTAAAAGCACCATTACTGTACTGAGAACAACTGAGTTAATCTCTCTAAACATTCACCTTTACATTAAAAGGCCTGTTATCTTAAAAGTTTTCAGGAAACACAAAAACACAGGTACATTCTGTAGTTACCAGAGTGATGGTTTCCTCGCAGGTCCTGCGGTTGCTGGGAGAGCCCATGGTGGTGTACAGAGAGGAGCAGGGACACCGGATGTCACTGTGGAAGTCCTGGCCTGGGAGCCACCCGAAGGGGTCTTGGGCTCCCAGGATGTGCAGACCATATCTGAGCATCGCTGTCCTAGTACTTCCGGGTTATAGACATTGAGTAACAGGTAGAGACTGTGGATGCTGTTATGTTCCTGTTGAGAATATTACGTTTTAATTTTGGCAGGCAGTTAACTTGGCAGAAATAAGACTCCAGACTCCGCCTTCTCTCTCAGTCCTTGCCGGATGGCCTCGGGGCACCACACACACACACACACACACACACACACACACACACACGTCTAATGCAGGCACCACCCCTAGTTCTGAGCAGTTTGTGCTTCTGTCTAGGATTTCCTCCCTTGCTTTCCAGCCACAGGTACTGTCTCGGTGTGCTTCCTCAACTGATAGGACGGCAGGTTTCTGTCCCACATGGCTGCTTTCCGATTGGGAACAAGTAGAGGTGTGTGGTGAGCTGCCTCCTGCCTTCCTGCCCGTGAAACTCTGGCCTCTCCCGTGCTGCCAGGGTCGGTGGGTTTCAGCCCTTAAACAGGCACCGGCTGTATTTCAGTGCTCCCCACAGGGGGTCTGTCCAACAGGAGTCCCTCAGGGCTGTGGGCAGGAGTCCCGAGGCCCAGAATCGAATGCATCACTTCCCATTGTTCTGACTAGTGCAGGTGTGGATTATTACCTCCTAAATAATACTTTAATTAATGCTGCTAAATAGTGCGTTCGGTTCTTGGCGGCCACATGCACCGTTGACGTGTTTACACGTGTGGACATCGGAAGCTCCGTCTCCTCTCCCCCGGCCTTTACCACCTGCTATTGAGCCGTCTCCCTTGTCTGCTAGTAACGCAGGGTTTCTTTGTGTTTAAGACGGAGCACAGTACTTCCATTTGTCTTCATTAAATTTGGATCTGTGTTCTCTGCTAGAAACCTCTTGTAACAGTTCTGAAAGCATCATCGCAAATAGTAAGAAGTTCCCTGTTTTTTTCAAGTAAGGGGAAACATTTCATTATACTCACAAAATAATTTTCCTTTTATTGTCAAAATTTTGAGAAAACAATATCCAAAAGGTTCTATGAATTTGGTTACACTTTTTGTTAATCCTCGCCTGACGATATTTTTCCTATTGATTTTTAGAGAGAGTGGGAGGGAGGAAGGGAGCGGGGGAAAAGAGAGAGAGAGAGAGAGAGAGAGAGAGAGAGAGAGAGAAACATCAATGCAAGGCCGGGGATCAAACCTGCAACCCAGGCATGTGCCCTTGCCTGGGAATCACACCACTGACCTTGTGGTGCACGAGCTGCCTCTTTAGCCACTGAGCCACACTGGCCCTGCAGGGCCAGTTACACTTTTAAATACATTTCTATTTTGTCATTCACAGCAGTTTACACACACATTCAGAAGATCACTGAACATGTGTATATGGAACATTTCCTGGAATGTTTATGGGTTTATACACCCTTTAAGAATTCCAACCCAGCCGAAACCGGTTTGGCTCAGTGGATGGAGCGTTGGCCTGCAGACTGAAAGGTCCCAGGTTTGATTCCGGTCAAGGGTATGTACCTTGGTTGTGGGCACATCCCCAGTGGGGATGTACAGGAGGCAGCTGATCGATGATTCTCTCTCATCAATGTTTCTAACTCTCTATCCCTCTCTCTTCCTCTCTGTAAAAAATCAATAAAATATATTATTAAAAAAAAAATTCTGCCGAGACCGGTTTGGCTCAATGGATAGAGTGTCGGCTTGGGGACTGAAGGGTCCCGGGTTCGATTCCGGTCAAGGGCATGTACCTTGGTTGCGGGCATATCCCCAGTAGGGGGTGTGCAAGAGGCAGCTGATCGATGACTCTCTCTCATCGATGTTTCTAACTCTTTATCTCTCTCCCTTCCTCTCTGTACAAAATCAATAAAATATATTTTAAAAAAAAAATTCTAACCCAGTGATATGGAACCACCAGGCTATAGCTTATGTTGCACAAAGACTTCGTTCTTCTATTTGTTAATTAACTTTTTATTTGGAAATAATTTCAAACTTGCAAAAGTTGAAAAGCAGTAAGAGTACTGTGTGTGGTTTTGATTTGTATTCCCCTGAAGATTGAGTGACGTGGAGACCTTTTCATGTGCCTCTTGGCCATCTGTGTGTCTTCCCATTCGTAAACAGGATTATTATTACTATTGTTATTATTTTGCTATTCAGTTGTATGAGTTCTCTTTATAAAATATATTTTATTGATTTGTTTACAGAGAGGAAGGGAAAGGGATAGAGAGTAAGAAACATCCAAGAGAGAAACATCTGTCAGCTGCCTCCTGCAGCCCCATTCCTGGGCACGTGCCCTGACCAGGAATAGAACCATGACTTCCTGATTCACAGGTTGGTGCTCAACCACTGAGCCACACACTCTGGGCCACCAGTTTTTTTAAAAGGGTTTGGCAGTCTGATGGGCACAAGGTCTCGCATGTTCGTTGTTGTTTGCTTTTTCCTGATCTTTTCCCAAGCTGAGTGTCCATTTATGGATTTTTCCCTCTGAATTTCCTGTTCATACATTTTTTTTTTTTTTGCTCATTTTTCTATTGAGTTATCTTTTTCTTATCAATTCTTGGAAGTTCTTTTTATCAATGTTGGATGCTAATCATTCGTTGGTTATGTATTGTTTACACATAAACAGTTTACAGTTGTCTTTTCCATTTCTTTACTCTTATCTTTTTGATAAGGAGAAGCTTTCCTTGTAGTTGAAGTATTTTTTTTTCTTTTTGTTATATACTTTTTGTGTCTTGTTTAAGGAATCTTTCTCAAGATGAGGGTATAACAATATTCACCTGTAAAGCTTTGCCTTTTAAATTTTGGGTTATAATTACTTGATATGATTTTCATGTGTGGTGTTAAGTAGGCACTCAGTTTTTCCCCCTCATGCCTCCACATACCAAGTTTACACACACACACACACACACACACACACACCACACACACACACACACACACGTCTATTTCTGGGCCCTGTTGTGTCCTGTCAGCAGCTGTGTATGTGTCCCTGTAACACGCTATACATAGAGCTTTATAATAAAGTTTCCTAGTTGAGCGTGGCTCTCAGCCCTTCTCTGCAGTTTTAGAATTAGTTCGTCAAGCTCCACAGTTGGATTGGATTGGAGATGTAGCAAGTTTAGTCACTCCTGAAGCTCCGTAGATACTAAAGCTTCTGATAACCCAAATCTGCATCTTCTTATTTTATTTTATTTATTTATTTTTAAATATATATTTTATTGATTTTTCACAGAGAGGAAGGAAGAGGGATAGATAGCCAGAAACATCGATGAGAGAGAATCATCGACCAGCTGCCTCCTGCACACCCCCAACTGGGGACGTGCCCACAACCAATGCACATGCCCCCAACTGGAATTGAACCCGGGACCCCCCGGTCCGCAGACCGATGCTCTGTCCACTGAGCCAAACTGGTTTCAGCTGCATCTTATTATTTTAAAAGATAAAGCTTGTAGTTAGTTCCCAATAAATCCAAAAAAACCTAAAATAATCTCCCCTCAATGATAAAGTCTCCCACATAAGTACTTTTGCTGTCGAAGGAACTGCTGAGCTAAAGCCAGCCCCCCACATAAGTACTTTTGTAAGAATCCTCTGGCATTTTCTGCATAATATGAAGCTCTTAAGACACCAGGTTCCTAGCTGTTTCACATTTGTCATTAGTTGGTATGTTTCTAGACAGAACGCAGTGAGAGGGCATAGCAGCTATTCTACAGCGCTTTAAACAGTGTGAAGTGAATAAACAGTGAGAAAATACACTAAACATACATGATGAATGCAAGTAATTTTTTTTTAATCTTTTAAAATATATTTTATTAATTTTTATAGGAAGGAAAGGAGAGGGATAGAGAGCCAGAAACATCGATGAGAGAGAAACATCCATCAGCTGCCTCCTGCACACTGCCCACTGGGTATGTACCCGCAACCAAGGCACATGCCTCTGACCGGAATCAAACCTGGGACCCTTGAGTCCACAGGCCAACGCTCTATCCACAGAGCCAAAATGGATAGGGCTGCAAATAACTCTTAGCTAATAACCAAGGCCATTTAAAAACAATGATTTTCTGTGGGCGGGACCTGCTGAAGGGGCTGAGTCAGCTGCCCAGAGGTGTTGGACAGTGTTCCCTGCCCGGCTCCTGGGACTCCAGAAGCACGTGCTGTCAATCATTTGAAACCTCAGATGAAGCAGTGACATTTTAAAATCTCAAACTGGCTGACTTTGGGCTGCTTAACACTGTGGTTATGCGGTGTGAACAGAAGACGGTCCTGTCAGGGAAGCCGCTGAGATCCAGTTGCTGAGTGGACCACAGTCTCTCTCACACATGTGCACATAAGTGCTCTCATGCAAACTCATTATAGCTTTTTCTTTCATTTGATAGTGACTTCTGTGTTTAAAAGGACAAGTTGCAATAATACTCAAATAGCAAAAATTCAAGTGAGGAACATTGGATGTATCAGTGAATTTGGGGAGAGTCAACATCTTTGCAGTATTTAGTCTTCTGTCTGTGGCCATGATTTTATTTCTCCGTTTATTTAGATGGCATCACAATTTATAAAGGTAATAGGAATGCAGTTGATATGTATATACTCCTATTTTTCTGTAGATTCTCTTGAGGTTATACATACACTGTTTGGGAATAATGAAATTTTGTGTAATTTTCTTACTGTGTCAGTTATGGCTGACACATCCATCCCAAACCCCTCCCCACGTATCCCCCCATCCCCCTCCTCTTGTCCATGACCGCTGGTTAGGCTCCTATGCATGCACACCAGTCCTTTGGTTGATCTCTCCCCCTTATCCACACCCTTCCCTACCTTCCCTCTGCGGTTTGACAGTCTGACCGCTGCTTCTCTGTCTCTGGGTCTGTTTTTCATCAGTTTATGTTGCTCATTAATTCCCTGAGATGCGTGAGATCATGTGATTCAAGAAATACCCTTATTAAGAACCGAAACTGAGACAAGCCATAATGGTTATGCTGAGAGGCAAATGAATCCGTCTGTAGTGAGTGGGGTCAAACCCTGGGTTCAAAATAAGACCACCGGAGGCTGATGATTGATTCAAAAAAGCAGGCAAGGATTTATTGAAAAACTGGCCAGGATGGTCGCAAGAGCACCACATGCAGGTGGAGTCCACACAACCGCACTGATCCAGGTGTAGGCCAGTCTTTCTAAAGGTCCAAACCCAGGAATTTCCCTTAGTTCTAAATTCTAAAGGCTGGGAACATTGGCATGTGGCCCTATCTTGCCGATAATACAGAAGCAGAACTCAGAAGTTAATCTCTAAAGGTTATCTATAGTTTCTACCCTTGAAGCTACTGAGTCCTGGGAATCTCCTGTAACTACTTTATTGTTTAAGCAAGTAAGCGAAAGTCAAAATCAGAATAGTGGGATTAAAATTCAAACAGCAGTTTTTACCAAAGTATGGTTGCTACCATATTTCAGTAAGTTCCTTTCTGGGCCAACAGTTCTTTTGAGACCCAATATCAATGTCAAACAATTCCTTATGTGTACATGTCAGCCATGGTATTTCAGATCTGGTTGGTGGACAAATGGTGGTGATGCAGGTCCGACCGTCTCTGGTTTGGTCCTGGGCATCCGTCAGCGACACACAGCTGCTGTCTGCTGGTATGGCGAGGCGATGTCAGCATCTTCCATCTCTGGACTCCTTCTCTTCTGTCTTCATGGCAAGGGCACTCCTGTCAATTCCTCTCTATTACAGGCATCCACATGGTCTCGGAGTTGTTTTCTGAAAATATACAAACATATTCTCGACCAAAAGTTAATAAAGGGATATTTTCTATAAATTTGACTTTGGATCCTTTTTCTTTTTTTCCCCAAATGATTTTCCTCTGGCTTCTTTTGGCACCATATGTGTTTTTCATGGGTATTTTGCTGTTAGCATTTCACATGAAAGTTAATTTTCTAAAGTACAAATTTTCTAGATGTAATTTACTCACAGGATATTTTTCCTTGCGTGATATTTTCCCACTATTACCCACTTTTTAAATTTAACTACTAGGAGGCTTTTGGAAATTTTATAATGTAGTAAAATAAAGTTGTTGTTAGAGTGTTGAGTTTGACAGTCGAAAAGTAGTCAATTTCTCAGAGGAAATTAAATTGGCTAATTGAAATAAGCGAATATTCTAGAAAAATTGATAGTCCTGTACAAAAAGCTGTTCCTAAAGTGTTAACAAAAATTCTTATTGGCAGTTCAGCTCATGGTAAAATTGCATAACATGTAATGAACCTAAAGCAATCATATTGTAGCACAAATAACTAAAATGTAAAACCTATCAAGACTACATCATTGATGTTTTTATCTTTCTCTCCCTCTCCCTTCATGTCTGAAATAAAAAAATAAAAAAACTCACTGTTTCGTTTGGTACTTATGAAGTTTTGATGAATTGATAGTTGTAAAACCCTTAAATGATGCCCAGCAGTTACTATTACAAATCCTCATTTGCTAAGAGGCTTTATTTTTCTTTTGAAATAATGAACAGATACTGCTGAATTCTTACTTCTTTAACTGATGTCTGACCATGTCATTGGATGTCGTTAGCACATTAATATTCGTTGAGCTTAATACGATGTCAGCTTTATGCCCTGATTAGAGTTAGAATGGCTGTAAGGCTGGCGAGGGGCAGTTCCCAGGTTACATTATTCCTGGATTGCCTGCGGGAACCTTCCTTCCTAACCAGCAGGCTGAGAAGCATGCTGCAGGCATGATGGAGCGTGTTACTGAGTGCCATGGAGGGGGTTTCACATGTAATGCTGCTGCTTCGTGACAGTAGGTTTCTTTGCCTACATTTTGGTGTGTCACTAATAGATTATTAATCATTTATAATGCTGATAGGAAGCAGGTAGCTACTAGATGAAGAAGCCATTTTGGGAGAATTTATCAACACAAGACATGTTGATCCCGGGGTTCTTTTTTGAAAACTCACTCATGTTTGATCGTCTGTGTAGGAACAAACTGGATCGAGTTATCTGTATACAGCTGGGACTGCTGTCTGACTCGCTAAAAAGGTCCAGATGGATGGTCCTTTTCACCCTGCATTACCCAGCCTGGCTTTTAACTCCCCGAGAACCGTGTTCACAAATTGATGCTTTATTCCTCTGGGTTTGCTGTAGAAGCATTAAATTGTACTGAAATATTCATATGTGAGTGCATTTAGCTGAGAGCAGTTGATGTTCTGGTCCCACGAGGACGGAGAGCAGCGCTGTGCGGGCTGGCGTCTCCGAGTGATTGTGGCTGGTGGCCGGGCCTGCAGTGCAGCCGCCGGGACTGGAGAGGCTGCAGGTGGTCAGCGGGGTCGGTTGTGCTGGAGTTAAAACTCATTTGCTAAAAATTAGTTGTATCTCTGACTTCGGATGTTATCTTTGGTTCATAAATATATTTTATTGACTTTTTACAGAGAGGAAGGGAGAGGAATAGACAGTTAGAAACATCAATGAGAGAGAAACATCAATCAGCTGCCTCCTGCACACCCCCTACTGGGGGTGTTCCCGCAACCAAGGTCCATGCCCTTGACCGAATTGAACCTGGGACCTTTCAGTCCGCAGACCGACGCTCTATCCACTGAGCCACACCGGTTTCGGCAAGTCTGGCTTCTTCTGAGTCCCACCAGTGACGGCCGTGTCGCCGGTGCACGTGTGGAGCCTGGTGAGACGTGTCCCGCCGTCAGAGACGGGCAGAGAGAAGCCTGCGGGGTGGAGCGTGTGGCCCTGTCCAGCAGGAGGAGCCAGACAGTGGACCACCGGGTGCTTTAGTAACATGGGCCAGCGGCTAGTGGTAGCTAGAACTGATGATACTTTTTATATATAAACCAGAGGTTTTTCCCTAGATAAATATGCATACTAGACTTTTAACAGACGAGTGACTTTAATGAGAGCTACCAATGCTGTCACAATATGAGCTATTGTGGTATATATAGTAGAGAAAGGACTGACTTTAAAATAAAAAACTTGGGTTAAGAATCCTGCCTTTTACTACGTGTATATATCCTCAGACAGCTCACTCACCCCGCCTGAGGCTGTGCCTTCTCATCTATATGCTGGGGACAATATCCATTCCTGTGAGTGATTGTCATATTGCCGTCATGTATGTAAAGTACAGTGTGGTTGCTGGCATCCCTGAGACAGCTCGCCTGACTGGTGACTAATGTGCGGTCTTGAGTGCTGTCCTCGCCAGGAGTGCAGTTTGATGGATGGGACTGACTCTGAGCTTCAGACCGAAGCGTGGGCACGTCCCTTTGAGAAAAGCTCAGAGCAGCCCTGGCCCTGCCTGGGAGGGGGCGGCACAGGAGGGCGCTCTCGGCCGTGAGCTCACTGTGCTTTGCATCCTGGGGCCTCTTCCAGAAAGAAAAGGGACTCAGACCCGTTTTGGCAAACGTGAGAAACAATCTGTCCTTTCAAATGAGCAGCAAGATGACATATAGCAATATTAACGCGCAGGAGCTTGCAATAATTAGACAATATAGTTAGGTTAATCTGCTCCTCAAAAGACATTCATTATTTGCTCTGATAAATTCCATTTAACTCCTAACTGGCAGTTGTCCTGTGTGTGTGTTACGTTTTAGCTGGAACAGTTGCTGTTGGAGGTTATGCCTCTGTAGTCTTTTGGGTAAGCAAGGTTGAGAGAGCGCTTGCCATTTTGTTTCTATATATATATATTTTTTTTTTTTAATTGATTTTTTACAGAGAGGAAGAGAGGGATGGAGAGCTAGAAACATCAATGAGAGAGAAACATAGACCAGCTGCCTCCTGCACACCCCCCACTGGGGATGTGCCCACAACCAAGATGCATGCCCTTGACTGGAATCGAACCCGGGACCCTTCAGTCCGCAGGCCGACGCTCTATCCACTGAGCCACACCGGTTTCGGCTTAGGTATTGTTTTTGAGAACATAACATTGGATCTCTGAACTTTATTTATTTATTTATTTATTTATTTATTTATTTTTAATAAGTTTTTATTGTTCATATTATTACAAATGTTCCTTTCCCCCCCCCACCATTGCTCTCCTCCACTAGGTTCCCACCCCACCCTCTGCCCTTTCCCCTCTCCCCATTGTCCTCATCCATAGGTGCACAGTTTATGTTCAGTCTCTTCCCACGCCCCCCTCTCCCCTTTTCCCCAAGAATCGTCAGTTCACTCCCCTTCCATACCTCTGATTCTATTATATTCAACTGTTAATATTGTTCATCAGATTTTTTTAATTTCCTTGGTTTTTAGATTCACTTGTTGATAGTTACGTATTTGTTGTTCATAATTTTTTATCTTCGTTTACTTTCTCTTCTGAAAGAACCCCTTTCAGCAATTCATATAATTCTGGTTTGGTGGTGATGAACTCCTTTAGCTTTTTTTTATTAGTGAAGCTCTTTATCTGGCCTTCGATTCTGAGTGATAGCTTTGCTGGATAGAGTATTTTTGGCTGTAGGTTCTTGCTATTCATCACCTTGAATATTTCTTGCCATTCCCTTCTGGCCTGCATGGTTTCTGTTGAGAAGTCAGCTGACAATCATATAGGTGCTCCTTTATAGGTAACTACCTGCTTTGCTCTTGCTTCTTTTAATATTCTCTCTTTGTCTTTTGCTCTTGGAATTTTAATAATGATGTGTCTCGGTGTGGTCCTCTTTGGATTCCTTTTGTTTGGAGTTCTGTGCGCTTCCTGGACTTGTAAGTCTAATTCTTTCATCAGGTGGGGGAAGTTTTCTGTCACTATTTCTTTCAGTATGTTTTCGATATCTCGCTCTCTCTCATCTTCTGGGACCCCCATAATTCTGATGTTGGTTCGCTTGAAGTTGTCCCAGAGGTTTCTTACATTATCTTCAATTTTCTGGATTCTCTTGCCTTCTAGCTTCTGTGGAGGAGTGTCTTCTGGCTCTTTATGTTCCAAATCTTTGACTTGATTCTTGCGATCTTCCCTTCTGTTTTTAGGACTCTGTAAAATATTTTTTATTTCAGACAATGTATTCTTTATTTCTTGTTGATCCCTTATCATTTCTTGTTGATCCCTTATCATTTCTTGTTGACTCCTTATTAATTCTAGTTGATCTCTTTTCATGTCCTCATAGGTCTTATCCATCTTTTCTAGGAAATTCTTGAAAAACCTTATAAGCGTAGATTTGAACTCTATATCCAGACGCTTTTTGTCCTCCATTTCTTTCGTTTGTGATCTATTTTGTTGTCGCATTTCGCAGTTACAGATGGGACCGGATCTCTGAACTTTAGTTAGAATTGCTTATGATGTCGTTTTACACTTTTATCTTCGAAGAAATGTAGCTTTTTATATTCCTTCCCAGCTCTGTTTAGAAAGGGAGGCTGCTGGTAGGAATTTTAAACCTGGTCTTTAAAGAGAGGAAGCAACATCGGTTTGGCCTTTCTGCGCTCACGGATCCAGTTTGAACCAGATTGCTCCGCTCAAATTCATGTTCATGTAAACAAAAACTCAATGTTTAAATCTTTCTACTTTGTTTAAAGTAAAGCAGATTGAAATTTCTGCAGGCAGAATTCTGTCCCGATTCCAGAAAAGAGTCAGTGCCTGAGTTTATATCATAAACTGGGTAATTTTTACCTCTTACATATTTTTGTATGACCATTTTAATGTCTTGATAATGTGTATCTGCAAAGATTGTGTTAGAATTTTATAAAGAAATTCACCCACATTCAACCACCACTGTCTTGGAAGTTGGGCAGAAATTATAACTTTGTAGCTTACCTTAAAAAACGCAAAAAAGGCCGGAGCCGGTTTGGCTTAGTGCAGTGGTTGGCAAACCGTGGCTCTCAAGCCACATGCAGCTCTTTGGCCTCTTGAGTGTGGCTCGGCCACTCAAAACAGACTCACCCAGCCGAAGCCGGTGTGGCTCAGCGGTAGAGCATCGGCCTGCAGACTGAAGGGTCCCGGGTTCGATTCCGGTCAAGGGCATGTACGTTGGTTGCGGGCACATCCCCGGTAGGGGGTGTGCAAGAGGCAGCTGGTCGATGTTTCTCTCTCAACGACATTTCTAGCTCTCTATCTCTCTCCCTTCCTCTCTGTAAAAAATCAATAAAATATATTTAAAAATAAAAATAAATAAATAAATAAAAAAAAACAGACTCACCCAGGCCGAAAACTGACTTCTGCTCATTGACCACGAAGTTTCGATCGCACTGTACGTGCGTGCCCACACTTGGTATTTTGTGAAAGAGCCACACGGGACTGTCCCTACGCCTGGCCTGTGACCCGGACCATCCTCCCCAGCTGCTGCCACCCACCCCCGGTTTCCCATCTGCCACCGAGTGACCGTGCCTGCCGGCGGGGGCAGGGACAAGAGGTGGTCAGTGCGCCTCACAGTGACTGGCCCAGCAGTTGTTCCGGTCGTTCTGCCGTTGGGCTCCATTTGCATATTGCCCTTTTATTCTATAATAGGGGTGTCGAACTCAATCAGAGAAGGGGCCAAAATCTAAAATCCAGCCTAAATCGTGGGCCGAATGGTTTACTGAACAGTCATAAACTGTCATTGTGATGGAAACGCAGCGGAGTGCAGTGATGACAGCACGGTGCGGGCCACATTGCAAGGCCTGGCGGGACGGATTTGGCCCGCGGGCCTTGTGTTTGACACATGTGTTCTATAGGATTCATTAACCTCAGGGGTAGGACTGTGAGCATGGGTGAGTTGTCTACCGCCTGGAAGGTACAGGAACAGCATGGACACCGTGAAGTCCCGTTCACATGGCTGCTCCGCTCCTCCCTCTGTGGACACTGGGGGAGGGCAGTGTGTGCCCAGGGGGTGCTGGCCGCCCTGCAGGCCCACTGGTCCATGCCGCCTGTCTGTATGAATTAGGGGAAGTCCCCCTTCTCAAGTTACCCTACCGCCATCTGTTGGGAAATGACTGTCATAAAAACGAAGGTGCACTGTGACCGATAGGAATCACAGTTCCCTCCAGAGTCCTCCCGTGTCCACGCTGCTCAGCTCTGCACAGAGCTCAGCGGCCAGCACAGGCCCGGGCCCCGAGGAACCGCGCTTAACGCCAGTGGCCGCCAGGGGCCCGGGCAGCTGGGCTCTCAGCTCAGGACAAGCCTCAGGAGCCTGTGACGTCGGGGTGTTCATAATTGAGACTTTTCAACCAGCACGCTGGGTCCCAGAGGCTAGAGAACGGCCCAGCCACGTCTGTGAGGGCCGGGCTGGGCCCGACCTGGGCAGCGAGACCCCCGCGCCTGGCTCATGGCCAGTGCCCCTGCGCCTCCGGGGCCAGCCCGACGGCGGCTCCCGCTCCCGCCGTGCAGACCGGGCCTGCTCCGCGGGCGGCCCAGCAGCCCAGCCTTTGTCCAGTCTTGACGGCAGAGGAGGGATCTGTGCCTCGTTCTGCCGGCCCTGGTGTGTAGTGAGGTGCTGTCTCTGTTTCAGAGTGACCGGGCCTCTTGCTGCCCTGCGTATAACTCTTCCGAGTCCCTGGTCTTTTTTTAAAAAAAAATATATTTATTGATTTCTCACAGAGAGGAAGAGAGGGGGATAGAGAGCCAGAAATGTCGATGAGAGAGAAACAATGACCAGCTGCCTCCTGCACGCGCACACACACACACACTCACACACACACACTCACACACACACGGGATGTGCCCGCAACCAAGGTACATGCCCTTGACCGGAATCGAACCCGGGACCCTTCAGTCTGCAGACCGACGCTCTATCCACTGAGCCACACCGGTTTTGGCTGTCCATGGTTTTGATGGAGAATGGTCAGCCGAGCTGCCGCTGCTGTGGACTGGGCTCGCCTCCTGGTCCCTCCTTTCTGAGGCCACGGGGACTCCCATCTCACAGGGACCACCCGTTCGTCTTCCTATCCCTTCCTCATCTCACCACTCTGTGAACCCTTACCTGCTGTTCTCCTCCCCAACACGCCTCTCATCTTCGCTCCCAATGATCTTTCTGCCTCGCGGTCTGACGTAGGGAAGTGCCTCCGGCAGGGAGGGCCAGGGTCCACGTAGAGGGTTTGGTACCTCCCGGCTATTGTATTGAGGGTTTGGTACATACCGGCTATTGTACTGAAGCACAGAAACGCCTCCTGAGCCAGGGGCCTCCGACAGCATTCTCTTTTTAAAACAATATATTTTATTGATTTTTGTACAGAGAAGAAGGGAGAGAGATAGTTAGAAACATCGATGAGAGAGTCATCGATCAGCTGCCTCTTGTACACCCCCTACTGGGGATATGCCCGCAACCAAGGTACATGCCCTTGACCGGAATCGAACCCGGGGCCCTTCAGTCCCCAAGCTGACGCTCTATCCATTGAGCCACACCGGTCTTGGCTCCGCCAGCATTCTCTTAACGGCCTCCTTCCCGCCGGAGAGCCCCGATCACAAAGCAGCCCGGACCCAGGCCTGTCCCAGCTGCTGTCCTGATGCTTTTGTATCGATCAGAACCCTTGTTTGCAGACGGTCAGTGAGGTCAGGTCTGTGCTGCCGGTCGGGGGGCAGGAAAGGCCTGGAGCCCCTGGCTTGTTGGTTTGGCCCAAACCCTGTCACTTCCTCCGGGACACGGTTCACGTCACCAACAGCATCACCTCTTGGCGGGTTAAGGAGATTTCCTTTAGGTAGTGTTTACTAGGGGTGTCGAACTCAATCAGAGAAGGGGCCAAAATCTAAAATCCAGCCTAAATCGGGGGCCGAATGCTTTACTGAACAGTCATAAACTGTCATTGTGATGGAAACGCAGCGGAGTGCAGTGATGACAGCGCGGTGCGGGCCACATTGCAAGGCCTGGCGGGACGGATTTGGCCCGCGGGCCTTGTGTTTGACACATGTGGTTTATATGGACACTTATGGCGACGATAGTGCTTTCCGATGCTCACGGACAGGCTTTTCAAAAACACACATTTACTGATGTCAGAGAGGGAGACTGAGGGAGAGAGAAACATCACTGATGAGAGAGAATCATGGATTGGCTGTCTCCCCCCGCCCCCCACACCAGCCCCACTGGGGATCGAGCCCACAACCACGTGCCCTTGAGCAGAATCACACCCGGGACCCGCTGTCCACAGGCTGACAGCTGTCCACTGAGCCACACAGCGAGGGCTGGAGAGGCTTTGAAGACTTGCTGAGTTCTAATGTGGATGCGTGTCTCTGAAGGACTCGCAAAACTGACCCTTTCCCATGATGCTTTGCGAACATGCTTAGGAGGGGCTAGAGACACTTTATGTTAGAACTTGTTGGCCTGGGTGTCCCGAATGTAAGTGTATTTTGATTAACAACTTAATGAATGTCCTTTTATATAACATCCTCTCTAATAAAAGGGTATTATGCAAATTAACCGGCACTGCCATCACAAAGATGGCAGCACCCAGTCCTCCCAGCCCCTCTGGGTGCCCCAGTCCCGGGGTGGGGGGTGCTAAGAGCGGGCGGTGTGCGCGGCCTGGCGGATGCTTCCCAGCCCCACAGGGAGCTGCTGGCCCACGGACTCGTGTGCCGGGCTGGGGAGTACACATCGGTGATGTGCTCTCTCCTTCCAGGAGCTGTACATTGCCGTGGGCATCTCTGGAGCCATCCAGCACTTAGCGGGGATGAAAGACAGCAAGGTAAGGACACGGCAGAGTGCTGCTCTGTTTGTGACACTGGATCGCACAGCGCGTGGCGCTCGGCCGCCCTGTGGCTCTGGGACTGAGTGCAGGAGGGGCAGTGCCAGGCCTGGGAAAGGGCCTGCCCGCTCCCGCCCCAAGGCCCTGCCCTCCGGGCGTGTCCTGTGCACGCAGCTCCCGCCGGCCCCTGGCATGGGCCGAGGTCCCTGCAGCTCTGACGCCTGTGGGTGGAAACAGCCTGGTGAGGTTCTGACCCTGCGCCCGCCTCACCCCGGCTCCCTGAGAGCCCCCAGGCATCAGAAAGGCCCCTGTCCTGGGGCTGGGCTGTTGCTGAGGTGTGACGGACACACTTTGAGTCGGGAGTGTCCTCATACTGCAGTGATTTTAAAATACAGCGTTCGGCCGAAGCCAGTGTGGCTCAGTGGATAGAGCGTTGGCCTGTGGACTGGGGGCCCTGGGTTTGATTCCGGTCAGGGGCGTGTGCCTTGGTTTCGGGCACATCGCCAGTAGGGGGTGTGCAGGAGGCGGCTGGTCGATGCTTCTCTCTCATCCATGTTTCTAACTCTCTTTTCCTCTCTGTAAAAAATCAATAAAATATATATTTTTTTTAAAAAATTTTAAATAGAGCATTCGAGGGAACACCGATTCCCACGGGCTGCAGACCTGTGCGAGGCCTGTGCATGGCTCTGTGAGCGTCCTCCAGAGCATGGCTCATCGGTCCATGCACCCCAGTGTCCGGTCTGAACGAGGAACGGAGTCTTCCATGAAGTCAGAGATGCTTCTGGCACTCCTGCTTTTACCCGTTCGGATGGAAGTTGGATATAAAAGGAAATAAAATGTTAACTTCTGCCTCGAAAGGACACACGCAGCACCTTCTGTAACTAACGCATGGCCTCAAACTAGTCCGCTTTTTTTTTTTATTAATATGTCTTATTGATTTCTTACAGAGAGGAAGAGAGAGGGATAGAGAGTTAGAAACATTGATGAGAGAGAATCATCGACCAGCTGCCTCTTGCACACCCCCTACCGGGGATGTGCCCGCAACCAAGGTACATGCCCTTGACCGGAATCGAACCTGGGACCTTTCAGTCCGCAGACCGACGCTCTATCCACTGAGCCACACCGGTCTTGGCAAAGCAGTCCGCTTTTACGGCCGGGTGGCAGGCTCCTCACTGAGCAGGAGAGGGTGTTGCTGCAATAAAGGGAAACACTCCGCACCAGCAGCCGTCATCACACTGTGAGCCGGGCCAGCTTCGACACCCAGAATCCTGCTTCTCGAAACTCTGCCTGCCGCCTGCCAAGCCTGTCCTTGGGAAGGGAGCATAGAACCCTCCGCTTACGTGGGCTGGTTTCTTGACACATTTCTCTCACAGACCATCGTGGCCATTAACAAGGACCCAGAGGCACCCATCTTCCAGGTGGCAGACTACGGCATAGTTGCCGATCTCTTCAAGGTAAGCGGGCCCTGAGCATGTGGCTTCACTGAGCGCCTCTGAGTTACAGGGAGACGTGGCGTGTGTGTGTGTGTGTGTGTGTGTGTGTGTGTACGTAATTTGAACTGCTTCAGGGGAAGTCCTGATATACACGTGACGCTTACACAGCGTGGTGATGTTCCCTGTAAGAAGTCTGTATTGTCTAACACACCCATCTGGCTGTCGGCGTCTCATGAGCCTGGAGCCTGTGTGGCAGGTTCTGCAGAGACTCCATCAGCTCCCGGGGGTCGGGAGAGCGGGCGCTCGGGCCAGCTGTCCCCACAAATACGCGCTGCGAGCTGTGCTGGGTTCACGCCGTCCCTCCTGACGTGATGGGGGGGGGGGACACCACTTCCCCTGGTCACGCCCGTCATGTTGTTCAGTCCTCTCTTCTCTGCGGCTCCTCTGTGTCAGTCCTCCCGGGAGAGTGACTTCGGTGCTGGGAGCGCCTGGCTCTCGTTCGGCCACGTTGGGAGGTGACTGTGCGGGACCCAGTGCCTCTGGCCTCTGTGCCTCAGCCTGCCCGCAGGCTTCTAGGCCATCGTGTGCAGAGATCCTCCTGCAGGACCGAGGCTCCGAGAGGAGATCCAGCCCGGAGAGAGGTCTGCTGGGGGAGAGGCCCTCACGCAGGGAGCAGCTGGGCCTCAGTGACCAGCCTGCAGACGAGGGCAGAGCCCGCTGGTCCGCCAGCAAGAGGCGGGCTCCTGCAGGGCGTGGCCGGCCTGGTGCCCCTGTGCACGGGGGCAGTCTGTGCCCGCGGTGCGGCCGCCGGGGAGCGGGCCTCGCTGCTCAGCGATGCCCGGAAGCAGTGCCGGGCGGAGGAGCCTGCTGCTTGGACAGCCTGGCTTCCCCTCAGAGGCCTCCCCTCCGAGCCCAGGTCCTGCCGGAAGACAGCCCTCCTCAGTGCCCGGTCCTGCCACCTGGCCCAGCGATGTGAGAGCAAACAGCAGAAGGAAAATGACTATGGGAAAGGGAGTCTTTTTGCATTTCGAGTGGCAAGCCCTTAGTTCAGTGAGATGCAGTTGGGGGAGGACTTCTCACTGGAGAGCGGGAGCAGGCTGTGAGGGCTCCCACCTCTGGCCCGGGGTGGAGGGACCCGGGAGCCAGGTCCTCGGGGGTAAGAACTCAGCAGAGCTCAGTTCAGAGAGGGACTCTCCTGCCTCCGGGAAGCCCTGGAGCAAGTTGTCTAGTATTGATGAGCACCAAGGAGAGGAATTGATTGGTGCTTTAAAATTCAATCTGGCCAAGACCGGTGTGGCTCAGTGGATAGAGCGTTGGTCTGGGGACTGAGGGGTCCCAGGTTCGATTCCGGTCAAGGGCATGTACCTTGGTTGTGGGCACATCCCCAGTGGGGGGTGTGCAAGAGGCAGCTGATCGATGTTTCTAACTCACTGTCTGTCTCTCATCCTCTCTGTAAAAAAAATCAATAAAATATATATATTTTTTTAAATTCAGTCTGGGGGAAAACTAGGTCAAGATTGTAAAAATATTCAAAATACTGCTTAAGTAGCAGCCTCTCATTCTTTAAAAAAATCTTTATTATTGAAAGTATTTCAGCCTCCCATGTGTTCCTACAGGCGAAATGCATTCTTTTCATTTGTCCGTGTCCCCGAGAGATGTGTTTGGGGAAATCACTCAGCAAGTTATTAACACAGCTACTTCCGACTCCTGATTCTGTCCTCGCATCACTGCCTTCTTAGCTCCCGCGGCTTCGGAGATGAGAGCAGGAAAGGACACCTGGGGCAGACTGTACCATTCCTCACAGGCTGTGGTGTGCTCGGCTGAAGGCAGATGGTGTGATGTGGGGGTGTCACCGTGGTTCTGACAGGAGGGGACGTGGTGGGTCAGTGGATGAATTCCCTGGGGCCACATTCTGTCTTTTAAAAATCAAATATTTAAAGGTATAACAACTTTTTTTTTTTAAATCTCATACACTGAATGAAAATTAGCATTATCTACTTTGGATTAAGATCTTACAAAAAATAACTCAGTAGCTGTGTTTAAAAGACCTTTTTTTTAGACTAAAGGTTTCATGAAAAACAGGCTAGAGCCCAACTTCTAAAGGAAACATGACTTTGGTTTAGAACACGTAGTTCCCAGACACCTTACAGAGTGTCCTTCTGCCCAGCAAGGGTTTCGGGGTCTCTCTCCATCTGCATCTTTGTCGGGTCACCTCAGGCTCCCGGCACAGCCATGTGCACGTCCTCCGAGGGCGGGCGGTGCCAGCCTGGGCCCGAGCTGACGCCAGCTCCGTGGGGAACAGGCCTGGGTGCTGATAGTATGCTCAGCGGTCAGCGCGCAGCTGGTTTCTGTGTGCCTCGGACCGCGTGCTGTGGGATGAACAGGAGCTGTGGATGCAGGAGGAAAGGCTGTGGAGGTTGCAGGAGCCACGACTGAGCGAGACTCCATGTGGCCTGGGGAGGGGAGAGGGCGGAGCTGGCACTCGGCACAGACAGGCCTTTCTGAGGCTGGTGTTGTGGCAGAAAGCTCCTAGGCAGGGAGTGGGCTCTTGGCCCTGTAGCCGGGTGTGTGTGGTGTGTGTGTGTATGTGTGTGTGTGTAGGTCTCTCCCGTGTGGTGTGTGTGTGTGTGTGTGTGTGTGTGTGTGTGTGTCTGCAGGTCTCTCCTGTGTGGTGTGTGGTGTGTGTGTGTGTGTGTGTGTGTGTGTGCAGGTCTCTCCCGTGTGGTGTGTGTGTGTGTGTGTGCAGGTCTCTCCCGTTTGGGGTGTGTGTGTGTGTGTGTGGTGTGCAGGTCTCTCCCGTGTGGTGTGTGTGTGTGTGTGTGTGCGTGTGTGTGTGCAGGTCTCTCCCGTGTGGTGTGTGTGTGTGTGTGTGTGTGTGTGCGCGTGCGCGCAGGTCTCTCCCGTGTGGTGTGTGTGTGTGTGTGTGTGCGTGTGGTGTGTGTGTGGTGTGTGTGAGGAGAGGCTGGGGGAGGGTGGCACCAGGCACAGGCGCTTCCACTCCTCCTGAGCCTCCGGGGTCTCCTGAGGAGGAACCCGGTCACAGTGCGGCTCCAGGGGCCTCATCACTCTCTTTCTTCATCTGCAGGTAGTTCCTGAAATGACTGAGCTATTGAAGAAAAAATGAGCCATGATCATGTGTGAAGATTATGAGTATTCTGCTGAAATCGTAGAATTCACGGCTATTGTAACAATCACTGGGAGGCTGCATTTCCTAACGGGGAAGATTCTAACAGGTGCCAGAGGCTTTTTTATGGGGTACGTTTCTTTTTAACTGGCTGCAAACAGTTATTTTTGAAATTTTCTAATTCTGTAATAAAATATAATAAAGTCTTTCCACAGCTTTAAAACTATTATACTACAGAAATATCCCCGCTTCGTAGAGAGAGAGAGAGAGAGAGAGAGAAAACTGAAGAAAGGCGGTAAAAACTCATTTTTTTCTCTGCCTCACTTGTTCGCCGAGGGCTCTGTCTGTGAGTGTGATGTTGCCGCCATCCTAGCCACAGACTCGCTGCTGAGAGGGAGCGGGATTGGCCGATGCGGAGCTAAGAAAGCGCGGGCACGCCCGTGGTTGTCACTAAATATGCCTCTGTCTTCAGAAACCACAGCCCCTGCCTTCCACCGGCCCCGCGGAACTGCAGTCCGACTGTTCCCGCTTCTGTGGGCTTTTGTCAGCTTGTCGGACCCGGTGTCTGGAGAGGAGGGGAGGGGAGCAGGGGCTGCTGTGAAGCAGGCAGTTGGGGTATAAACCTGAGGCCCCGTACACGAAACAGGAAATTCATGTGGGGGGTGTGGGGGGAGGCCCAGGCCACCAGCCGGCGACAGTGGCGGGCGTGCGGGTCTGGCCAACCATCGCCCTATAGAGGGAGGCCCAGGCCAGCCAAGCGATTGCACCTCACGCCTGTGGCCTGCAGAGGTGGTGGTGGCGGTGGTGGGCGGAGGTGGGGGCAGCGCGATGGCAGGCAGTGGCAGCTGCCGGCAGCCCCGACAGGCCCTGATCTCAGGCCAGGCCTGGGGACCCTGCCTGAGGGCATGCGTGGCCGTGCCTTCTTAGCTCCGATCGGCCAATCCCGTTCCCTCTCTCGGTGATGGGTCACCTGGCGATCGGCCACGGGGCTCTGGGATGGATCACCCAGCAGAGGGCGGCCCGCCCACAATCTGTCACCGCGCAGAAGATGGCCTAGGCCTCCCTCTTGGGGGTAATTGCGGAACCCCACCCCCACCCCCTCAACGGATTGCCCTGCTGGCCAGTGGCCTTGGCCTCCCTCTTCAGGGCAATCGTGGGGTGGGGCCCCCCGACCAATCGCATTGCACCCGCCTTGGCTGGCCTGGCGCCAGCGTGTGCCATCGCGTGGTCTCCGGTCCAGACGGTCATTCTGCTGTTCAGTCGTTGGGTCGATTTGCTTTTATTATAGAATATGTTTAAAGTCACTCGCAGAGAACGCTCCGGCCGCCCTCGGCTCTCGGAGGCTGTGGGTGCGTCGCCACAGGCACGGCTGAGGTCACAGGAGCCGGCTGTGCGAGCTGCCCCGGGGCAGGCTGCCCTGCAGGGAGGGTGGACAGTGTCCAGGGCCGTAGGAGGTGGGTTGTGGCAGCTGCCACCTTGAGGCAGGTGCGCAGCAGGTACGGGGTGGACAGGACCAGGTGATGGGCAGAGGGTGGAGGTGACCAGGGACACGGGAGGGCTGGAGGGGCCGCGGAGAGCTGATGAGTTGAGCCTTTTTGGTTGTGTCACGATCGCTCGCTGTGCAGCACTGGACAAGGTCAGTGTCCCTGGCTCTCCGCCTCCTGCTGACCAGGCAGGAGTGAGCGGTGCTCCTGCCTCCCTCCGGCAAAGGGAGCCGCTGGCGATCGAGCGCGGAAGGCGGAGGAGGAACCTAGACCGACCTAAGGGACCTCACCGGTGGAGTGTGCAGGGTGGGGAGGGAGGCGGGGGGTGGTCGGAGGCGTGGCAGGAACCCTGGGGCCTGGGCCTGGGCCTGGGCCTGGGCGGGTTTGGCTGAAAGCTCTCTGGTTGCAGATGGGTCCCGGGAGGCTGGAGATGGCCAGAGCTGTGGGCGCGGCTGGCAGAGGGGAGCTGCCCTGGGCGGTGCTGGCGCGGACCCGGCTGAGTGCTCTGCTCTTTCTGGAAGGGCGGCCGGCGGCCTCGGTGCTCACTCCCCCCTGAAGGGCGTCTGATCCGCATAAAAGTGCTTAAGAGGCTGGAAACCAGAGGACGCAGATACAGCAGATGGATCTGCTCGCTCAGGGCAACTTGCCTGAGAACCTTCCAGAAAGCCGCTAAGGTGAAATGCTGCCACACTTAGTATATGCCCGGGCTTTAAAAAAATACTTTGTGGGAAACCCAGGTGAAGAAGGGTGGCTGATCATCCTTGGTTTATAGAGTAATTTCATTTAAAGCGCATCCGAGGCGGAGGGGCGGGAGCCTGTGAGGATCACTCGGGAGGAGAGGTGATTGGAGTGGAGCGCAGACCACAGCTTCGGCCATGTCTCCCACGGAGGCCCTGCTGGGTGCGGCCCCCATGCGTGTCACCGCCCCCTTTCTGAGGCCTTTGTGCTCTGCTGTCAGGAGCCGGGGCAGGGAGGGGGCTCCTGGCAGGGGAGCTGGCGTTGCCTTTCTGTGGGGCTGGCATTGGGGCGCGGTCAGCCCCGGGCAGGCTCACTTGTCCGGCTCCTCCATGGTGCCCGGCGGGGCCTGGGCGGGCTGCAGGGGGCCAGGGCGGGCCTGGTCCCAGGAGGGCTGAGCGTGGCTCTGGCCCTGGTTCCCTCGTCGTCTCCGTTACACACTGTGGTCCTCGGTGTAAAGGGCACATTGGCCTTGGCGCTCTCGGGCGTCCTCTAGCTGTTACCTGTGGGCACGCTGGCAGGTGGATGTGACCCGAGCCCTTACACCGGGCCATCCCCCACAGCCAGCGGTGCGGCCCGGCCAGTCTGCCCGCCCACACGCCAGGCCCTGGTCCCCGGCCCCCGGCCCCCTGCCCCCTGCCCCCTGCGGAGAGTAGGGAGGCGCATGGACGGAGCGCGAGGAGAAGCCGCGCTGGCTCCGAAGGGGCAGCAGAGCCGGTGGAGGAGGTGTGTCCGGGCAGCAGCAGGCGGACAGGCCCCGCAGCTCCAGGACATGGGGCGCTGGGGCCCTCCCCAGTCCTGGCCGGCCTCCTGGCCTGCACACCGGCTGTCCCTGTGGCCCCGCACCCCCTTCTTCACACGGGAGAGGGGGGGCCCTGCCTGGTTAGGAGGCCAAGGTCGCAATCACAGGCAGCGGGGAGTCTGCGGCCTCCATTCAGGGCCAGTCCTGCCTGATCCTGGCGGGGCCCAGGGGGTGCTTCCTGGAGGGAGCGGGGGAGGGGCCACAGAGCAAACAGGAGCAGGGCTGGCGGGGCCTGGGCACCGCCTCACCCTCCAGGCACAGCAGCACCCGAGGCGGAGGCCCACACCCTCCCCGAAATGTCCTCGGAGCCCCCGGCCCGTCCCCTCCGTGAGCCAGGGGCACCGTGTGGGCGGGCAGCACAGCCTTCCTGGGCGGAGGGTCCTCACGCCGCGCCGCCAACTGCATGGTCCGAGCAAGCCCAGCCTGCGGGCTTGGTCCGGAGGCCAGGGTTTGGGTTCGGGGCCTTGGGCCTGGGGTCCTTCGGGAAGGCAGGCTGGGGGCGGCTGCCTGCTCTGGCCCAGCTCTCCCAGGGGCTGGCCACCTGCACGGCTGGCTCCAAGCCTTGCCCCTGCCGCCAGGATTGGCATGTCGGGGGCCCTGGCCACAGGAGCGGCTCCTGTCCGGCTCCGGGTGAGGCTGGGCAGGGAGGGCCCTGCTGGAGGCCCACAGGGCGGGCGGCGGAGGGATGGCAGCTGCCTGGGCACAAGGCCGGCCTCTGTCCACTGTGCCAGCGGCTGCATTCCAGGCGCCCACTTCTCCAAGTGCAGGTGACACGGAGCCGGCGGACCTGGGTTTGGTCCCTCTCCCCCCCCACTCAGTAGGTGGCCGTGTGCCCGGGGCGGGTCAGTAATGAATCGTCTGCACCTGTTCCCTCTGGAGCAGACGGCAGCGCCCGCTCTGCAGAGCCAGCACAGCAGCAGGGGAAGGCCTGGGAGCCTCGGCCGTCACCTCCGCCTGCTGGCCGCCAGGAGCCACTGCTGTCCCAGGCCCTCCGCCCTCGGCGTGGAGGCAGTGGCACCCTCTCACAGGGACACGGGAGTAAAGCCCGTGTGGAGAGGCCTTCATAGGGCGCTCAGTGGGAGCGGTCCTCCTGCTGTTGGGGACCAGAATGCCTCCGGTGACACCCAAAACCACTCAGTTGGACGGATTCCTTTGACGGGGAACAGCTGCTCCTCTCCCTGCGACTCAGGAGGTGTGCTCGGCCTCGCATGTGCTCCCCTCAACCCCCCACCCCGTCTTCCAGCTCAGCCCCCCGTCCCCGTGCCGCCCCCGCCGTGGCCTGTGCAGGCTTCTGGGCTCAGGGCGCAGGGAGGCAGGAGCCGGCAGCCTGGGGCCGGGACTTCCTGGCCTCCTGCAGGCGGAGGGGGAAGGCGGCCCCAGCGGCAGGTGAGCCAGTTCACCAAGGGGCGGACGGTGCCAAGGAGCTGGGGCGATGGTGGCTGCCTGTGGAGGAAGAGGAGGGAGTCGCCATGGGGGCTTGAGGGTGGCGCTCAGCTTTGCGCCCGCTGAGTTGGAGATCCCAGGGCGGGAGCCCCAGGTCAGCGAGGAAGGGGGTTCTGGGCTCCTGGGTGGGGGATGAGGGAAGGGACTGGTCTGGAGCCACAGGCCTGGCGGCGTGAGCTTCCCGCCTGGGCCCGGGCGCCCTCCTCTGAGAATGCCCTCCTCTGAGAATGCCTCCGGGCTGCCGGGGGGGCCCTGCGCGGGGTCTCAGCAGCAGCAGCAGCCCCAACCCCTGAGGACCGCAGAGGCCGAAGCAGCCACCAAGAACGCTGCCAGCCTGGTCTGTGCAGCTGCTTTTATTAGAAAGCTGGTGTGCAAAACGGCGTCCCTCCCCAAGGACTCCCCCCACCTCCGGACCCCCCCCTTCTGTCCTGGGGGGGTTGGGGTTTGTGTAAAAATACTCGGAAAGGCTCATGCGGAAATGGGAGGATGAGGAACGAGGGCTCCACCCGGGGGCGGGGCGGGGCGGGCGAGCCCCTCACAGTGCTGCTCCCTCCGAGGGCGGAGGCTGGGCCACGGGCTGGTTCTGGTAAAAACGGTTTAAAGCCTCAGCCACGAGCACCGCCTTCCCCTGACCGGCGGGCACCTGCTCTGGGCTGAGGTCTGAGGCCTGTCCTCCTGGCCTGGCGTCCCGCCCTGGAGGCTCCTGGGGCCCTGGGCGGCCTCGGGTCCCAGCCGCCCGGGCGCTAGGCCTCCTCTTTGGACTCCAGCGGCGAGAACCGGTGCAGCGCGGGCGCGGGGGCCGGCAGGAGGGCGGGCTTGCGCGCCAGGCCCGGGAAGCCCTCCTGGTTCCTGCGGTTGAGCAGGCCGACCCTGCGCTCCAGCTCGGGGCTGGTCTGCGTGGGGCCCGGGGCCGGGCAGGCGTCCTCGGACAGCGAGGACAGCAGGTCCTGGACGGCGGCGTCCGCCTCGCGCTCCCGGGCGGGGGCGGGGGCCGGGGGGCCGGGGCCGGGCTCGGAGGAGCACAGGGTGTGGCTGCTGCCGCTCTGCCGGGAGCCGGAGCTGCCGGTGGAGCCGGACGGGCTCTCGGAGGCGGAGCTGGCCCAGGCGCCCTGGCCGCGCAGCCTCGGGGGCGCGTCCCCCGAGAAGAGGTCGGAGGACACGCTGGGCCGGTGGATGTCGATGGCGGCCGTGGTGACCAGGCCCGCGGCCGGGTCCGGGACGCCGCTGTCTGCGGAGAGGAGGGGGCCGCCTGAGGGCGGGTCCGAGCCCCGCCAGCTCTCCGCGTGGATTACCGTCAGGGTTCCGGAAACAACGCACACGTGTGTGCACGCACGCACACAGGAACACGTCTGACACAACAGGATCCTCGGGTGCCGGTGATGTGTGGCCGTGGGACACCGCCCGTCTGGATGGCCGCCCTCGGCCCCTCCCCCTTTCCTCTACCCTCTAGCGTACCCCCCGTTGTCCCCCCCCCCCCCCCCCCGCCTGCACCCCCTTCCCTGGGCCAGATCACCGCCGGTCACCCCCAGCTGCCCTCGGAACGCCCCGCTCTGCCTTCCCACTTGGGTCCCGCTCCCGACTCGGAGCCTTCGTGTTTCCAAACACCTCGTTCTCCATTCCGCTCCCCACGATCAGCCACCGGGGGGCTCCCTGCTTCCCCAAACCAGCCCGCCCCCGCCCCCGCCCCTGCCCCAGCCCCACGTTCTTGGTTGTTCCCACTCAAGCTCCCCCTCCAGACCTCCCTCTGGATTGCCCTGCTACCTCCCCACTCACAGCTCCCACACTCGCTCCACAATCTCACTCCACACCCCCTGGTGCCACCTAACCCGGCCACGTATCCCCCCTCCGGTAACCACTCAGCTGGCCCCTGGCCCCTCAGCCTGCACCCTCTGCTCCCGCTCAGCTCGCCTCCATCACTCCCCCTGGCTTGGCCCTGTGGCTCCGCCCTGGCGCCCCCTCCAGCCGGTCATGCCTTCATCGCCACCATCCTCCCTTCCAAGTAGCTCTGCTGGCCGGGGGCGGGAGGCTGGGGGCGCGGTGGCGGACGGTGAGGACCCCGGCAGGCCCACGGGCTGTGGCGTGTGGGGAGGAAAGCTTCACTGACGCTAACGGGCGAGGGGGCACCCGCCCCGGGGGAGTCTGCAGGTGAGCCCGGGGTGGTGCGCGCAGAGCCCTGGGGCTGGCCTCGGGGTCACCGTTACAGCACACGCGGGCTTTCCCCGCCTCCAGTGGCCCCGGCCGCTGCGTGTCCAGCCGTCATTTCTCATGTCACATAGATGGCTCCCGCGACACAGCTCCTGGGCAGAGAGTCCCTGAGGATGGGACCCGCTTCCCTGCAGCCCTCCCCGCTCCTGCCTGCGGCGGAGGCCGCAGACACGGGCAGTGCCCTCGGGAGCTCCGGGAGTGGTGTCAGGAGGTTCAGGAAGCCGGGACCCGCTGCTCCCAGGGGTGCACATTTGGCAGATCTGTGGGAGCCCCATCGCCCCCGCTGAGTAAGCTTCAAACCTGACCCAGCTCTGTCCCTTCTCATCCTGCCTCCGTCCTTGTCCTGGACGTTCCCACCGGGGACTGCAGAGAGGAGGACAGACGGCCATACAGACGGCAGGACGCAGAGCGTCACGGCGCCCCTGGGTGTGTGGGGTTAAAGTCTTCGTCACTCTCCAACCCGGACCTGACTCCCTGGGCCCAGTCGTGGCATCGGGGTCAGGGGGCTGGGTGACTGGCTGAGGGACAATGGCCCGCTGTCACCTGCAGCGCTCAGGTCCCAGAGCCAGAAATGCTGGCCTGAGTCCGGGTGCCTGACGTGGGCACCGGGGCCTCCCGTCCAGGTGGCCGAGCAGGTCAAGGCTGTAGCTCACCCTCCAACATCCCCCAGCACCTGCGGCCCTGGCCACCGCCACGTCCAGATGACAGCTGAAGGACAGGATGGCCAGCCCGGCCCCAGCCCGCCCTCCTAGCGCCCCAGTTACCGCCCGAGGCCCCAGCCGGGCTGGCTCCGTGCATAGGGCACTGCGGACTGAAGGGTCCAGGGTTCGATTTCAGCCAAAGGCACGTACCTCCAGGTGCGGGTGGAGGCAACCGATGGATGTCTCTCCCTTCTCTCCCAGTCCCTCCCACTGTTCCTATAAACCAATGGGAGGGCTAACAACAACAAGAAGTAAAAATAAAATAAAAGCAGTCTTTCTGAAAAGGAAAATAAAGCTATTAATAAAGAACCTCCTGAAGGCCAGCTGAGCAGAGCTCGGATCACTGAGGACACGGAGACCAGGAGGAGGGGCAGAGGCGTGGACAGGCGGGCCGCACCCACGGGTGGTGCTGAAACATCAGCAGGGATGTCAGCTGCAGAGCATCCCCCGCCCACCCCTACCCCCAGGCCCAGGGAGCCAGCCCCACGGCGGCTCCCCAGCCCCGGGTTCCAGCGCCTGAAAGAGGAGGCGCCACCACCTCTGGCTTTGAAAACCCGTGGTGAGTGTCCCAGCGCCATCTTAGAGACCCACGTGGCTTATTCCCTGAGGGGTCACGCTGGGCTCAGCGCTGGCCTGCTCCGCGGTGGAGCATCTGCCTAGAACCAGAGGTCCCGGTTCGATTCCCGGTGGGGGGGGCACAGGCCCGGGTTGCGGACTCGATCCCCAGTGAGGGCGAGCAGGAGGCAGCCGATCCGTGATTCTCTCTCCCTTCCTTCCTAAACTCAGTCAGTAAACACGCACGCTAGAGGCCGGGGCGTGAAACTCGTGCAAGAGCCGCCAGCCGGCTTCCCTCCGGCACCTGGAACCCGGGCTTCCCGGGCCTCATCCGGGGTTTCCGGTCTGATTAGCATATTACGCGTTTATTACTATGCATATATAAGTAACTTTAAAAAGCACCAGGGACACGGTCTGGCTTCAGGACGAGGGCTCAGGCAGCTCGCTCCCAGGCGAAGGGGCTGGCAGAACCGCTGCTGTGCTGAGCGCGCCCCACGCAGGCGCGTCTCCATCAGCGTGGTTGGCGCTCACCCCGCCCTGTGGTTCCCTGAGACCCCGTCCCACCCGCAGCGTCATGGCTGTTCCATACAAACGGCTGTCGTGGCTCGTGCTGCAGACTTTCCTGAAGGCTCTCAGCCCACACGGCGCCAGCTGCAGCGTGCCCCCCAGTCCTGCTCCTCGGCCCCGAGCCCAGCGGCAGAGCCGCAGCCTCGGTTTGCAGCTCAGGCTCCCAGGCCCTCCAGCCCAGCATGGGAGCAGCCGTCTGCAGCGCCCTCTGTGCTCGCCCCTGGCCCGGCAGGGCCCAGGCAGCAGCTGGCCTTGGCCTTTTCCTCCCGAGAGACCTCAGAACGAACACACCTGGTGGCCAGCGTCAGCCCAGAGCACAACCCAACCACCTCCACCCACCACTCGCAGGATCAACTGCCAGGCACCGGGGCCCCTCCCGCATCCTCCGCACCGGTCACCCGAGGTCACCCTCCACGGCCGCGCCAAAGCAGCAGGAGGGCACACGGCCACACGGGGGGACCGGGAGGGCACACGCAGGCACACGGGGACCAGGAGGGCACACGGCCACACGGGGGGACCGGGAGGGCACACGCAGGCACACGGGGACCAGGAGGGCACACGGCCACACGGGGGGACCGGGAGGGCACACGCAGGCACACGGGGACCAGGAGGGCACACGCAGGCACACGGGGGGACCGGGAGGGCACACGCAGCCACATGGGGGGACTTGGAGGGCACGCGGCCACACGGGGGTCGGGAGGGCACGCGGCCACACGGGGGGACCGGGAGGGCACGCGGCCACACGGGGGGATGGGAGGGCACACGCAGCCACACGGGGGGACGGGAGGGCACGCGGCCACACGGGGGGACCGGGAGGGCACGCGGCCACACGGGGGGACCGGGAGGGCACGCGCAGCCACACGGGGGGACCAGGAGGGCACATGGCCAAACGGGGGACCGGGAGGGCACACGGCCACACGGGGGGACGGGAGGGCACGCGCAGCCACACGGGGGGACCAGGAGGGCACATGGCCAAACGGGGACCGGGAGGGCACACGGCCACACGGGGGGACGGGAGGGCACACGACCACACGGGGGGACGGGAGGGCACGCGGCCACACGGGGGACTGGAGGGCACACGACCACACGGGGGGACCGGGAGGGCACGCGGCCACACGGGGGGACCCTGAGTGCCCGCTCAGGTGCCAGCAAGGCTGCCCCTTAGGGCACCTACGACCTGAGCCCACGAGACCGAGACAGAGCCACGGCCGCTCCGCAGACAGGCAGCGGCGAGGAAGGAGCGCCAGCCCGGGTGCAGAGGGCAGGCCCCACGTGGGGGCACCTACCTGGCGAGGGCTGCAGCTGCTCCACGCCGCCCCCCGTGGCCGTGGCCTCCACCACGTGGTAGCGGCCGCGTGGCCGCAGCACCTGCGGGGCCCTCAGCGCCGCCTCCCGCTCGGCGGCCAGGTCCAGGTCCTGCTGGGCCAGGTGCGCCCGCAGCTGCCGGATCTCAAACTGCGAGGAGAGGGGGTGGTCAGGCTGCCTGAGGGTCTGGGCGAGGGGGTGCGGGCCAGGTCTGGGCGCGGCTCCTGGGCTCTGAGCACCCACAGCTGGACTGCACCAGAGCCGCCTCCCAGCCTAGGTGTGTGTGTGTGTGTGTGTGTGTGTGTGTGTGTGTGTCCCCGGGGCCCCGCCCCCCCTGGAGGACCGGAAAGAGCTGTGCTTGTGGGAAACCCCTGGAGGCCTCGGGGGCCTGGGTCTGAGGCCGTCAGGTGTCTGTGCTGACCCAGCGCTCACTAGCTGGCGCCCCCCCAACGCTGCCCCCCACTCGCTCACAGGCTGCCCCCCCCCCCGCTCACAGGCCGACCCCCCCCTCACAGGCTGCACACTCCCCCCCCCACCCGCTCACAGGCCGACCCCCCCCTCACAGGCTGCACACTCCCCCCCCCACCCGCTCACAGGCCGACCCCCCCCTCACAGGCTGCCCCCCCCGCTCACAGGCCGACCCCCCCCTCACAGGCTGCCCTCCCCCCCCGCCCCCCCCGCCCCTCACAGGCTGCCCCCCCCGCTCACAGGCTGCCCCCCCTCACAGGCTGCCCCCCCCCGCTCACAGGCTGACACCCCCCCCCCCCCCCGCTCACAGGCTGCCCCCCCTCACAGGCTGCCCCCCCCCCCGCTCACAGGCTGCCCCCCCCGCTCACAGGCTGCCCCCCCCCTCACAGGCTGCCCCCCCCCGCTCACAGGCTGACACCCCCCCCCCCGCTCACAGGCTGACACCCCCCCCCCGCTCACAGGCTGACACCCCCCCCCCCCCGCTCACAGGCTGACACCCCCCCCCCTCACAGGCTGCCCCCCCCCCGCTCACAGGCTGACCCCCCCCCCCCGCTCACAGGCTGCCCCCCCCTCCCGCTCACAGGCTGCCCTCCCCCCCCGCCCCCCCCCCGCCCCTCACAGGCTGTCTGAGGTCACAGCGGCCCACGGGGCAGCCCCCTGACCCTGGGGGGCGGGGGGCCCTCCTGCCAGGCCGCGGGGAGCCTCCTGTGGGCACACCCAGCCCTTCCCCCAAGGCTGCTCAGGGCGGCAGCCCAGCTAATGGCTCCGGAGCAGCTGCATGATTGATGCCGTGCAATCGATAGCAAGCTGCCGGAGTCCCCCTGGAACAGGCCAGACAGCCACGCGGTGACACGGTACGGACACGGGCATTCCAGGGGAGAGATGGACACACGTGTGCGGTGCTTCTCCCCCCTCCCTCCCTCAGGAAGATCGGGGAAGGATGGTGAGCGGTTTTGGAAGGAAGCCCCCCTCCGTCTGGAAGGGAGTCCTGGGCCGGGCACTGCCTCCGGGAGCATCTGGGTCCTGGGTGGAGGGCCTGGCAGGGAGGGATGGGGGGCCCGGGGCCTCTGGGAGGGACGGGCCTGGGCGGGGACCACTGTCCTGGGACTCGGGGAGGGGGGAGGTGCAGCCGTTGGTGAGCCTCGCTCACCAGACCCCCAGGGCGGCCAGGCCCAGGAGCCGCACTGTTACCTCCGAGACTGAGGGAGCGGCCGCAGGGCTGGACTGTGACGCCGGGTGGGCAGCTCCTGCACGGAGGGGGAGGGGGAGGGGGAGGGGAGGGGGAGGGGGAGGGGAGGGGGAGGGGGGAGGGAGGGAGGGAGGGGGCGGGGACAGGACTCCCAGCCTCTCAGTCCCCCCATGGTCTGGGCCTTGGAGGGCAGCGCCCCGGCAGGGGCAGGAGCGTGTGGGCACCTGACGCAGCACCACCCTCCTCCCTCCCTCCTCCCTCCCGTCAGCACCAGCCAGTTTATTCCCTCGGCGGCCGGCCGAGCTGGGGACAGAGATCAGGAGGCAGCTGCAGGCCTGTGACTTGGGAGGAGGCCCCTCCATCCCCGTGGAGGGACGGGCAGGGCCGTGAACTTCAATGACGGGAGAGGATAGGAAGTCACTGCTCTGAGGGCTGCCTTCACCGCTAAGCTAAGCGGCTGTTTCACAAACCTCTGCCGCGTTACACACCCGTCCCAGCGCAGGGCGGCCCGGGTGACCCCGGGGGGGGGGGGGGCGCCTCTGGAGGAAGAGGCTGTGGAAGGGGCCTGCACCAGGCTCACCCCGAGGCCAGGCAGCACCCCTCTCCCCCACTGTCTCCCGCCTGGAGGGACCCGCAGCGCTGACAGGGACGGGGGTTCCCCGGGGAGGGATGGGGGCTCTCCGGGAGGAATGGGGGGCTCCCCGGGGAGGAATGGGGGGCTCCCCGGGAGGGATGGGGGGCTCCCGGGGAGGAATGGGGGGGCTCCCCGGGAGGAATGGGGGGGCTCCCCGGGGAGGAATGGGGGGCTCCCCGGGGAGGAATGGGGGGCTCCCCGGGAGGGATGGGGTGCTCCCGGGGAGGAATGGGGGGCTCCCCGGGGAGGAATGGGGGGCTCCCCGGGAGGGATGGGGGGCTCCCCGTGGGAAGGCTGTGGCATTGGGGGCGAGGCCACTGCTCCCATCGGGAGCAGCCGGAGCGCTGGAGGCTGCAGACCCGCCCAGGAGCCCAGGCCGGCCACCGCTCAGCCCGACCCTGCGGCTCCCCCTCCTGGACGAGGTGAGGCCGGCGCTCAGAGGGGGTGAGGGTGACGGCCCAGCTCCCTGTGGGACCCCGTTCCCTCCGTCTCCCACGCCCACCCCGGGCCTGTCAGGGGTCTGGGCGAAGGCGAAGTGCACACGGCGTCTATGCGGGAAACAGGCAGAGTCCGCCGGCGTCCGGGGCCACAGCTTCCTGCACCACCGACGGCGAACAGACCTCACAGTGCAGACCCCACCACACCGTGAGCCGGCGGCCACATGCGACCACAGCGATGTCATGGCAACGGCCTGCCCTGCGCTCACTGCTGGTTCCCCCAAACCCAGGACTGCACCCCATCCTGAGGCACATCCGACGGCCCCCACAGCCGCAGACACCACCGGGCGGTCCCCACAGCCAGCCGGCAGCCGGTTGGGACTGTCCGGTGAGCACTCACAGCCGTCCTGCTTTCCTACCTGGAACACGGCGGGGGGGGGGGGGGGAGTCACCCCGTGTCCAGGGCCAGGCTCAGCTGAGCACTCACAGCTCCTTCGAGGATGCCATTCTCACACCGTCCTCAGATCAGGAAAACCAAGGCCACAGGAACCGGGCAGCCTGAGCTGGCTGTGCGCCCCGAGTGTCCCAAAGCCTGTCCTCACCCAGCCCGGCGCTGTGCTCCCCAGGGGCCATGCCACCCTGCCCCCAGCCCCTCTCACTGCCTCAGGGGTGCCTGCTGCCCACCCAATCTCAAAGTTGGTCTTCAAACCCAGCTGAACAGGAGGCGTCTGTCCGCCTGGCCTGTGGGGGCGCCCCGCGCTGGGAGGGCAGCGTCCTGGCTGCAGACCAGCCTCCCGGCCTCCAGTGCCCCCCCCCCCCCCAGGCCTCCGGCTCCTTTTCTGTCCTGACTCGGGGGACAGTCAGCGCTGGGGAGAGAAGTCGTGGGTCTGTTTTCCTTCTCCAGACGTCACCACCCAGGGCGATCCTCGCTATTCACTGCTCTGTCCTGTGCAGACCCTCTCTCCGCGGAGACCGGGGAGCAGCTGCCGGGGGTCCCCTGATCCAGGTCCCCTGCAGCTCGATGGCCACGGAGCCCGGGGGGGTGGTGGCTGGAGGGTCTGCGCTCAGCGGGTGCCGGGGGCTGTGAGGAGCGAAGCGAGAGGGCGGGAGCTGGCGGGGCTGGAGGCTGTGCATTCAGGGGCAGTGGCCACGGGGCCGGGTCCCTGACGAGGCAGTGCAGTGAGGACAGCCTCTGTGTCCCGCCAGCCTGGCTCTGCCTAACACCCGGGCCCCCTCCCCTCTCGACCCTGGGCCCCGAACCCGGCCACCCCGCTCCCCGCTTGCTGCAGCCTCTCCCCTCAGGGGGCCTCAGCGCCAGCTCCTCTGGACCGTCCACTCTGCCCAGCACACAGGCCTGCCGTCCCTGCTGGGGACCCGCCAACCCAAGCCCTGGGAGAGCAGCAGCCAAATCCTGCCCAGGAGGGCGTCCCGGGCCCGGCAGCTGCCGAGCCCAGAGGGCGCTCAGTGCCATGGCTGCCGGGCGCAGGGAGGACCGAGAGGCGCCTCCCGCTGGCCGCTGGCCGGGCTCTGTCTGCCCCGCCGGGCCCCGCCCAGGCCCCGCCCCCAGGCCCCGCCCCCCAGGCCCCGCACAATGTGCTCCCTGGGCTGCACCCCCTCTGGCCACCCGCAGGCACTGGGTGTGACACGAAGGCGTGGGCTCCCGGAGAAAAAGACCTGGTTCCAGGACAGAATCCCGAGGGTGCTCTGCAGGAGGGACACTGCTCCTGGGGGACAGTCCACAGGCTTCCGGCCGCCGGGGAGCGGCCCTCAGTGCCCTCCTCCCCGTGCTCCCCTGCCCCCCGCGGGACACGCCCCGCACTGGGCTCCCACGGGAGCCGCTGCCCGGCACCCACAGACGAAGGGCGTAAGGGCAAAGGGGACTCGCCCGGGCTATCGTCCTGGGGTGGAGGTCCCGGAGGGCACAGCTGCCACATCGGGGGTGTCCAGGCCCCGGGGGCGACCGCCCAGCAGCTGGATCCAGCGCTGAGCCCAGAGGACCGGGCTGAGCCGCCCGCGGTGGTGCGGGCGGAGCCGGGCGGGTGCCATGGTCCGGCGTTGGGCCGAGCCAGCCTGGCTGGGCCTTCGAGACGCCCCGCCCCTCCTGACCTCAGAGCCCCCGCACCCTGAGCCCGGACACCCCGCCCCCTGACCTCAGAGCCTCCGCCCCCCCACCTCAGAGTCCCCGCCCCCCCCCCCCCCCCCCCGACCTCAGAGCCCCCGCACCCTGAGCCCGGACACCCCGCACCCCCCTGACCTCAGAGCCCCCGCCCCCTGAGCCTGGACACCCCCCCCTGACCTCAGAGCCCCCGCACCCCCCGACCTCAGAGCCCCCGCCACCCTGACCTCAGAGCCCCCGCACCCCCCGACCTCAGAGCCCCGCCCCCTGACCTCAGAGCCCCCGCACCCTGAGCCCGGACACCCCGCACCCCCCGACCTCAGAGCCCCCGCACCCCCCGACCTCAGAGCCCCCACACCCTGAGCCCGGACACCCCGCACCCCCTGACCTCAGAGCCCCCGCACTGAGCCGGGACTGAGCCGAGGACCCGCGGTGCCTTACCCCCTGCTCCTGGCAGATCTGCGTCAGCCGCTCCAGCTGCTCGTCCCGCACCGCCTTGGCCTTCTCGTACTGCTGGACGACCAGCTCCAGCTCCACCCTCACCGGCAGGACGTAGGCTGCGGGCACAGAGCCGTGAGCGCCGGGAGCTGGGCCGGGGGCGGGGAGGAGGGGCTCCCTGAGGCCCAGCAGCCCCCAGGAGAGTGGGGGCGGCCGGGGGTTGAGCTGTCCTCCCAGGGACGCCCCTCCGCTGGGCTGAGGCTCCACAGCCTCCGCCGTGCCCGCCCCTCCTGGGCAGGAGGTGAGCCAACCATGTGCCCAGCCTGCGTGCCCAGCCTGCGTGCCCAGCCTGCGTGCCCAGCCTGTGTGCGGGCCAGGAGCGGGGCTCAGAGACCTCTGACCTCTGACCCCAGAGAACATCGAGAACAAGACAGAGGTGAGCCGCTGCGTGGGATAGCCGTGAACTGACCCTGAGGGACAGCGACAGGCCTGGCTCTCCCCAGTCCCCACCCCCACCCTGAGCTGGCTGGGCGCCCCGCAGAGCCCCCGCACTCACCGTCGATGACCCTCTTCACCCGCCAGATGCGGAGCAGGATGATGAGGCTGATGGCGTCCCAGGGGCTGCGGGGCCCGTTGGCCACGGTGGACGCCACCATCGGGGCCAAGGACAGGACGATCACAGCGCCGTCGAACACCTAGGGGAGCGAGCCCGGGGCTGGGTCCTCAGGCCCCACACCAGGCCAGGCCGCCTGCGCCCGCCCTGCCCCCAGCGACAGCGAAAGGCGGTCTCCCGGGACGGGACTCCCGCCCCGGTGCTCCTGGCACCGCTGTCCAGCTGGTCCTCCCTCCCCTTCTGGGGCCGCTGCCCCGGCCCCTCCTCCCCAGCAGCGGTTCTGGGGAGGCAGGGCCAGGAGAGGGTCCCAGCCTGTGCCGGCCCTGCAGCTCGGCCTCCTGAGATCTGCCCCCTCCACTGCCCGCCCTCTGCTCCGCCAGGGAAGCTAACGCGCTGGGAGGCGACGGAGCCATCGGCTCAGCCCCGCCTCCGGCCTCAGTCAGCACCGGGTTTGACACTTTTCGGAACTCGGGATGCGCAGCCTGTCCAGCCCCCCTTCCTGGGAGCCCCCGTGTTCCCTCCGCCCACCTCGCAGGCCCGGTCCGAGGAGGAGCAGGTGTCTCTGGGCGGTGGCTCACCTCGATCTTGTTCTCGATGTAATCCCACAGCCCGAGCACCACGATGCGGAGGACGGTCTGGAGGAGACGCAGGAGGTGGGGGGCGGCCCTGCCCCCAGAGGGGCGCCGTCCACCAGGGGAAGCGTCTCCCCACCCTCAGGGCCCGTGGGTGCAAGCCCCTCCCACACGCCCTCTTCCCCCCTGCCCGGCGGGGGAGGAGGGAGCCTTCCCATGCGCCCCCCCCCCTTCCCTTTGGGGGTCACCGCCCAGCCGGCTCCCGTCGGCGGGCACGCGCACGCTCTGGGTACAAGTCCGGGTGCGCCCTCCTGTCCCTCCCCCACAGCAGGAGGCTGCGGTGCACAGCGGTGCTGCGGGGCGTCTCCATGGGGCTGGGCAGCGGGGAGTGTGCGGGGTCCCCCAGTCCCAGCTGCTGCGCCCCGGGCCCCCAGCGGTCCTGCCCGGAAAGGCAGAGGCCCCCGGATCGGGCTGCTGGCTTCTGGGGGCAGCAGCTCAGCCTTCACTCCCCTCCACTCCCCCAGGGAAGGGAGAGGCAGAGACTGGGAGAGACCGAAAGAGACAGGGAGAGACAGAGACAGGGAGATGCAGGGAGAGACAGAGACAGTGAGACGGGGAGGGTGAGGAGAGCGAGGCAGAGGTGAGCAGACTGGTGAGAACTGGCCTGCAGGCCGCCTCGCCCCCGCAGAGAGGCCAGTGCCCTCCCTTTCCTGGGGGACCTGCCGCGGCCCCCCCGATGGGCGCGCAGGCAGAGGGAGGCTGGGCCCGCTCCCAGAAGCCCCGGGACGGGAGCCGGGCCCACCTCGGAGAAGAAGCCGGAGAGGATGAGCAGGCTGACCCAGTGGATGACCCCCGCGAACTGGAAGGCGCTGGGAACTGCAGGGCAAGGACAGGGAGGTCAGGAGGAGGCGAGGTCAGGAGCCGCGGCACCGGGGGCAGGAGGTCTGGACGGAGCCAGGCCGGCCGCCCGGGGTGTCTGAGGAGGGGGAGGGGCGGGCCCCCCACCCCCGCCCCGGCTGCCTCTTGGGGTCCAGCCAGCCTGCGGGCTCTGGGGCTCTGCCTCCCGGGGGGCTCGGGGACATGGGCTCCTGGACCCGGGAGCTTGTCAGCCCGGCCGCGCTGTCAGAACACCCCCCACCAGCCTTCCCGGAGCCCCTCTGCCCCGCACCAGCTCGAGGCCCTTTAATACCGGGGCCAGGTCAGCTCCGACCGGCCGGCACTCTACCCGGTGGCGGACCGAAGCAGGTGCTCCCGGAGGATGGCCGGGGGCTCTGACGGAGACTGGTGCTCCCGGAGGACAGAGCCAGGGGGCTCTGACAGACTGGGGTGCAGTGCTCCCGGAGGACAGGGCCAGGGGGCTCTGACGGAGACTGGGGTGCAGGTGCTCCCGGAGGACAGGGCCGGGGGCTCTGACAGACTGGGGTGCAGTGCTCCCGGAGGACAGGGCCAGGGGGTTCCGATGGAGACTGGGGTGCAAGTGCTCCCAGAGGACAGGGCCGGGGGCTCCGATGGAGACTGGGGTGCAAGTGCTCCCAGAGGACAGGGCCGGGGGCTCCGATGGAGATGGGTGCAGGTGCTCCCGGAGGACAGGGCCGGGGGCTCCGATGGAGATGGGTGCAGGTGCTCCCGGAGGACAGGGCCAGGGGCTCCGATGGAGACTGGGGTGCAGGTGCTCCCGGAGGACAGGGCCAGGGGCTCTGATGGAGACTGGGGTGCAGGTGCTCCCGGAGGACAGGGCCGGGGGCTCTGATGGAGACTGGGGTGCAGGTGCTCCCGGAGGATGGCCAGGGGGCTCTGACAGACTGGGGTGCAGTGCTCCTGGAGGACAGGGCCAGGGGGCTCTGATGGAGACTGGGGTGCAGGTGCTCCCGGAGGACAGGGCCAGGGGGCTCTGACAGACTGGGGTGCAGGTGCTCCCGGAGGATGGCCAGGGGGCTCTGACAGACTGGGGTGCAGTGCTCCCGGAGGATGGCCAGGGGGCTCTGACAGACTGGGGTGCAGGTGCTCCCGGAGGATGGCCAGGGGGCTCTGACAGACTGGGGTGCAGTGCTCCCGGAGGATGGCCAGGGGGCTCTGACAGACTGGGGTGCAGTGCTCCCGGAGGACAGGGCCAGGGGGCTCTGACAGACTGGGGTGCAGTGCTCCCGGAGGATGGCCAGGGGGCTCTGACAGACTGGGGTGCAGGTGCTCCCGGAGGATGGCCAGGGGGCTCTGACAGACTGGGGTGCAGTGCTCCCGGAGGATGGCCAGGGGGCTCTGACAGACTGGGGTGCAGTGCTCCCGGAGGACAGGGCCAGGGGGCTCTGACAGACTGGGGTGCAGGTGCTCCCGGAGGACAGGGCCGGGGGGCTCTGATGGAGACTGGGGTGCAGGTGCTCCCGGAGGACAGGGCCGGGGGCTCTGACGGAGACTGGGGTGCAGGTGCTCCCGGAGGATGGCCAGGGGGCTCTGACAGACTGGGGTGCAGTGCTCCCGGAGGATGGCCAGGGGGCTCTGACAGACTGGGGTGCAGTGCTCCGGAGGACAGGGAGGGGGATGCTGGCAGCACGTCCTGGGCAGGGGCCTGGCGGGCACAGGCGCCGCTGGAACACGTGCTGCTCCGTCTGCCTCGCTCAGAGTCCGGGGCAGTGCACCCAGCTTCCCCGGAGCTGAGGCTGGGACCCGGGGGGCAGACACGGGTCTGGAGCGGGGAGGGCGGCGTCCTAGGCTCCAGGTGGGGGATCAGGGTGCCCTGGCGTTGGGCCCACATGACCCTTAAAGTCGAGCCAGGAGGCGGCCCCGGCCCATGAGCAGCAGGGGGCAGGGCAGGGCAAGGCCGCAGGCTCTGATGTTCCCGGAATCATAAACCCTCCTCCCCCACCCTTTCTCCGAGGAATGGGGCCTCCTATGCCGCGGCTGCGTCATTGGAGCGGAGGGCTCTGGCTGTGCTTGTGGGGGGCTGCTTCGGACCCCCACCTCCCTCCTGGAGATTTCTCTCAGCCCCATCCAGCCTCGGCCAGGCCCAGCCGCCTCCATGCCTGGCAGCCCCCCCAGGAGAGAGGCTGGCTGGGGCTGGGGGCGGGGGGCTGGAGCTGGGGGACTGGCGGGCTAGGGGCTGGGGGGCTGGGGGCGGGGGGCAGGGCTGGGGGGCTGGGGGCCGGGGGCTGGAGCTGGGAGGCTGGGGGCGGGGGCTGGAGCTGGGGGGCTGGGGGCGGGGGGCTGGAGCTGGGGGGCTGGGGGCAGGGGGCTGGAGCTGGGGGGCTGGGGGCGGGGGGCTGGAGCTGGGGGGCTGGGGGCGGGGGGCTGGAGCTGGGGGGCTGGGGGCGGGGGGCTGGAGCTGGGGGGCTGGGGGCGGGGGGCTGGAGCTGGGGGGCTGCGGGCAGGGGGCTGGAGCTGGGGGCAGACCTCATAAAACGCAGGCGGGTGGGCGCGGGAGGGAGGGCCCCCCACGTGGTCAGCTGCAGACAGGCCGCGTGCACACCCTGTGGGCCGGCCCCCTTGGGAGCCCAGAGAGCTGACGGACCCCCTCTGGTGGCAGCTGGTGGGGTGGGAAGGGCCTGGAGGCGTCTGAGAAACTGTCCTAGACCCGCCCTGGGGTGGGGTCTGCAGTCCCGTGGCCCAGGCCGGAAAGGAAACCCTGGGGACACAGAGCCACCTCCTCGGCCAGGCTGAGTCCCAGCCCCCCCACCCCCCACCCGCAGCCAGGATGTCACAGACACGCCTGGGCCTCCAGCACCGGGACCGGACCAATAGCCGGAGGATGGTGGGATGGTGGGATGGTTTCCCGCGGGCACATGGAGACCCAGGCCTGCCCGCTCAGGGGCTGCCCGAGGCCGATGACAGCAAAGCACTTACGCGGGCGGCACTGGCGGGGACAGGGAGGCGCCCCCACGTGGAGCCTCTTTAAGCTGCAGACACTGCAGCCAGCCCAGCCCAGTGGAGTGACAGCGCACGCAGGGCCCCATGTCTGACCTCGGTCTCGGGCGTGGGGTGCGGGAGGACACGGGAGCGGCCACACGGGGGCAGGGGGCACCGGTGCGGGGGTGGCAGCTGCCCCGTGTCCGCCCGGCGGTGGGGGGCGCTGCGCGGGGACCCTGGTGGGCGCGCAGGGAATATGGACAAGTATCGGCACAGGCCCCCCGGCTACTCACACTGGAGGAGCTTTATATCTATTAGCAGTTCCAGGGTCAGGAGAATCACCACCAATATTACACAGGCTACCAGGACACTGTTGAGACTGGCACTGAGCAAAAATACCTGCCACACGGCCGCTCTCTTTCCGCAGCACGGCCTCAGCCAGGGGGACCTGCGGGGACAGAGTGGGGAGAGGCGCTGAGAGGGGGCCGAGGCCCTGCTCTCCCCCCCCACGCCCCGCGCCCCGCTCCCCGGAAACCCCATCTTATCAGGAGGCTGCGGAGTCCAGTTACAAAGCCCCACTCCCGGTAGAAACAAGATGCGGGGCCAGGGCGTGCCTGTGGGGAGACTGTGAGGGCCGGAGGGAGAGGGGGAGCCCTGCCTCTGGCTCCCGTTCCTGACGCTCCTGAGCCCCAGGCACGGGCCACTGAGAGGCTGTGGCTGGTCTAGAAGCACCTGGAGCCGACACGAGCTGATGAGGAGGATGCGATGGCCTCACACTGGGCACCCCTTCCTTCCCGTCCAAAGGGGCAGACAGCGCGCCAGCCCGCGAGTCCCAGGGCTTCCCCCTCAGCCGCCCAGCGCAGCCCGGAGCCCGCGGTGGCCCGAGCTCCTGGCCCAGGAACCGGCAGCAAAGGGCTCAGCCACGTCTTCCTGGCATTTTCTAAATCTCTGGGCCTGGAGGCGCGGTCCGGGCCCTGGGGGAACGCCAAGACTGGGGTTCAATCCCCCCTCGGAACACGGGTCCCAGGAAGGCGGCACTAAGCAGGGGACACGGGGAGCGGCCACCAGGGGACGGGCCAGCCGTGTCTGTCCGGGCGGCAGGAAGGACGAGGCATGAAGCCCCACCTCCCGCTCAGAGGGGGGCCCTGCCACCTGGACAGGTGCCCCCCCAGGTGCTGTGAGCCGCGCTGCTTCTGTGCTCGGCAGACCCTTGAACGCTGAGAAGGTGGCTGTCACTCACCCCTCCCCCTCCTTCTCCACAAGGGCCATTCCTGCGCCTTCCCCGGCCCTATTTTCACCCTTCACACCTCTCACCCTGTCCCCAGCTCAGTCCCCAGGTCACACGTCCCTCCCTCAGCTTCCTGTCAGCTCCTCCCGGAAGCCTCAAAGGAGAGAACTCCAACTCCACGCCCCTAACCCCAGGCCCAGGCCCCCGAGTGTGAGCCCAGCGCCCCCTCCGGTCACAGCTGTGAGGGTCACTCGGTGGCATGGCGCTGAGCAGCCAGGCTGAGCCCGATGCCAGGGCTTCCTCAGCTGCAGCCACTTTGGGGGCAGGACGGGGGACGCCGAGGCTCGGCTCAGAGCCGAGCGGAGGGAGCAGACGTCTGGCTGCTCAAACTGCTAATAAAGCGTCCTCTGACACTCAGAAGAGTCTGACATTCCGAGGAGACGGGGTTTTAGCAGAAAAGCAGGATGTGTCTCATTTCAAAACGCCCAAGTGACTAAATAACAACTCAGGGAGCTTCTGGGCGAAAGGGAAATCCTCATGGGGAACCTGTTTCTTATTGGGCTTTTTCCTTTTCAGAGAGAGAGGGAGGGAGAGGGGGAAGCACCAGCGTGAGAGACAAGCGTGCAGGGGTGTGGGGGACGGTGCTCTGCCGAGCCTCGGCCAGGCTGACTGCAGTTCTCTTGTTGCTGATTTCCGAGAGGAAGGGAGAGGAGAGCGGTGGAAGCATCCATGACGGGAGAGAAGGATGGGTCCCGCATGCCCCGCACTGGG
This sequence comes from Pipistrellus kuhlii, assembly GCF_014108245.1. Classification (NCBI taxonomy): domain Eukaryota; kingdom Metazoa; phylum Chordata; class Mammalia; order Chiroptera; family Vespertilionidae; genus Pipistrellus; species Pipistrellus kuhlii. The sequence continues at coordinate 2,111,504 of NW_023425552.1, forward strand.
GATGGAGCCTGGGCGGACTTCCGCTCCTGAAGATTCTGTCTGTCCTTCCACCTCCTCAGCATCAGCCCAGCCCACCAGCGCCGGTGCTCAGGCGGCGCTGCCCCGGGCGGCCACCAGAGGGCAGGAGCACCTGGTGTCCAGCTCCAGGAGCAGGAGGGCAGCCAGGCGGCCAGCGGGGCTGCCAAGGAGCAGATGGCAGGCCCACAGGGGGCCGTGTTCCCTGTGCGGTCCCACCAGTGGCTCCGGAGCCACAGAGATCCCTGGCTGGCGGGCGCCGGCCGTGCCGCCTCTGCTCTGTGTCCGTAGGAGTCCCGGTAAAAGCTGGAGGGCCGCTCCAGAGCATTACATGAACTTGGCTCCTTCAGGGGAGGCAAGGCCACGGGGTCGCCCTGAAGCGGCGGCTCCAGGTCCCTGCTCCGTCAGGCAGTCCCCATGGGGCACTGAACAGCCCTTTCCGAGGGGGGCAGGCCTGGCACCTGGTCACAGGGCGGCTCCTATGGGGCCTGGGCTCCGCCCCAGAGCTGTGATCAGGCTGCGTGCTGCCAGGCCCGCGAAGGGGAGGGTGCAGCACTAGGGGGCGCTGTGGAGACCCTAAGCCGTCCCAGCCAGTGCTCACAATGGGGGGGGGGGGGGGGCAGAGGGCCACAGCAAAGCCCCTGCCGGGCTGCCAGCCCTGTCAGCCCCGCGCCGAGAGGCTCACCCCTCCAGTCCCCAAAGAAAGGAGCGAGGGAGGTCCAGGAAGTCGGAGCCGCCTGGCGCAGCATGGAATGAGGTCAGGGCACCGGCTGGCCTCCTCCTGGCGCTGGCGGCACGGCTGGGCAGAGGCCAGAACCTTCTGGTTGCAAAGCTCTCCACGGGGATGCCAACTACAGCCCTGCACTGCCCCCCCCCCGCCCGAAGGCACCCCCTCACAGCCCCGTGCGGGCGCTCCAGGAGCGTGTGGTCTGCTGAGACAGCTGGGACGGGAGCCCAAGACCCCACTTCTCCGCTTCTGTGATGCTGACGGGCCTGGACGGCACGGTGGCGTCACCTGTGAGCACAGCACCCGAGGCCCCTCTCCCCCGCCTTTGCTGTTTGTCCACAGGACTGAATGCTCCGGGGAGGCCGAGCGCTGACAGGAACCTCACGTCTGTCTGCGGCGAGACAGACGCCGTCAGCACTTCCGACGGCCCGGAGCTGCGCCCAGCACTTCACACGCCACCTCACCCAGTCTCCGAAGACGGCTCCTCTTCAGCCGCCTCCTCTGCGGACAAGCCCCCGGGGACAGCCTGGCTTCCCGTCTGCTCCCCACCTCCCGTCTGGGGCACCGGTGTCTCCGAGCGCAGCCCGAGCTGCTGCCTGCCCCCCGGGCGCAGCCGCCTGTGCGGGGCTGTGGTTCTGAAACGTTAAAAAGCGTGAACCCGAGCAGCCACCACCTCTGTCCACGCGGGACTGGGTGCAGGGGCGGCGGGAAGGGAGTCACCGTCTCCGTGTGGGGGTGTGGGCCTTCATTCCGCCGCCTGCGGATCAGCTGCTACCACACGCCCCCTGACCCCGCCCCCTGGGTGCTGAGCGCGGAGGGTGGCGGCCTTCCCTCAGGGAGCCTGGGCCTTGCGGGTGGGTTCTGACTGTGCCGTGAGCCCACTCGGGAAATGCCCGGGAATAAAGGAGACGGGCAGGAGCGGGAACGGGCGCCCACGTGCAGACAAGTTCCCCACGGGGCCCGGCTGTGTATCCGCACGGGGCAGCTGCTGCCTCAGCCTCCGGGAGAACGTGACCACAGCCCCATCCTGTGCAGCACCCTCTCCCGTGGCCCCAGGAGGAGGCCAGCAGCACCCTCTCCCGTGCCCCCAGGAGGAGCCCAGCAGCACCCTCTCCTGTGCCCCCAGGAGGAGGCCAGCAGCACCCTCTCCCGTGCCCCCAGGAGGAGCCCAGCAGCACCCTCTCCTGTGCCCCCAGGAGGAGGCCAGCAGCACCCTCTCCCGTGCCCCCAGGAGGAGCCCAGCAGCACCCTCTCCTGTGCCCCCAGGAGGAGGCCAGCAGCACCCTCTCCCGTGGCCCCAGGAGGAGCCCAGCAGCACCCTCTCCCCGGGCCCCGCCAGGAGGGAGGCCAGCAGCACCCTCTCCCCGGGCCCCGCCAGGAGGAGGCCCAGCAGCACACAAGCCCAGGAGTCCAGCACACGTGCCTGCCGGGAACCCACAGGCTGGTGTGGGGCCTCCCAGCCTCGGGGGGGGGGGGGGGGGACTGGGGAAACAAAGTTCCACCCAGTGTCAGCCCTGCATCCGGAAGGATGGAGGGTGAGTCAGGGTCTGAAATTCGCTTGTCCCAGAATCCACATTTCTTGCATCCTCAGGCCAGGAGGTAGGAGCTGTCACCCCACTTGGGGGGTGAGCCCCCAAACCTCTCTGGGGGCACAGTGGCTGACATGCCCCGTGGCGGGGGGGGTCCTGGGCATTGCCCACACATCGCTGAAGAGCGCCCCCCCAGGCTCTCTGTGCCTGCAGGGCTGCCTGGAGGGCTGCCTGGAGGAGGCGGTTTCCTAACAAGGTGGGTGTGGGGGAGGAGCCAGTGGCTAGTTTTCAGGCTTCTCTGTCCAGCTCTCAGCTGCGGTTTGGCAAATCCGGGGTTGGCCACGCTCCCCCTTCCTGTTTAGCCAAAGTCCAGACCCAAGGCGCCTCCAAAGATGCCTGGGGACTCCAGAGCCCCCTAATTCAGCTCACTGTCCCTGGGGGGCCTGACCTCACGTTTTCATTGCTCTCCCTCCCTCCCTCCCAAGGCGGCGCTCAGAGGGGCTCTGCTGCCACCCCGTGGTGGCCGGGGGTACACCCGTCCCTGGGAGGTGAGGATGAGGGGTTCATTATGCTGAAGAACCACGTATCTGGTTGTCTGTGGGGGCAACGGGGGCTGGAGCGGACCTGAAACAGAAGCCCGGGGACCAGGACCGCCGAGGGCTGTCAGTGACACCAAGAAGCGCGAGAGGCTGCACACCGAGCCTGGGAGGCGCGGTTCTGGGCTGAATGCTTGTGCCCCCTCCCCGCACCCCCCCCCGAATATTCACACGCTGACGCCCCAGCACTGAATGGCGGCTTTGGCGGTGGCCCTGGGAGGGACGTAGGGTCAGATGAGCTCAGAGTGTGCTGTTGGCAGAGGGAGACCTGGGGCGGGAGTCTCTGGACCACTTGTGCAGCCACGGCCGGAGCCTCACCACCACTGCGCGCACCTGGCTCTCGCCTCCCAGCCCGAGCTGGCAGGAAACACGTGTCTGTGTTTGAGCCGCGGGGTCTGTGGTCTCTTGTCAGGGCAGCCGGAGCCCGCGGCCTGGCCCCGCACCAGGGCGGCGTGGGAAGGACAGGCACAGCCACGGGGCCTGACCCTGCCGCCCCACCCACCTGCCAGCGCGGCACCGTCACGGGTCCGGGGACGGAGGGGGCACCCCACCCCCAGTGCATGCGAACCCCGGTCCCCACATGTGACAAAGGAAGCCAGGCGTGGCCGCATCAGGAGCGGCGGGCTCTGCGGGGCCTGTCACATGCGGCCTGGGGGCGCTCCTCCCGCACCAACTCTGCGTCCGTCCGCACAGGAGGACCAGACACGCTCTGAGCTGTGCTCCAGCGCCCACGTTCTCAGGTTCTGAAACTCTGAAAGCCCAAAGAGAAGGGAATGGTGGGGCCCCTCGTTTCCTGCAGGAGAGTCGCAGCAGGAAGAGTGTCTGACGAGGCGGGCACTGAAGCTTTTGGAACCGAGCAGACACATGCTCTGTGTTCTGCATCAGGGAGGCAGGTGGAATGTGGGGACACGCCGGGAGGTGCAGCCGGAGCCAAGAGGCCTGGCTCCCGCCCCACAGTGTGCTTCTGCCTCGCTTCCTCCCTGGCTCCGTCCTGCCTGCTCTTCCTGATCCGGGAAGCCCTCTGGCTGCCAAGGAGCCCGCGGAGCCCGCAGGACACAAACCCTTCCCCTCCAACCCCACCTCGGAGGCAGCCGTGAGCCGAGCAGGAGCGACGAGCAGGCTCAGAGTGGCCAGCGAAGGCCCAGGTGCCTCCCACGGACACACAGCTGCAGGGTCTCTGCCTCGGGTGGCTTCCCCCTCACACGGCCCCGGCAGGCGCTGTGCACCCCGGCCTTCCTCCCGAGAGGCACCATCTCCGCCTCACGCCGTAGTCCAGCCCCGGCCCAGACAGCTAAGCACAGGCCGCCACACTCAGATCAGGACCCGCTGCACTGCTACCTGTCACAGTGATCTTTCCCTGGGACCCCACCATCCCCACCGGAGAGCCCTCGATGGGAACCCAGCCTTTCCCCTCCCCCCTCACCATAATCTCCCGGGTGGGAGAACCTCTGCAGAGGCCAGTTCGGAAGCAAATGCAATGACGGTGTCAATTTGCCAAACTACAGCTGGGAACAGAGCGCTGGCTGTCCTGGTTCACGTTCCCTCCTCCCGCCCGCTGGGTGCGCCCCCCGTCTATTCCCCCACCCCCGCCAGATGCCCGCAGGCTGCAGCCGTGCCCCTTGCCCAACCAGCATCCTTCAAGGCCTTTCCAGTTGGAGATGCTTGGACCCTAGAGGCTTGAGGCTGCACTACCGCTCCTGACCACCAGAGAGCAGCACGCCCTCGCTCGCTCCTGCCTGCCGGCCCCCCCCCCCCCCCCCACGCCGCCCAGCTGAACCTGCGCACAGCGCTCAGAGGAACTTGTGTTTCCAGAGAAAGCCACTGGGTGGCGCTTTTAAAAAAGCTGCATGGTTTCCCATCTGTTGGACAATTTCTCTCTGAAAAACATTTTTGTTTGGAAAACAGAGGGGCTCCAAGCTGTAAACATGTTAATTCTAACCAATACTTTTCACTAGCTCCTAAACAGCCAGCAACCTGCATTTCTAGGCCCAAAGCAGAGGCGGCCGGCCAGCGCTGTGCGGTCCAAGCCTCTCCTCAGGGGGTGTGACCTTGGGCGCCCCCGCTCCCTGCGGGCCGATCCCCAGCGCGCAGCAGGGTCGGGGCGTGCGGGAGAACGTCAGCCTTCCACAGACGCTGTGACTCGGGCGCTTTGTCGAGCACTGGCAGGGGTTTCTCCTGGGAAAAGGCCTGTGTGGCCGGCCCCTCCCCTCAGCGCCTCGGCCACGTGCCTCCAGAGAGCGATGCCCCAGCCGGCCCAGCACCTACCCTTCTCTTTGGTAATCCTCGTCCAGGTTTGACAGGAGCTGCGAGCCCGCCGTGGAGAGGTCGCCCGGGGCCAGGGGCAAGTCCCGGTAGGCAAAGCTGGCCAGCGGCCCCGCGGCCGCGCTCCTGGCGTCCTCGTCCCCGGGCTGGGAGATGATCTCCACCTCGGGCGGTGCTCCTCCGGCGGCCGGCCTGCGGGAGGACGACAGAGCCCCTCAGCCAGGCCCCTGCCACCCGGGCCGCGGGAGCTCTGCGCCAGGCCCGGTTCCCACCGCTGAGCCGACCACGGCGCTCAGGGGCCACGGGAGGTCCATCGTCCAGGCCAGTGAGAGGAGGGCGGGTTCCAGGGAGCACCGCAGGGGGCGCTGCCTGAGCGCCCGGTCCACCAGGCAGGTGCCCCACCTGACTCCTGTCTGTGGGTCTGTCCTGTGCTGTGGCTCCGTCAGGCACAGGCACCTGCTCCTCAACGCGAGTGAGGCTTTTAGGAAATGACTCGAGGTCCTCAGACGGCACAGCCCCAGGCGCGAGGCCTCTCGTGTCTCAATAAACAAAACAACGGGGTGGGTGTTTATGGGGGACCCCAGCCCTTCCAGGTGTTTTTTAAAAAGTAGGTTCTGGCCGAAACCGGTTTGGCTCAGTGGATAGAGCGTCGGCTTGCGGACTAAAAGAGCCCGAGTTCGATTCCGGTCAAGGGCATGGACCTTGGCTGCGGGCACATCCCCACGAGGGGGTGTGCAAGAGGCAGCTGATCAATGTTTCTCTAGCATCGATGTTTCTGTCTATCCCTCTCTCTTCCTCTCGGTAAAAAAATCAATAAAATATACATATATTTTTAAAATCACAGCAGTTAAAAATCACTTTTAAAAAAAGTAGATTCTGGGTTGAAGCTGTTCTCTGCTGATCTCAAGGAAACTACGGGTTATGAACCAAACACACAGAGCTTTCTGACCAGTGGGGTATTCCTGGATGACAGGTTCTGAGACTAATAATATTTGGCTCTGCTTGGCTGGTGTGGCTCACGGGTTGAGCGGTGACCTATGAACCAGGAGGTCCAGGTTCGATTCCCGGTCAGGGCACACGCCCAGGTTGGGGGCTCCATCCCTGGTGTGGGATGTGCAGGAGGCAGCCGATCCATGATTCCCTCTCATCATGGATGTCTCTCTCGCTTTCTCTCTGAACGCAATAAGAATAAAAATAAATAATGATGTCGGTAATGCAGCTGGCCCGGGAGCGGCTCCGTGGGACTTACTGTGGGTTGCTCATGTTGAGAGGCGCAGCCAGAGCTTTGGGCTCGCTCCTTGGGGTCTAGCGGGCCTCGGCTGCCTGGAAGCCTGTGGCCAGCATTTCCCGGCGTGCCTTCTCCCAGGCCCACAGCGCGGCACCCTGCAAACAGACCATCGGAGGAGTGTTACACTTGGCCATCTGAAAACGGAAGTTCCTCACCGGAGAGCTGGACAGACTCCTAGGGCTGTCCTCTGGGGACAACACGCAGGAGCTCCCGCTGGCTGCGAGATGAAGCAACAGGTTTGAGTGACAGCAGCTTCCTGTCACACACCGAGGGAGAGGAGCCAGGAGGACGGGCCCAGGCTCTCCCCACCACCCATGATCAGGAAACCTGGGTAATCTTAGGTTTCAGCTGCAAGAGTCGCAATGATAAGGCTTGTCTCAAAAACCTCAAGTGATAGAGAAACCAAGATGGCGGCACAGGTAAGCAACTATACTGCTGCCTCGCACAATTTCAAAACTGCAACTGAAAGACAGAGCAGACATCAGAACCACCGGAAAGCTGGATGAGTGGAAATTCTACAACTAGAAGGAAAGAGAAAAGGACACAGACACAGAGGAGCTGTGAAGGTGTGGAGACCCATGCATGCAGAAAGGGTGGGTGGCTGAATACGCAGCTGGCTTACTCGTGGCGCGGAGAGGGCGGGCAGCAAGTGTGCAGATAGCTTTCTTGTTCGGGAGGAAAACAAAACCTCCCGACTGCGCTGAAATCCAGCCCCGGGAGAGACTTTGGGTACCAGACTCATCGGGGGGAAACTGGACTGTCTGGCAGCGGGAGAAACCCGAGAACAGTCTTCTCTCAGAGGTGTGTGCAGCCATTGCCCGCGGGACATGGAGACACAGGGCCCTCGTAGGGCGGGGCTGACAGGAAGCCAAGGCTGTCTGCTCCACTCTGAGACTCCGCCCCATCCAAGCTGAACACAGAAGCCTTCCCAGCAGAGACACTGCTGATCTCACAGCCAATTGGCCTGGAGGTCAGCTCCTACCAGTGACACCAACAACAATCAAGGCTTAACTACAACAATACTGCACACACAGCCACAAAGGGCTGCGCCAAGAGTGTCCACCTCAGGTAACTGGGGAGGCTGAGCCACTGGGCCCTGCTAGGACACCTAGCACACAAAACCCTCCATCAACTCAGGGAAGCAGCTAAAATGCAGAGACAAAGAGGCAGGCCACAAATGAAGGAAATGGAGGAAAGCAAAACACTGGATTTCAAAACCATGGTTATCAGGTTTTTCAAGAATTTCCTAGAAAAGGCTGATAAATTTAACAAGACCCTCAAGGATATGAAAAAGGATCAACCAGAAATTAAGCATACACTGACTGAAATAAAAAATATTATACAGCCAAGACTGGTTTGGCTCAGTGGATAAAACGTTGGCCTGTGGACTGAAAGGTCCCAGGTTCGATTCCAGTCAAGGGCATGTACGTTGGTTGCGGGCACATCCCCAGTAATGGGTGTGCAAGAGGCAGCTGATGGATGATTCTCTCTCATCGATGTTTCTAACTCTCTATCCTAGGGGTGTCGAACTCAATCAGAGAAGGGGCCAAAATCTAAAATCCAGCCTAAATCGTGGGCCGAATGGTTTACTGAACAGTCATAAACTGTCATTGTGATGGAAACCCAGCGGAGTGCAGTGATGACAGCGCGGGGCGGGCCACATTGCAAGGCCTGGTGGGACGGATTTGGCCCGCGGGCCTTGTGTTTGACACATGTGCTCTATCCCTCTCTCTTCCTCTCTGTAAAATATCAATAAAATATATTTGAAAAAAATCAATAAAATATATTTTTAAAAAATTTTTTTCAGAGACCCAACAGCAGGCTAGAGGATGGCAAGAATCAAGTCAAAGAATTGGAATACAAAGAAGCAAAAAATAATCTTCCAGAAAAACAAAAAGAAAAAGGAATCCAAAAACTTGAAGTTAATGTAAGAAGCCTCTGGGACAACTTCAAGCATACCAACCTCAGAATTATGGGGGTGCCAGAAGAAGAGAGAGAGCAAGATACGGAAAACCTATTTGAAGAAATAATGACCAAAAACTTCCCCCACCTGGTGAAAGAGTTAGACTTATAAGTCCAGGAAGTGCACAGAACCCCAAACAAAAGTAATCCAAAGCAGATCACACCAAGATAAATCATAATTAAAATGCCAAGGTCAAAAGACAAAGAGAGAATATTAAAAGCAGCAAGAGTAAAACAGTTAATTACCTACAAGGGATCACCCATACAACTGTCAGCTGATTTCTCAACAGAAACGATGCAGGCCAGACGGGAGTGGCAAGAAATATTCAAAGTAATGAATAGCCAAGAACCTACAACCAAGATTACTCTACCCAGCAAAGATATTATTTAGAATTGAAGGTGAGACAAAGAGCTTCACAGATAAGAAAAGGCTAAAGGAGTTCAACACCACCAAACTAGAATTTCCTCACATTTCCTTCATTTGTGGCCTGCCTCTTTGTCTCTGCATTTTAGCTGCTGAAAGACATTCTTTAAGAAGAGGAAGAAGATCAACCAAAGGACTTGTATACATGCATATAAGTACAACCAATGGACATAAAACTCTGGGGAGGGAGGGTATGTATGGGAGGGAGGGAGGGGGGCAAAAAAAAATCAATAAAATATATTTTAAAAAAAAGATATTAGTATATTTTCCTTTATAAGAAACTGCCAGTTTCAAATAGGTTGTACCACTTTGTACTCCTAGCAGCAATGTATGAGAATTCTACAATAGTTGGCCTGAAGTTGTGTTGTCAGGTTTTAAATTTAGGGCACTCTAGAAGTATAGTCATACTTCAATATTAATTTGCATTTTCCTGTTGACCAATAATGTGCAACTTTCAAGTGCTTATTGGCCATTTACTAGCATATATATCTTCCTTTGCCAAGTGTGTAATTTGCATATTTGTTATTGAGAAGTTTTCTTATTATTGAATAGAAGGACTTTTTAATACACCCTGAAAAAAAAAAAAAAAAAAAAGAAGAGGAAGAAGAAAAAGATAAAGATAAAAATTATGAACAACAAATACATATCTATCAACAAGTGAACCTAAAAATCAAGTGAATTAAAAATCTGATGAACAGAATAAGCTGGTGAACATAATAGAATCAGGGGCATAGAAAGGGAGTGGAGCGACAATTTTCAGGGGAAAAGGGGTGGCAGTGTCCTCTCTGCCATCTTTTTTCCCTGAACAAAAATCTTACACTTATGGGTGAGGACAGTGGGGGTGGGGGGTAAGGGCAGAGGGTGGGGTAGGAAACTGGTAGAGGGGAGCAATGGGGGGGGAAAAGGAAGAACAATTGTAATAATTTGAACAATAAAGATTTATTAAATTTAAAAAACAAAAAAACCCTCAAGTGTTCCCACAAACGTCTTTCTCCCGTTTCTGTTTCCATCTGGGGCCTCCGTCCCTCTTCCCGGCCTCCCTCTCCTCCTCGGGGTCTCTGTGAGGAAAGGGTCGGAGCCCGGCTCCCGTGCTGGCCTGGCCTCTGTTCCTGGAGGTCAGCGTGATGCTCTCAGACGGCATGTTGGTGGGATCACACGGCGTGGCTCTGTGCGTCTGGATGCGTTAGCTCGACACCCTGTCTCTGAGACCACCTGGGCGTCTGCATGGCCAGGGCACCGATCTCACCGACACCCCACCATTTGTAGGTGCGTGCACCTGGTGATGGACAGCTGACGGCTTCCAGCTGTGGCTCTGGCGGAACGTCTGGGAAAGTCCTTTTACACGCGATGTGTATATGCTCAGTGTACATGCTCAGTAACTGGGAGCAGGACCTCCTAAGAAACTGCCTCAGTGTCTCAGATGTGCTCTGGCTGCTACTGAAGTCTTAAAGAGGCAGCCCATCGCTGGCTCTCCAGACTCGCTCTCTTCCACAGCAAGTGGCAGGCCTCCAGGACCCGTGTCCCAGCTGCCAGCCTGGGCCACACGCTCCCCACCATCACACCACCTCCCTCACTCCCCACCCGTCACACTTGCCTGGCTCTCTGGCAAACACTGGTTCTGTCTCAGCTTCCCAGAAGCCCGTCCCTGGCCACAGCCCCTTTCGCCACCATGTGCCCAGCGAACCTGCTGCCGTTTCTGGAGGTGCTGGCTGGTGACTTCACACTCGCACCTGCCCTGTGACCTAGCTGCTGGGTTCAGTGCCTTTTCGCACACGGTGTGAATCCGTTATCCTCGCCGCCCGCCCCACGCAGGAGACATGCGGTTACTTCTCTCCACCTGACTGTGCCCCCCCCCCCCAGACCTGGTGAGGGGCTGCGCACAGAGCTAGGAGTGAGAGCTCAGTCCCTGTGCCAGAGAGCGCAGGCAGAGCCGAAAGACGGTCAAGTCGTTACCCCCCTACGTGGGATTAGAGACCCAAACAGGCTAATGCATCAGCAGGATGGGAGAGGAGCTGCTCTGAGGACACTGCCAGAGGCGGCCACTAGGGGAGCTGTGCTCCCTCTGTGAGGGGAGGACCTGGACTAGACAGTGAGAGGAGGCTGGTGGGCTGGGGCCAGAGGCGAGGGCCCCAGTGAGGGCCTGCTGGACCCCGGCCAGACCAGCTCCTGCGAAGGGTTATCACTATCTTGCTTGAGAGGAGGAGCAGAGCTGGCAGTGTCCTCTCTGCCATCCTGTCACGGTACCCAACGCACGAACGTGCACAGAAGCCCTCTGCTGGCCTGATGGGTCTCAGACGTGTCTGCAAAGTATGCGGCTGAGGGAGGGCTGAGGGGCTGAGGGAGGGCTGCGGGGCTGAGGGAGGGCTGCGGGGCTGAGGGAGGGCTAAGGGGCTGAGGGAGGGCTGCGGGGCTGAGGGAGGGCTGCGGGGCTGAGGGAGGGCTGCGGGGTTGAGGGAGGGCTGAGGGGCTGAGGGAGGGCTGAGGGGCTGAGGGAGAAGCTGCAGGGCTGAGGGAGGGCTGAGGGAGAAGTTGCAGGGCTGAGGGAGGGCTGCAGGGCTGAGGGAGTGCTGAGGGACTGAGGGAGGGCTGCAGGGCTGAGGGAGGGCTGCAGGGCTGAGGGAGGACTGCAGGGTTGAGGGAGGGCTGAGGGAGGGCTGCAGGGCTGAGGGAGTGCTGAGGGACTGAGGGAGGGCTGTAGGGCTGAGGGAGGGCTGCGGGGCTGAGGGAGGGCTGCGGGGCTGAGGGAGGGCTGAGGGGCTGAGGGAGGGTCTGGGGGCTGAGGGAGGGCTGCGGGGCTGAGGGAGGGCTGCGGGGCTGAGGGAGGGCTGAGGGGCTGAGGGAGGGCTGAGGGAGGGCTGAGGGAGGGCTGAGGGTCTGGGGGGCTGAGGGAGGGCTGAGGGGCTGAGGGAGGGCTGAGGGAGGGCTGAGGGAGGGTCTGGGGGGCTGAGGGAGGGCTGAGGGGCTGAGGGAGGGTCTGGGGGGCTGAGGGAGGGCTGCGGGGCTGCGGGGCTGAGGGCTGCAGGGCTGAGGGAGGACTATAGGGCTGGGGGAGGGCTGCGGGGCTGAGGGAGAGCTGCAGGGCTGAGGGAGGGCTGCAGGGCTGAGGGAGGGCTGAGGGAGGGCTGCGGGGCTGAGGGCTGCGGGGCTGAGGGAGGACTGCGGGGCTGAGGGAGGGCTGAGGGAGGGCTGCAGGGTTGAGGGAGGGCTGAGGGAGGGCTGAGGGACTGAGGGAGGGCTGAGGGAGGGCTGAGGGGCTGAGGGAGGGTCTGGGGGGCTGAGGGAGGGCTGAGGGGCTGAGGGGCTGAGGGCTGCGGGGCTGAGGGAGGACTATAGGGCTGGGGGAGGGCTGCGGGGCTGAGGGAGGCACACCTCGAGTTTGCTGAGCCAACAGAGATGAGGAGGTGGACCGTGTGAGTTCTGACACAGCAGGGAGGCCAGAGTGCAGGTGACCAGCACTGAGGTGGAGGAAGAGCAGGAATGTGAGGAGAGAAAGGCGTGGTGATGGCCACGTGGTTTAGGGCCCATTTTCCCGAATCTACACGGTGCCATGGACCGGCAGTGCTGTCCATGTGCTGTGGTTCTGCCCCTAGCACAGCGATGGGCTGGCGCAGGAATTCCACGTTTTTACAATAACTTCCAAGTGTACATTTTAGGCCCGATTTACGGAGCTGTTACAGTTCGCAGAGCAGGGCTCGGGAGGCAGAGAACACGGCAGCGAGCAGCGGGCCTGGGCCGGGACCCATCCATCTGACACCACCAGCAGGCGCCAGCAACGGCTCCCTCCCGCCCGCACAGCCTGGCTCCGGAGCGGCTGCGGGGGGAGATGGCCGTTCTGCCCCGGTGTGGGGGCGCGGGGGGGGGGCTGATTCTGCAGATGAGTAACGGGGTGTGAGTGAGCGGGGCCAGGAGGGAGCTCGGGGCCCGGGACATGCTTGTTCTCCGATGGGGAAGGGAGGACAGAAGGAGACCCACACAGGCGGGCGTCACGGTTCACCCACTAAAGACGGCGCCAGGAGTGCTGTGTCCCCACAGGCAGCGGCTCTGCTGGGGCTGGGGGGCTGCCGGGAGGGGTGGTGAGGAGCAGCCCGGGGAGGAGAGCGGAGAAAGGGGCCCCGGAACCATCCCGGTGTCCGTGGGAGCCATATGCTGGAAGGGCCGGGGCCAGGGGCCAGGTGGCCACGCTGCAGGGACAGAGGGCTTGGCCGGCCCATCCGCAGGGCGATCTCAGCCAGAGCAGGCGGGCGATCCGTGCGGGCGGGCGGGTGGTGCTGTTGGAACGGTGCCTTTGGAGGGGAGACCCCACTGCGATCCCTGCTGCTCCGGGTTGTGTCCCTGGACGCTAACCAAGGCCTCTGGCACTCACACCCGGCCCCGCGGTCGGTGCTGGGCTGACTCACTGCCTCGGGCTCTGCAACCCAGCGCTTTCTCCATTTCAGGAGGCGCAGTGGCTGAGGAGTGTGACCCCACGTCACAGAAGCTCAGGACGGGGCCTTCCTGAGAAACAGACTCTGTAATCGGTTAGACGAGGTCATCCTGGACTGGGGTGGGCCCCGCGCCCCGTGACGGCGTCCTCCTGAGGCCGCAGGGAGAGCCACGTGGAGGCAGACGCCGCCACCAGCCGAGGACTGCCGAGAGCCCGGGAGAGGTGAGGGAGGGTCCCCCTGGTCTCCAGAGGGCGGGTGGCCCACCCTGACCTTGCCCCTCTGGCCTCCAGAACTGCAAGACAATAATTGTCTACTCTTTAACCCGCCCCGCCCGGGTTCTGGGCTACAGAAGCCCCCGGGAACCTACACAGGCGCCGAGGGCTGTCCCCCTCATGGCACGGCAGGAGCCCTCCAGCCAGAGTCCACCCCACGTAAGTGCCAAGAAGAAATTCTGTGCAACAAGAGCATCCCCAGATTTTAAACGGAGGGAGAAGCACAATGTCCCGACGCTGCTTGCCAAGAAGGCTCGGGCATGGCTGGAGCTTGGCATCCTTACCACGTGGCAGGAGGAGGCCTCGAGCTCTCTCCCTCTCCACCTGAGTCAGCCTTAGCGCCACCAGCTAAATCACGCTAAGCGAGCTCACAGGAAACAGACACCTGGCCGCACACGAGCGGAAAGCAGAGAAAGTCTCTCCTCCACTATCCCACACACCGGGCCCAGCATCAGCCACCAGTTATAGGGGCGCCAGCGGGAGTCGGGGCGCCTCCCAGCAAGCACAGAAAAGGGGACCGTCCCTGCTCCACCCCAGGGACCAGAATCGTCCCTGTCTCCAGCTCCGCAAGTCCAGGCCAGGCGGTCTGAGTCATCACATCCCCGTTATGTTTGGGGACAATTTGTTACGGGGATGTGATGTAACCAGAACATGCCCACCAGCGTGGCTCAGTGGTGGAACGACCACCCGTGAACCAGGAGGTCAGGGTGCGATTCCTGGTCAAGGGCACATCCCCGGGTTGCAGACTTGATCCCCAGCAGGGGAGGTGCAAGGGGCAGCCAATCCATGGTTCTCTCTCCTCACTGATGTTCCTCTCTCTCTCTCTCTCTCTCTCTCTCTCTCTCTCTCTCTCTCTCTCTCTCTCTCTCTCTCTTCTCTCCCACTTCCTTCCTTTCTGAAATCAATACAAATATATTTGAAAAAAACAGTGACCATACCATCCCAATTAGAAATGTTAGCCTGAGATATTAAAATGAGGGGTGAAAAAACAAAACGAAAGGTACCCCTAGAACGGTGACAGTGTTAGACATAGAACGGGGCGGGGGGAGGGGGAGGGGACACCGTATGTGCCCCTGGCCCCGGGCCCGGGCTTCCCGCGGAGTGTGGTCCACTCAGAGACCTCGTGCCCACAGGCCCCAGCCCGGTGGTCCTCTGACACCGCACAGGAGCCCTGGCTCCAGCGCGGACGCAGTGGAACACGAGGGTGCCACCTGCCCGCCCCAGGCCAGCCGTGCCAGGTAAGCCGCTGTGGCACACACTGCCTCTGTCCACGATCACCCCGAGGCAGGCCCAGCTGGAGCTGCCAGCCGACCCCAATTCTCTCTCATCGTAATGAAGGGTTTCGGCTGCCCCAGGCTTTCCCCCGCCAAACGCCATCCATCTACGCTTCACTTTCCCAGCAAACCCCGCCGAAGCACAGCGTGCACAGCAAGCCACCGGGAGCTCCTCTCCCTGCCTGCTTGGGGCGCAGCTTGGTCTGCGGTAGAGGAGTCATTCTGGGACCCCTACACCACAGAGCCAGTCCCGCCACTGAGCACGGAAGGGCGTCAGGGTCCGGGAGAGCAAAGTGCCTCGTCCGGGGCAGGACTCCGTCTGAGGAGCAGCTGGGGCTGGATGCCAGGAGTCCGGACGCCTCCGTGCGAGACTTCTTTCCAGAGCTCGGGGAGTGAGCTTTGAAAAGGGAGAGTAACAAGAGACAGCCTTGCCAAAGCCGGTGTGGCTCAGTGGATAGAGCGTCGGCCTGCGGACTGAAGGGTCCCGGGTTCGATTCCGGTCAAGGGCATGTACCTTTGTTGCAGGCACATCCCCGGTAGAGGGTGTGCAGGAGGCAGCTGATTGATGTCTCTCCCTCATCGATGTTTCTAACTGTCTAGCCCTCTCCCTTCCTCTCTGTGAAAAATCAATAAAAATATATTATATATAAAAATAAAAAAAAAGATAGCCTTGATGCTTTTCAGGAAGTGAATGACATGGCTGCTTTCAGTCTATAGGAATGCTCCTGCCTTTAGAAAGAACAAAGACTGTCCGTTGGAGGTGGGGGGGGGGCGTTGTTTGTTTTAATCCTCACCCCAGGATATGTTCCCACTGATTTTTATTTATTTTTTTTTTTTTATTTTTTTTTTAATTTATTTTTTTTATAAGTTTTTATTGTTCATATTATTACAAATGTTCCTTTCCCCCCCCCCCCATTGCTCTCCTCCACCAGGTTCCCACCCCACCCTTTTCCCCTCTCCCCATTGTCCTCATCCATAGGTGCACAGTTTATGTTCAGTCTCTTCCCACGCCCCCCTCTCCCCTTTTCCCCAAGAATCATCAGTTCACTCCCCTTCCATACCTCTGATTCTATTATATTCAACAGTTAATATTGTTCATCAGATTTTTTTAATTTCCTTGGTTTTTAGATTCACTTGTTGATAGTTACGTATTTGTTGTTCATAATTTTTATCTTTGTTTACTTTCTCTTCTGAAAGAACCCCCTTCAGCAATTCATATAATTCTGGTTTGGCGGTGATGAAC
The DNA here is from genome assembly GCF_014108245.1 of Pipistrellus kuhlii. Taxonomy (NCBI): domain Eukaryota; kingdom Metazoa; phylum Chordata; class Mammalia; order Chiroptera; family Vespertilionidae; genus Pipistrellus; species Pipistrellus kuhlii. The sequence goes on from NW_023425552.1 coordinate 2,127,520, forward strand.
TCCTTTAGCTCTTTTTTATTAGTGAAGCTCTTTATCTGGCCTTCGATTCTGAGTGATAGCTTTGCTGGGTAGATTATTTTTGGCTGTAGGTTCTTGCTATTCATCACCTTGAATATTTCTTGCCATTCCCTTCTGGCCTGCATGGTTTCTGTTGAGAAGTCAGCTGACAATCGTATAGGTACTCCTTTATAGGTTACTACCTTCTTTGCTCTTGCTTCTTTTAATATTCTCTCTTTGTCTTTTGCTCTTGGAATTTTAATAATGATGTGTCTCGGTGTGGTCCTCTTTGGATTCCTTTTGTTTGGAGTTCTGTGTGCTTCCTGGACTTGTAAATCTAATTCTTTCACCAGGTGGGGGAAGTTTTCTGTCACTATTTCTTTCAGTATGTTTTCGATATCTTGCTCTCTCTCATCTTCTGGGACCCCCATAATTCTGATGTTGGTTCGCTTGAAGTTGTCCCAGAGGTTTCTTACATTATCTTCAATTTTCTGGATTCTCTTGCCTTCTAGCTTCTGTGGAGGAGTGTCTTCTGGCTCTTTATGTTCCAAATCTTTGACTTGATTCTTGCGATCTTCCCTTCTGTTTTTAGGACTCTGTAAAATATTTTTTATTTCAGACAATGTATTCTTTATTTCTTGTTGATCCCTTATCATTTCTTGTTGACTCCTTATTAATTCTAGTTGATCTCTTTTCCTATCCTCATAGGCCTTATCCATCTTTTCTAGGAAATTCTTGAAAAACCTTATAAGCGTAGATTTGAACTCTATATCCAGACGCTTTTTGTCCTCCATTTCTTTCGTTTGTGATCTATTTTGTTGTCGCATTTCGCAGTTACAGATGGGACGGGGTTTCAGGGTGGAGCCTGCAGCTTTGGCTTCCGTCAGCCCCGCCCTATGCGGGTCCTTCAGTGCTCGCTGCTGGCGCCTCTGAGAGAAAGGTGCCCTCGATTTTCGCCTGCTGCCAAACAGTCTATGCTCTCCCACAATGAGCCCGGTATTGGGGTTCAGTTCCGTTTGAAGTGGAGTTGGAGGTGGTGTTCAGAGCAGTCTGGAGCCCCAGTCTCCTTCCCGTCAGGGCAATCCCGCGGCACAGCCGACTGTCCCTTCTCTGTGTGCAGTGTGCGCACCTCCGGGACCTCCTTTCGCCTCTCCCTGGGGTTCCGCCTTACAGCCCGGCTCCCTAAGGCTGAGCCTGAGTCCCCGGGGTCTGGCTTAGAACTGGGGTTCAGAGCAGTCAGGGGCCCAGCACAGTCGGAGTTTTATCTCCTTTCCGCTAGGGAACGCCAGCCAGGCACTCGGCCTCCCTCCTCTCTGGCTCCGTCCTCTCTGCGCGCAGCGTGTCTCCGTACCTTGGGCTTTTACAGTTCCTCCGTGCCTCCTTTTGGTTTTCTCCTTGCTTCTCGCTGTAGAATTTCCAGTCAGTCAACCTTCCTGTAGTTCTGGGCAATGTCCGTTTTATATTTTAGTTGTATTTTATTGAAATTGTTGTGTGCGGCTGCGGCTAGGTGTTCACCTGGGCGCAGCCATCTTGGATCTCCGCAAAGTAAGTTTTTTTTTTCTCCCACTGATTTTTAGAGAGAGTGGAAGAGAGAGGGAAAGACAGAGAGAGATACACATGATTGGTTGCCTCTTGCACGCACACTGACCAGGGAGTGGGCCAGGGAGGAGCCTGCATCCCAGGTACATGCCTTTGACTAGAATCAAACCCGGGACCCTTCAGTACGCAGGCTGATGCTCTATCCACTGAGCCCGCGGTCGGCAAACTGCGGCTTGCGAGCCACATGCAGCTCTTTGACCCCTTGAGTGTGGCTCTTCCACAAAATACCACAGCCTGGGCCAGTCTATTTTGGAGAAATGGTGTCAGAAGAAGTTTAAAAAATGTGGCTCTCCAAAGAACTTTCAATCGTTGTGCTGTTGATATTTGGCTCTGATGACCAACAGCTTGCCGACCACCGCACTGAGCCAAACCGGTGAGGGCTGGAGGTGGGTTCTAGACCACAAGTCCACAGGCAAACTTCCTGACAGCCACAAGCCCCTGGGCGTTGTAGGGGGCCCTTATAAAGCACAGGGCCCCTGCCGTTCCTACCTCACACCCGAAGCGCCTGCTGGTCATGTCGCAGAGCCTCTGGGGGGCAGCCGGCCCCCCTCCAACGGCAACCAACGAGTCTTTCTCCAGAAACGGCATTTTGGAGTAACACACGTGTTGTCAAAGCCACTGTGGGAGTATCTGGGCACTTAAACACAGCTCCAGCAAAGACACCCCGAGAAGGACCGAACCAGCCAGGCACGTGCCGCTGCATTCAGACCTGAGAACTTGGGGGTAAGATGGTCTAGATTCTGTAACTTTTAACTGTGCACATCATATTTCTTTTTTTTTTTCTTCTTCTTTTTAAAAAAATATATATTTTTATTGATTTTTTTTTTTTCAGAGAGGAAGAGAGAGGGATAGAGAGTAACACCAATGAGAGAAAAACATTGATCAGCTGCCTCCTGCACACCCCCCCCACTGGGGATGTGCCCGCAACCAAGGTACATGCCCTTGACCGGAATCGAACCCGGGACCCTCCAGTCCGCAGGCCGACGCTCTATCCACTGAGCCAAACCAGTTTCGGCATATCTCCTTATTTCTGATGTCATCTTCAACTGATGAGACACACTAAGTTTTTAAAAAAGCAAGCAAGTTCCTCCTTCGATCTTCACTCAGTGTCCTCTATGCAAGGTGGGAAGGGAGAGAAGGCAGGCTAGAACCTAGCGGCTCAGGACCAGGCCTGTGACGAGGTCTGAGGGGCTGAAACATTTCCCACGACATCCCCGGAGCTCATTCTACTGGGAGCGCCGTCGTGAGAACAAGGAAGACGCTCCGAACACGGTATAAAACCCCAACAGCTTCACAGCTGGCCAGGCTTTCAAACTCCTCAAAGCATTACATGGCTCCCCGCGTTCCTATTTTAAAATGATTTCTATGTATCCCTCCTCGTTCCAGAATTCACTGAGGTGGTCCGCTCTCCCTGGGGGCTGACTCCGCTTTCCCATAGAAAGCTTCCATGGGCTTTGGGACTGATCAATACCTGGGAGGCGATAAGGCCTGAAAGGGCCAAGGGAAGCGACGGTTGGCAGCCGAAAGGTACGTTACATTCCTCCTGTGTGTAAAGTGTGGTGTTAATGCCGAGGAGGATATTCTTAAAAGTGTAAATCACAGCTGCGTCCTGAGATAGCTTATTTATAATCCACATCCTCCCCGGGTGTCTCTGCAGGCGCAGCCTCAGCACACGCCCTCCCCTGCCAGGAAGGGCAGGGCAGGGCAGGAAGGGGTGAAGGTGGTCCAGGAGGGCCGGCATGGGCAAAGGCTCAGAAGACGGCACGCACTGGGAAGGGCCCGGGAAGTTAAGATGCTGAGAGCGGCCGTCGGGGCCTTTAGCCTCGGACGGGGTCTGAGGAGGATGCCAACAGGTGACACTTCGCTGGGCTCACTCCTGACAGCCCTGGGGCACGGCCCCTCTTCTCCGCACTGCACTGAGGAGGAAACTGAGGCACGGGGAGTGGTGAGTCACCCAGAGTCACACCATTATAAGTGCTCCAGTCAGGATTCAAATCCTGCGGAGGGCCTGGCCAGTTGCCTCAGGGTTGAGTGTCAACCCATGAACTAAGAGGTTATGGTTTGATTCCCTTCCCGGTCGGGGCACACGCCCGGGTTGCTGGCTCGATCCCCAGGGTGTGGGGCGGGTGGGAGACAGCTGATCCGTGATTCTCTCTCATCGTGGATGTTTCTCTCTCTCCCCCCTCCCTCTCCCTTCCTTCTGAAATCAATAAAATATTTAAGAATACATACATATACATATATATACACACATACATATCTATGCATACATTAAACCAACACCCTGGGGACAGCCCGCGCACACACGGCCCTTTCTGCCTCGGCTCCCCACACCCCGGGAGGACGCGGACACAGACCTCGGAGGAGCGGCCACAGGGAGCATCTCAAGGAGCAGGAGGCCTGCGGAGCTATCAGCAGCGAAATCTGAGAAACCGCCAAGGACGGACGGGGTTCGGCCACCCCAGCGACCTTCAGGCGTTCCGTTCCAGCAGGCGGGTGGGAGGGACAGGGGCTCCTTGTAGGACATCCGGGAGGCGGTGACAGCGGAGAGAGCCGGGCAGACACACAGGGAGAGGACAGGAGGGACATTCCCAAGCCTGTCCTCTGAGGAGGCCCCGAAGCAACGGGGCGCTGTCATACGGAGAGATCACACTGTTCTCTCTGCTGTTTCGGAGGACGAGACACACACGTTGAAGTAGTCATGTTTAAGGGGGAATGAGCATGTGTCGGAAAGCTCATATTCTAAATCACTGCATCTACCGTATTTTTCGGACCATAAGACACTCCGGACCATAAGACGCACCAGTTTTTAGAGAAGGGAAATGAAGAAAAAAAGATTCTGAAACAAATAGTGTCCTAAAATATTTTATGTGCATTAAAACCCAACATCACGGTCATAAACACATGTAATCAACCCTGTAAAGTAAACAGCAGCATTTAGAACCATTTTAGAGCCGGGTAAGCACACAGAGACCACACAGAGCCGGGCAAGTAAAAAACTTTTTTTTTAAAGTATATGTGTAGGCTATATTTGGGCCATAAGACGCAGGGACTTTTCCCCTCCACTTCTGGGGGGAAAAAAGTGCATCTTATGGTCCGAAAAATACGGTAATTCGGTGAGATCCAAGACCTATTTCAAGGGAAGCCACTGAGGGGAGGGCTGTCACTCTCCTTAAGCGGGGCATTACCTGGACGAAATGGCAATTCTGGGATGGGGGTGGGCGGCTGAGGGGACAGAAGGAAAGAACTTGCTTTTTTTTAGCCCAAAAGCAGCCGGAAGTCTGTGTTATGCCGTGAGCCTGAGACGCGGAGAGCAGCTGCCCGGCCGCAGCCTGGACCCCGGACCCGGGGCTGCAGAGGGCCGGCAGACAGATCGACATTTTCTGTCCTAACGGGCCGGGGACACGCTGCCGGCCCAGCCCAGCTACTGGCTGGTTTCTGTAGCCAGGCCGAAGAGCCTCAGGGAGGGAGGCTGTATTTTTGAAGGGAAGCCTCTCCTGCTGGGTAATCCGGGTCGCCTGGAGCAGCATGAACGGGGCAGGAAGAGAGAAGGGGCAGAAGGAGCAGCCGTTTGGGGGAGACTTCACCCCAGAACCGTTCCTCCCTCCAGCATCCAGGTCATGAGTCGGAAAGGGCCACACGAGCCCCCGGGTGCCATCCTGTGTTCAGCTCAAGGACCACGGCAAACGGCAGATCACGGCGGCCAGGATACAGGGCTGCGTGGGCCAGAGGGACCTCAGGCTGGGGTGCTCGGGCACCGGATCTCACACCCCGGCTCACTCAGGGAAGGCACCCACGGCGTTTCCTCCCTGAAGCACACCGCAGTTAACCTGCCTGGGAAATGCTAAAGTAGGGGTGTCGAACTCAATCAGAGAAGGGGCCAAAATCTAAAATCCAGCCTAAATCGCGGGCCGAATGGTTTACTGAACAGTCATAAACTGTCATTGTGATGGAAACGCAGCGGAGTGCAGTGATGACAGCGCGGTGCGGGCCACATTGCAAGGCCTGGCGGGACGGATTTGGCCCGCAGGCCTTGTGTTTGACACATGTGTGCTAAAGCCTCCACTTAACCCTTTGCAGGAGGGGGAAAAAAACAAACAAAAAAAACACAGATTTGGGGTCCAGTCTCCTCACCCACTTGAAAGGCCCAAGCTGTGACCCTGGCCATGTGGCTCAGCTGGCTGGAGCGTCACCCTGCGCCCCAAAAAGGCTGCAGGTAAGACTCCTGGTCAGGGCACCCACCTAGGTTTCGGGTTTGATCCCCAGATGGGACATATACGAGAAACAACCAATCCATGTTTCTCTCCTACATCTGTGTTTCTCTCTTTCTCTCTCGTTCCAAAATCCATAAAAACATATCCTTGGGTTAGGATTAAAAAAAAAAAGGCCAAGCTATGACTTCCAACCCTGCCACCCACTCCTCCTCCTGCAGTGACTCGGCCCCGGGGAAAACGGGTGGGATCTTGGCAAGTCTTCAAAACATTCTGCTCCACGGGAGTGGGGAACCCACAGGTCTCTGCGCACGGCCCCCGCCCCCAAGCCCTGCGGGGGCCGCCACCGAGGAGGAAAAAAGACCCGATGAAAAGTAAGTCTTCCACGTAAGCCGACTGTGAACTTCCTCTGTGAGTCAAGACTGTTGATACTGCAGAAACCGGTGTGGCTCAGTGGTAGAGCGTCGGCCTACGGACTGAAAGGCCCCGGGTTCGATTCCGGTCAAGGGCATGTACCTTGGTTGCGGGCACATCCCCGGTGGGGGTGGTGCAGGAGGCAACTGATCAATGATTCTCTCTCATCGATGTTTCTAACTCTCTATCCCTCTCTCTTCCTCCCTGTAAAAAATCAATAAAATAGCCGGGACCGGTTTGGCTCAATGGATAGAGCGTCGGCTTGGGGACTGAAGGGTCCTGGGTTCAATTCTGGTCAAGGGCATGTACCTTGGTTGCGGGCATACCCCCAGTGGGGGGTGTGCAAGAGGCAGCTGATCGATGACTCTCTCTCATCGATGTTTCTAACTCTGTATCTCTCTCCCTTTCTCTCTGAAAAAAATCAATAAAATATATATTTTTTAAAAAATCAATAAAATATATTTTTAAAAAAAGACTATTGATACTGAGGGGAAAAAAATCCCACCTTAAAAAATACTAAATCAGTACCGAAACTGGTGTGGCTCAGTGGATAGAGTGTCGGCCTGCGGACTGAAGGGTCCCGGGTTCCACTCCGGTCAAGGGCATGTACCTTTTTAAAAAAATATATTTTATTGATTTTTGTACAGAGAGGAAGGGAGAGAGATAGAGAGTTAGAAACATCGATGAGAGAGAGTCATAGATCAGCTGCCTCTTGCACACACCCCTACTGGGGATATGCCCGCAACCAAGGTACATGCCCTTGACTGGAATCGAACCCGGGGCCCTTCAGTCCCCAAGCCGACGCTCTATCCACTGAGCCAAACCGGTCCCGGCAAGGGCATGTACCTTGGTTGCAATCACATCCCCAGTGGGGGTGGTGCAGGAGGCAGCTGATCGATGATTCTCTTTCATTGATGTTTCTCACTCTCTATTCCTCTCTGTAAAAAATCAATAAAATATATTTAAAAAAAAAAAAAAAGAATACTAAATCAAGGAGGAGAGGAAACTTCACATGTACAAAAAACTAGACGAGGTCAGACAAGGAAAGACAACGGTGGCGGTTCCTGGTATCTTTCTCGGCAATGAGTTAAAACGTGCTTTACCGCAAGGCACCGCGATGTATGGCGGGCATGTGGCTGGAAAAGGTTTAGTTTCTCCCCCTACCTCCACAAAAAAACCAACCAAACAAACAAAACAAAAAAAACACTTGGTGAGGGGAATTAAAAAGTAATGCTTAAGCGTCTATAGTTTCCCTATGGTTTTTCCCATTAAAATATGTTTCAAGAAAAAAAAAAAAGAATAATGTAGTTCAGAAATATTTTACATTCCTCGAATTGACCACTTCACCAAAAAGGTTGCTCAACTCTGCATTAAATACAGTTCTGCTTGAAAGGGAGAGAGTAGGCTAGCCTACTTCCTGGGTGCCATACGTATACACTCACTAATAAAAAGGTAAGATGCTAATTAGACCGGGAGACCTTCCAGACAAAGCCATGGGGGCGGGGCTGAGGCAGAGGCGGTTAGGGGTGGTCAGGCCAGGAGGGGAGGGCAGTTAGGGGGTGGTCAGGCCAGGAGGGGAGGGCAGTTGGGGGCTGGTCAGGCCAGGAGGGGAGGGCAGTTGGGGGCGAGTAGGCTAGCAGGCAGAGTGGTTAGGGGCGATCAGGCAGGCAGGCAGGTGAGCAGTTAGGAGCCAGCGGCCCTGGATTGCCAGAGGGATGTCTGACTGCTGGTTTAAGGAGAGAGTGCAGGCTGGGCTGAGGGACACCCTCCCCCAACCCATGCATGAATTTCGTGCCCCAGGCCACCAGTGTGTGTGTGTGTGTGTGTGTGTGTGTGTGTGTGTGTGTATGAAGGGAAGAGAGAAAGATAGAAGCATCAATGACAAGAGAGAATCATGGATCGGCTGCCTCCTGCACACCCCACACTGGGGATCGAGCCCACAAACCAAGCATCCAAGCATGGATCGAACCCAGAACCTTCCGTCTGCAGGCAGACACTCTATCCACTGAGCCACACCAGGCAGGGCCGTGGGTGCTCTCTAATTATGAGATGTCTGACTGGAAAAGACAGCGATGTCCCCATGGAGAGCCCCACTTCCTCCCCACACAGGAAGGACCAGCACCCCTCGTGGCGTCTGCTTCTTCCCAGCGACATCAGGACTCCGCTCGAGCTATCCGATCGCAGACTGGAAATCCCTGGGGCAGAAGGACTCCACACTCACTCCCATAAGCACTGGGGACTGTGCTCTTCCAAAGCCCCGTGTTTGCCAGGAGCTACGCCAGCCGCACGATCGCTCTCCTGCCAACAGAACAGCGTGAGGAAAAGGAGCGCCCGGATGGCCCAAACCCAGTCACAGCGCCCACGGCGGAAAACAGAGCTTACGGATTTACGAGTCTTACGTTCCCTGCCTCACAGCGTTCACCAGCTTATCCCCGGGAGCGGTAACTGCCATGGGGAGTAATTTTCAAATACACGAGCCGTACACCTTTCTCACGACCATCTCAAATACGGGGGCTGAGCATGACAGGATGCAGCCCCATTGGTTCAATGTGCCACTGCCATAACCAGAGCAACCTCTACGTCTATGAGAACTGCTAGGAGAGTGTAGCAAAATCCAGCATCTGGCCTTGACTGGCGAGGCTCAGTGGTTAAGCGTTAATCTATGAACCAGGAGGTCCCAGTTCAACTCCCAGGCAGGGCGCTTGCCCAAGCTGTGGCTTAATCCCCAGGGGCGGGGGGGCATACAGGAGGCAGGTGATAAATGAATTTTTTCATCATTGATATGTCTATCTCCCTCTCCCTCTAAAATCAATACAAATATATATATATATTTATTATTAAATATATTTTATTGATTTTTTACAAAGAGGAAGGGAGAGGGATAGCTAGAAACATTGATGAGAGAGAAACATCGATCAGCTGCCTCCTGTACACCCCCCACTGGGGATGTGCCCGCAACCAAGGTACATGCCCTTGACCGGAATTAAACCTGGGACCCTCCACTCCGCAGACCGACGCTCTGTCACTGAGCCAAACCGGTTCCAGCGGCAGCTGCCCATTTTTCAGTGGCTTGTGGCACCCAGTGCCCTCACAGTCAATAGTGGCACTCCGGACAAACCTGGATCTCACTTCCTCATTGCAAACCAGGATGGCTCCAGCAGGGGACTGAACGGGCGGCTGCTTCATGAGGGCGCTTGGGACCAACATGCTCATGCCAGCAGCAAATACTGAACACTTATGAGCTTCTCTACAAACACTTGCCAAAACTTCGCTGATTCCAAACAGTAAACAGCTTTCAACGCCCCAAAACAGAAAAAACATCTCCAACTATAGGCCCTGGACTTGCAACACGACTCCAAATATATTTTTAAAAGCCAATACCTGCATTATAATATTGCATTTGTAAAAACACATGGACTATACATCCATAGTTGAATGTACACATTCCAAGACTGTCGCATGAATAACTGTATGTATGTCAGAGAGGCAGAGGAGTGCCCACGGGAAGGATGAATTCCTACAATAGCAACCTTGGTCCTTTGATGGCCAGTGAGACCAGAAGATGGCATGCAGGGTAAGACCCATAGGCCGGAGTAGGGTTCGCTAATGAAAAACTAGTGAATGGCTCTACCTGGTGTGTATTCCATTTATAGATTTAAACCTGAAGGGAAACTACTTTCTTACTCTTTGTTTTTAATACTCACCCAAGGATATTTTCCCATTCATTTTCTTTTCTTTTCTTTTTTTTTTTCTTTTTTTTTTAGATTTTCAGTTTTTTTTTTAAATATATTTTATTGATTTTTTACAGAGAGGAAGAGAGAGAGATAGAGAGCTAGAAACGTCAACGAGAGAGAAACATCGACCAGCTGCCTCTTGCACATCCCCTACCGGGGATGTGCCCGCAACCAATATACATGCCCTTGACCGGAATCAAACCTGGGACCTTTCAGTTTGCAGACCGACGCTCTATCACTGAGCCAAACCGGTTTCAGCCCATTCATTTTCTTAAAACTTGTTTTTATTGATCTCAGAGAGGAAAAGAGAAACATCCATGATGAGAGAGAATCATGGATCGACTGCCTCCTGCATGCCCCCCACTGGGGATCAAGCCCACAACCCAGGCATGTGCCCTGACCGGGAATCGAACCGTGACCTCCTGGTTCCTAGGTCAATGCTCAGCCCCTGAGCCATGCCGGCCGGGCTTCCCATTCATTTTTAGAGAGTGGGAGGGAAGGGGAGAGACTCGGAGAGAAACAGCAATGTGGGAGAGACACATGGATTGGTTGCCTGCCACACACACCCCGACCAGGACCCAGGATGGAGCCTGCAACGGACGTCCACGCCCCAATCGCACCCGGGACCTCTCTGTCGCCGGCCAACGCTCTATCAGCCGAGCCAAACCTGCTAAGGCTGCTTTTTCAACATAAACTGCTTGTTTGGGAGAGTCAAACGGAAGCATTCTGGACCCCATTTTTAAAACATATATATTTTTTATTGCTGTCAGAGAGGAAGGGAGAGGGAGAGAGAGTTAGAAACATCGATGAGAGAGAATCATCCATCAGCTGCCTCCTGCACACCCCCCACTGGGGATGTGCCCGCAACCAAGGTCCATGCCCTGGACCGAACCTGGGACCTTTTAGTCCGCAGGCCGATGCTCTATCCACTGAGCCACACCAGTTTCGGCCACATTTTTTTTTTTTTTACAGGCTCAGTGCCGCCTCAAAAATTCCACACGGACCCACTGTACAACAGTTTCTCTTCGCGGGAAGCCACACGAGATGGAAAATCCCAGACGGTGTGCTCATGCATAAGCTCCATCTCAGTGAGGGTGTGGATGGAGCAGCGGCACCAGGGTTAAGGGGCTGACGGTGTCGCCCGAGGCCCCCGCCCCAGCACCCCAGCCGCTCGATACACCGATGCACCAGGAGTCTGCATCCTCCTCCTGGCCCTGACCGTGACCTTGGGCAGGTTCCCTAACCTTTCTCCATCTCAGCTCCCTCCTAGATCACAGGGGGGTCGCAGGGATGACACGAGAGCGTGCAGCATGGCACGCGCACACACGTTCATACACACACACACACACACACACGCACACACGCACGCATCTAAGAAAACGTGGCATAGGGGGACCCGAGAGCACCGCGCTGAGTGATGTAAGTCGGTCAGAGAAAGACACGTATCCCACGATCGCACTCCTACGTGGAGTCCAAGTAACAAAACAGAGGGATGAACGGAATGGATCGAGAGACACGGAACCTCAGAGGGAAGGCGGGGGACCCTGTGTGCATATATGCATGTCCTGGGACACAAACCATAGGGGGTGACAGAGGGAGACCTTGGTGCATATATGCATGCACATGGCACAGACCATAGAGGGGTGATGGCCTGGGGAGGGGGGGTGGTGAGGATTAATTGGGGAGAAAGGAACGGGATTTAGGTAATAATTCTTTTCTTTTAAAAAAAATACACTTTATTGAGTTTTTACAAAGAGGGAGAGAGAGGAAGAGAGAGTTAGAAACATGGAACAGCTGCCTCCTGCACGCCCCCCACTGGGGATGTGCCCGCAACCAAGGTACGTGCCCTTGACCGGAATCGAACCCGGGACCCTTCAGTCCGCAGGCTGATGCTCTATCCACTGAGCCACACCGGTTTCAGCACTTAGATAATATTTCCACAAGAAAAAAAAGGGGGGGAAACTAAATGTGTCCTTGACCCAGTGGTTGAGCGTGACCTACGACCCGGGGGTCAGGGTCCGAGCCTGGGTTGCGGGCTTGCTGCCCAGTAGGGGGCGTGCAGGAGGCAGCCGGTCCTTAATCCTCTCTCACCATAAATGCTTGCTTCTCTCCCCCCCTTCTCTGAAATAAACTGGTTTAAAAAAAAGAAAAAAAGAAATGTATCCTTTGGGGGGGAAATAAAATAGAACGGTGTCCCCTCCGGATGGTAGGTGTTTGCGGGGGTCCCGGCCGCACCCCGCACCCGGGGGGCCACGTCCCGGCGGCGCTCCCGCTCCTCCGCCCGGAGTGTTTGGGGGGAACGTGGACAACCCGCGACTCGGGGGGCGGAGGAGCGGGGGACACGGCACCGCGGGCTCAGGGGGGAGCACAGCGGCGGCGGCGGCTCCGGGCTCCGGGCTCCGGCTGCCAACAGGTGGCGACCCCGCACCGGGCGCAGCGGCCGCGCCGGGGCCGCCGCTCCAGGCCCCGCAGCCGGCGCCCCGGGCCTCGGGCTGCGGCGACACGCGAGGTGCCCGGGAGGCGGGGACGCGCCGGGCGCCGCGGCCGGACCGACCCGGCGGCTGCAGAGACGGACGGGGACGCGGGGCGGCCGGCGGGGCCCCGCTCCGCTGCCTCCAGGCCGGCGGCACGCGCACCGGCCCCGGGGGAAGGTCAGCGGTCAGCCCGGCCCCCGGGTCCCCGGTCTCCCGGCCCCGACCCCCGGCCCCGCGTGAGGAGGCGGCCCGGCCCCGGCCCCGGCCCCGCGTGAGGAGGCGTCCCGGCCCCCCTGCCCCCGGCCCCGCGTGAGGAGGCGGCCCGGCCCCCCTACCCCCGGCCCCGCGTGAGGAGGCGTCCCGGCCCCCCTGCCCCCGGCCCCGCGTGAGGAGGCGTCCCGGCCCCCCTGCCCCCGGCCCCGCGTGAGGAGGCGTCCCGGCCCCCCTGCCCCCGGCCCCGCGTGAGGAGGCGGCCCGGCCCCCCTGCCCCCGGCCCCGCGTGAGGAGGCGGCCCGGCCCCCCGGCCCCGGCCCCGCGTGGGGGGGGCAGCCGCCCCGCCAGCCGCGGGGACACGTACCTGCCGGGCTCCGCGTCGCGCGCCTCTGCAGCGGCGGCCGCCACCGCTCGCGCGCCGGGCTCTCCTCACGCCTCGCGCCGCCCGCCCGCTCTCCGGGGCCCGCGCCTGCGCCGTGGCGCCTGCGCGCTGGCCGCGCGGCCTCCGCACTCCCCCCACCGTGCGGCCCCCCACGCACGCGCCCGCCCCCGGCCTTAGCGCCCCCCCCCCCGCGCACGCGCACGCCCCCTCCCATCGCGCGGCCCTGGCCTCGGCGCCCACCCCCCGCGCACGCGCAAGCCCCCCTCCCGTCGCGCCCCCTCCCCCGCGCACGCGCAAGGCCCCTCTCGTCGCGCGGCCGAGGCGCCGTCCAGAGCCTCGCGGACGCCCGCAGCGCCGGCTGCGGGGACCTGTCAGTTCCTGCGGGGAGTGGAAGAGGGGGGACCACACTGTCTCCGCGTCCTCTCCGGGCCGCCCACCCGCAAGGAGCCTGTGGAGACCTTGTGTCTGCTGATCGCCCCGCGCCCCCACCTCCACGCAGGAGGTGCCGCTGCGTGATACGCAGGAGGGGGTCCCGGCGGCGCGGGGCGGGGACCGCGCACCTGTGCCCAGATGCCCGGGTCCGCGGGTGGCAGGTGCCCCCGAGGCAGCCTCGGGTTCGTGGCAGCTTTTTTCTTTTTTCTTTTATTGATGTCAGAGAGGTAGGGAGAGGGAGAGAGAGAGAAACACCAATGATGAGATAGATTGATGGATCAGCTGCCTCCTGCACGCCCCCTACTGGGGATGGAGCCCACAACCCAGGCATGTGCCCTGACTGCGAATCGAACCGGGGACCCTTCAGTCCGCAGGTCGAAGCTCTATCCGCTGAGCCAACGCAGGCCGGGGCTCCTGGCAGCTTTTGGTGATGTGCAGTCTCCGTGAAGTCACCCTAAAATCATGGCCACTGTCCCCTGGGCTCCTGGCGATTTTTCGTTGAAAAGATTGGAACCCCGTCCCGTTCTCACGCCTCCTCTGAAGCAGGGTTTTCGTTGTTGGGGTTGGGGGATGGCTGTTGTTTTATTCAGGAGGTCTATTGGTTTGGCCCTTTTGGCCTCCCAGGAATATCTGCCTTCCCGGCCTCCTTCAGCTTTTCCAGATTAAAAAAAAACCAAAAAACTGTGGAGGCCCTAACCAGTTTGGTTCAATGGATAGAGCATCGGCTTGGGGACTGAAGGGTCCGGGGTTCGATTCCGGTCAAGGGCATGTACCTTGATTGCGGGCATATCCCCAGTAGGGGGCGTGCAGGAGGCAGCTGGTTGATGTTTCTCTCTCATGGATGTTTCTAATTCTCTATCCCTTTCCCTTCCTCTCTGTAAAAAAAAAAAAAAAAAAAAAAAAAAAAAAAAATCAATAAAATACATTGTTTTAAAAACTGTGGAGTAGGAAGCTTTCAAAACTGAGGCTTGGGTCATACTTCCTTAGACCCAAGAATATCTGTCTGCACCTTGTTGGGCATCTCATTGTATGGAGCTGAGAAATAAGCGCCCCTTCCTCCCATGTTTATTTTTGTTTGTTCTTAATATATTTTATTGATTTTTTTTATAGAGAGGAAGGGAGAGGGACAGAGAGCTAGAAACATCGATGAGAGAGAAACATCGCTCAGCTGCCTCCTGCACATCTCCCACCGGGGATGTGCCCACAACCAAGGTACATGCCCCTGACTGGAATCGAACCCGGAACTCTTCAGTCCGCCGATGCTCTATCCACTGAGCCACACCGGTTTCGGCCCTCCTATGTTTCAATGTTTCATGCCCAAATCCAATGGTAGCATTTCAAAGGGGGATAAAGAGCTCTTGGTGGTGATATTTGTAGAAGCTACCTGAATTGCCAAGGGGATTTTCTTCCAGATTTCTGCAAGAAACGTATACCGGCTCCGCTGGTGTGGCTCCGTGGATAAGCGTCGACCTAGGAACCAGGAGGTCAGGGTTCAAGTCCCCGTCAGGGCACATGGAGGCTCGATTCCCAGTGAGGGGTGTGCAGGAGGCAGCCGATCTATGGTTCTCTCTCATCATGGCGGTTTCTATCTTTCTCTCTCCCTCTTTGAAATCAGTAGAGTATCTATTTTTTAAATAGATACATATTTAAAAAAAAGAAAGAAAGAAATGTGGCCTGGAAAAAGTGGCAGTGGGCCAAGTCAACTGGGGAAGACAGATGGTGCTGGGGAAGGAGGTACAGGTTTCTGACAGGTGGTGGCAACATTTCAACCACACTTGAAAAATTGTAAATAAATAAATAAATAAATAAAGCAAGCGTTGGCATCCCTTGCCCAAATTGTCCACCTACTAGAACGCTGACGATGTGACCAAAACCACTGAAAAGCACCCAGCTACAATGCTGGCTAAAAGAGTGGGACAAGCCCTGGCCAGTGTGGCTCAGTGGATAGAGCGTCAGCCTGTGGATGGAAGGGTCCCAGGTTCGATTCCCGTCAAGTGCACATGCCTGGTTGCAGGCTCGGTCCAATGTGCAGGAGGCAGCCAATGCATGATTTCCTCTCGTTGTTGATGCTTCTGCCTCTCTCTTCCTCTCTGAAATCAATAATAATAAAAAAATATTCTTTAAAAAAAAAAGGGTGGGGCTGAAACCGGTGTGGCTCAGTGGATAGAGCGTCAGCCTGTGGACTGAAAGGTCCCAGGTTCGATACTGGTCAAGGGCAAGTACTTTGGTTACCGGCACATCCCCAGTAGGAGGTGTGCAGGAGGCAGCTGATGGATGTTTCTCTCTCATTGATGTTTCTAACTCTTTGTCCCTCTCTCTTCCTCTCTGTGAAAAATCAATAAAATGTATATTAAAAAAAATAAGAGTGGGACATGTATTTTGAAAGTTGCGGACAGAGAATTTGGAACGCTACTTCTGTTTCCTTAGAATCAATTTTTTGATTCAGGTGCAATGCTACCTATTGTAAGGGGACTTTTGTTCTTTATTGATTAAGGTATTACTTTGTGTCCTTATCCCCTCATTGCCCCCCCATCCCCCCCCACTCATGGCCTCGCACCTCCCCTGGTGTCTGTGTCTATTGGTTAGGCTCATAGGCATGCCTACAAGTCCTTTGGTTGATCTCTCTCCCTGACCCCCACCCTCCCCTGCCTTCCCTCTGAGGTCTGAGCACCTGATCCATGCTTCTCTGTCTCTGGATCTGTTTTTGTTCATCAGGGAACTTTTTCCTGTGATGGCTGTCTATAAGAACCCTAAGACTGGTAAGTAGATGCTAACAGGTGCCTATCAAGTGTGTAAAAAAAATGTAGGTGCAACCATTTTATGTGGTCATGAGAAATCAAAAATATCCCCAACCATGTATAATTTGTCAGCTCTGTGCTGCCCCCTGGTGGCGTCCCTCTTCACAGCACATATCCAAACTAAAAATTTCCCTTCTCTTGGGTGGAAAACAACTTTATAGATATTTTACAGAGAGGAAGGGAGAGGGATAGAGAGCTAGAAACGTCGATGAGAGAGAAACATCGACCAGCTGCCTCTTGCACATCCCCTACTGGGGATGTGCCTGCAACCAACGTACATGCCCTTGACCGGAATCGAACCCGGGACCTTTCAGTCCGCAGATCGCCGCTCTACCACTGAGCCAAACCGGTTTCGGCTGGGTGGGAAACCTAAATCAGACAAGATGCCATTCTTCTTTTCCCCAAACTTGTCCTGCTCTACTTTTCAAACACCCGGGGGAGGATTAGCCCTCGAGGCCGATCAGTTGCAGGGGTGAGAATCTCTCTGCCCAGGGCCATTTAGGTATTTATAACATTACTAGAGGCCCAGTGCACGGATTTGTGCACTGGTGGGGGCATGGCCTGCAGGGATCGACCCACGGTGGGAATGCCACACATCTCGGTCAGCTGAGCAGCTGCTCCCTCTGTGGGAGCGCACTGATCACCAGGGGATAGCTCCTGCATGGACTGGTGGTCAGTGCGCGTCATAGCGACCGGTCAGCTGGTCTTTCTGGTTGTTCTGCCATTTGGTCTCCTGTCCTCTCGCCATCTGTTAGTGTCATCTGTTAGTCTAAAATATATATTTTATTGAGTTTTTACAGAGAGGAAGAGAGAGGGATAGAGAGTTAGAAACATTGATGAGAGAGAAACATCGATCAGCTGCCTCTTGCACGCCCCCACCTGGGGATGTGCCCACAACTGAGGTCCATGCCCTTGACCAGAATCGAACCCTAAGCCCTTCTGTCCACAGGCTGACGCTCTATCCACCAAACCACACCGGTCAGCGCTATTTTAGGGTTTTTATGTAGCAGACCCATGCCCAGACTCTATACTGGAAAATCAAGCCAGTCGTCCGAAAACCCCACTGTTTCCAACCAAGAGGAGCTTATCTGTTTCCAGGAAAATTTGATGGTAACAACACAAACGTCCTGCCCTGCCCCGGCTGCTCCATGCCCGTGTATGCAAATGAACCCACCATTTTTGTTGGGTTCATTTGCATACCCATTCCTGATTGGCTGGTGGGCATCATGAAAGTATGGTCAATTAGCATGTTACTCTTTGAGTGTAGATGACAAGGCTTTTGCGCTCTGGCCTCTGGCTTGCTGAGAAGGCGGGGTGTCTGCCAGGCATCCGGGCTCAGGCACGCTAGGGGGGGGGGGGGCTCTCCTCCTGGGAAGAGGTCAAAGATGATCTCCCACATCGACGAGCAGGTGTCTGTTTCCCAATCTGGGTGGAAAGGCCTGCCTTCCCTTTACTTCCCAGGGTTGCTACGTGCCCAGGAGGACTTCACTCCCACTTGGAAAGGGGCTGAAATACACTGAGCAGCCAGATGGTGATCTCTGAACGCACAATCATCTGTCCACTCAGTGTAGATCCTATAGAATAAAAGGCTAATATGCAAATTGTCCCCTCGACCAGGAGTGAGACGAGACTAGCAGGCAGGCTGGCCAATCACCCATGTCCCCTCCCCCTGACCAGGCTGGCTGGACCCCACCCATGCACAAACTCATGCACCGGGCCTCTAATACATATTATATATGGAGGTGAACATGTCTTTTTTTTAAATTTTATTTTATTGACTTTTACAGAGAGGGAGTTAGAAACATTGATGAGAGAGAAACATCGACCAGCTGCCTCTTGCACACCCCCTACCGGGGATGTGCCCGCAACCAATGTACATGCCCTTGACCAATCGAACCTGGGACCTTCCAGCCCGCAGGCCGACGCTCTTATCCACTGAGCCAAACGTGTTTCGGCTGTAATGACTGCTTTTACTTAAAACCAGCCTTTCACAATCTCGGCACATCCTTTCATTGTAACTTTGGTCAGAGCGACTCCCCTCCCTCTCCACGCGACCTCCGGTGATGACTTTTGTCCTCGGATCCAGGAGTAACCTTGTAGCGTTTAGAGCAACATTGTAGCATTGAAAGCAGCATTGTAGCGCTCAGTGTCGTTTCGTTGCCACGGTGATGAGTTGCCATGGGAACAAGTAGCCTATGGCAACGCTGCTTTCATTATATGTCACATGACCACAGTCCCAGCACCTATCCACAGACCCCGTTCAGCGTGGACTTGCTGGTCATCTAGGGCTTCTGTGGGCTCTGCTTTTTGTTCCATTCCCCACCGAGGCGTATGTCCTACAGAATAAAAGGCTACTATGCAAATCCTTAGCATATTAAGCACCCCGTGGCCACAGGAATCTTCCCTCAGAACCAGCCCCAGCCAAAACCGGTTTGGCTCAGTGGATAGAGCGTCAGTCTGCGGACTGAAAGGTCCGGGGTTCGATTCCGGTCAAGGGCATGTACCTTGGTTGCGGGCACATCCCCAGTAAGGTGTATGCATGAGGCAGCTGGTCGATGTTTCTCTCCCATCGATGTTTCTAGCTCTCTATCCCTCTCCCTTACTCTCTGTAAAAAAATCAATAAAACAGCCGGGACCGGTTTGACTCAATGGATAGAGCGTCAGCTTGGGGACTGAAGGGCCACCGATTCGATTCCAGTCAAGGGCATGTACCTTGGTTTCGGGCACATCCCCAGTAGGGGGTGTGCAAGAGGCAGCAGATTGATGACTCTCTCTCATTGATGTTTCGAACTCTCTCTCTCTCTCCCTTCCACTCTGTACAAAAATCAATAAAATATATTTTTAAAAAAACCAATAAAACATATTTTAAAAAAACACACAAAAAACTTTATAGCCGAATCTGGTGTGGCTCAGTGGATAGAGCGTCAGCCTGCAGACTGAAGGGTCCTGGGTTTGATTCCGGTCAAGGGCATGTACCTTGGTTGTGGGCACATCCCCAGTAGGGGGCGTGCAAGAGGCAACTGATCGAGGACTCTCTCTCATCGACATTTCTAACTCTCTATCCCTCACTCTTCCTCTCTGTAAAAAATCAATAAAATATATTAAAAAAATTTTTTTTCTCTAATTTTCAACTTCCTTTTCCTGTAGTTTATCCCAGAACACAGATTCACACGGTATTTTCTGTATGTGCTATGGAATCACACTCAAGGGCTCAAACTCCGAGGTCCTGTCTCCTTGGTAAAGGGCACCGAAGCTACAGAACTATAAACGTTCACTACTATTCAGAGACTGACAGTTCTGACCAACTTTTCTTTGGAAAAGTTCATCCTCAGGAGGTGAGATGAGCTACCCACCAACCAAAGGAAACTCAGTATTTTTATCGCAAACGTAAGCAGGAAGAGGAAAACCTTTCGAGGTGAAAACGGGGCGGGGGGTGAGAAGAGTGATTGAAAGCACACAGTGGGGCCCTGGCCGGTGTGGCTCAGTGGGTAGAGCGTCGGCCTGCGGACTGAAGGGTCCCTGGTTCGATTCCAGTCAGGGGCATGGACCTTGGTTGCGGGCACATCCCCAATCGGGGGAGTGCAGGAGGCAGCTGATCGATGTTTCTAACTCTCTCCCCCTCTCTGTAAACAATCAATAAAATTTACTAAAAACACACACAAACCAGACTAGCGGGAAAGGCAACAAAGTGTCCATTATTAGTTACATTAATTAGGTGGGATACCCTGCAAATGTACATCATTCTGCAGTGAAGACCTGGAGGGGGAGGTTGGAGGTGGTTGGGGGGGGGGGACCTTCTCCTCTTCGGAGAGTAGCACACTGCCGATTCCCCGTGGCCGTTCATCGCGATGAGCAACTGGAACAGGAAGACAAAGATAGCTCTTTCGTACTGATCATCAGAGGCGTAGACAGTCAGTCCCGTGGTCGCTCCTGAACCATGTGGTCAGACGGGAACGCGGAGAAAAGATTTCTCAGGCCGCCCGCCCGGCTTCCTCCTTCATCCGGGGGAAAAGTGTCTTCGTGTTTCTGCTCAACAACCCGGCGGGCCCAGCACAGGGAGCCACGGACGCCCCTCCATCTGGTCCCGGACCCTTCCTGTGTCCAGGCGGCTATGCATGTGGCTCAATGACATGCATGGCAGCCACGGGGCCTGGGCCAGCGCCACGATCGATGGATCGATCAATGGATCGATGGGCGGGTTTGTGCCCGACGCAGGAGCCCTCCTTCCTCACAGGTTAGAACAGCGGTCGGCAAACCCGCGGCTCACGAGCCACATGCATGCGGCTCTTTGGGCCCCTCGAGTGTGGCTCTTCCACAGAATAGCATGGCCTGGGTGAGTCTATTTTGAAGAAGTGGCATTAGAAGAAGTTTAAGTTTAAAAAACTTGGCTCTCCAAAGAAATTTCAATCTATGTCCTGTTGGTATTTGGCGCTGTGGACGAACGAGTCTGCCGACCACTGGGTTAGAAAATGACCCTGATGCCGAAACCGGTGTGGCTCAGTGGATAGAGCGTCAGCCTGCAGACTGAAGGGTCCCAGGTTCGATTCCGGTCAAGGGCATGTACCTTGGTTGCAGGGTGTGCAGGAGGCAGCTGGTCGATGTTTCTCATCGATGTTTTTAACTCTCTCCCTCTCCCTTTCTCTCTGTGAAAAATCAATTAAAAAAAAAAATATATATATATATATTTAAAAAAAAAAGAAGAAAAGAAAACGACCCCAAGAAACCTGTTAGAGCATCCGGGCTACAGAACAGATACATGTAGAGTCATTTTGTTTCAAAGACATATATTCCCAAGTTCTCGGAAAGGCGGGGGCCTGCGGGGGTGTGCGGGGCGGGCCCAAGTGTGAGCTGGGCGAGCCCAGCAGGTGTGGGCGGGGGGAAGGCCCAGCCAATGTGGGCGGGACAAGCCCAGCAGGTGGGCGGGGCAGGCCCAGGCCCGGCCAAGGTAGGCGGGGCGGGCCCAGCCAATGTGGGCGGGGCAAGCCCAGGTGTGGACGCAGCAGGCCCAGCCAATGTGGGCAGGGCAGGCCCACCCCAGCCAATGCGGGCGGTGTGGGCCCAGGTGTGGGCGGGGCCAGCCCAGCCAATGTGGGCGGTGCTGCCGGCAGGTGGGCGGGGCAGGCCCAGGTGTGGGCGGAGCCAGCCCAGCCAATGTGGGCGGGGCGGGCCCAGGTGTGGATGCTGCAGGCCCAGCAGGTGTGGGGGCCGGCCGGCAGGCTGGTGTGGATGCTGCAGGCCCAGCAGGTGCGGGTGCCGGCCTGCGGGTGCGGGTGGGGCCCTCACTTGGCGGCGCCCAGGTGCACCAGCGCCAGCACGGTGGTGTAGCTGTGGAACAGGTCCTCCTCGGCCCGCGCCTCGCCGCCGCCGCCGCCACCGGCCGGGGCCTCGCCGCAGCGCCGCAGCGCGAAGTGGCCGGTGACGATGCGGTCGCAGCCGATCTCGCCGTTGCCGAAGAAGCCGAAGAGCGGCACGCCGGGGAAGGCCTTGCGGAACGCGTCGGCCTCCACGTGGGCGCGGCCGCGGTAGAACTGGGCGCCGCGGCCCACGCAGGCGAACATGAAGCCCACGGTGTGGCGCTCGGGGATGCCCGCCGCCTTGAGGCGCTGCACGGCCGCCTCGGCCGCGCGCTCGTCGCCCACGTCCTCGCCCAGCAGCACCGTGGCGCCCTGCACGCGCTGGCCGCTCAGCGCCAGCCCCGCCACGCCCGCGCCGTCCACGTCCACCGGGCACCTGCGGGGACGCAGACGGAGGGACCGGTCACCGCCAAACACAGAACGTGCACGTGCCAACAGGCAAGACCAGCCCGGCCCGCGTGGCTCCGGGGTTGAGTGCCGACCTAGGAACCAGGAGGTCAGGGGTTCGATTCCCGCTCAGGGCACAGGCCCGGGTTTCAGGCTCGATCCCCAGTGGGGGGCGTGCGGGAGGCAGCCGATCAGTGCGTTTCTCATCTTGGATGTTTCTCTCTCCCTCTCCCTTCCTCTCTGAAATCAATAAAAAATGTATATAAAAAACAAACAAACAAACAAACAAAAAACAAAACACAGCCCTAGCCTGGGTGGCTCAGCGGATGGAGCATCGGCCTGCAGACTGAAAGGTCCGAGTTTGATTCCCAGTCAAGGGCACATGCCTGGGTTGTGGGTTCCATCCCCAGTGTGGGGCGGGCAGGAGGCAGCCGATCCGTGCTTTTCTCATCATGGATGTTTCTCTCTCCCTCTCCCTCTCTCTTCCTCTCTGAAGTCAATAAAAAAAAAATATATATATATATATATATATATTTATTTATTTATTTATTTTATTTATTTTTTTTTTTTAAGTGCAACCCAGGCATGTGCCCTTGGCCAGAATCAAACTCAGGACCCTTTAGTCCTCAGGCTGGCGCTCTATCCACTGAGCCACACCAGCCAGGGGCTTTTTTTTTCTTCTTTTTCTTTTTTTCTCATTTCCAAGAGGACCCCTGCTGCCTGCTGTTTTGTGTTCGTACAGCGTGTCTAACAATAAAGCAGGAGGGGGGAAAGCACGAAGCCGATGCTCCATCACGGGCCAGGGCTCTTTCTCCTTCCCTCCTTCCCTCCTCCCTCCCTCCCTCCCTCCCTCCTCCCTCCCTCCCTCCCTCCCTCCCTCCCTTCCTCCCTTCCTTCCTTCCTTCCTTCCTTCCTTCCTCCCTCCTTCCCTCCCTCCCTTCCTTCCTTCCTTCCTTCCTTCCTTCCTTCCTCCCTCCCTCCCTCCTTCCTCCCTCCTTCCTTCCCTTCTTCTTTGCTTCCTTCCTCCCTCCCTCCCTCCCTTCCTTCCTCCCTCCCTCCCTCCTCCTTCCCTTTCCTTCCTTCCTTCCTCCCTCCCTCCTTCCTTCCTTCCTCCCTCCCTCCTTCCCTTCCTTCCTTCCTTCCTCCCTCCCTCCCTCCTTCCTTCCTTCCTCCCTCCTTCCTTCCTTCCTTCCTTCCTCCCTCCCTCCCTCCTTCCCTTCCTTCCTTCCCTCCCTCCCTCCTTCCTTCCCTTCTTTTCCTTCCTTCCTCCCTCCCTCCCCCCTCCCTTCCTTCCTTCCTCCCTCCTTCCTTCCCTTCTTTTCTTTCTTTCCTTCCTCCCTCCCTCCTTTTCTTTTCCTTCCTTCCTTCCTTCCTTCCTTCTGTCCTTCCTTCCTCCCTCCTTTTCTTTTCCTTCCTTCCTTCCTTCCTTCCTCCCTCCCTTTTCTTTTCCTTCCCCCCTTCCTTCCTTCCTTTCTTCCTTCTGTCCTTCCTTCCTCCCTCCTTTTCTCTTCCTTCCTTCCTTCCTCCCTCCCTCCCTCCCTCCCTCCTTTTCTTTTCCTTTCCTTCCTCCTCCCTCCCTTCCTCTCTCCTTTTCTTTTCCTTCCTTCCTTCCTTCCTTCCTTCCTTCCTTCCTTCCTTCCTTCCTTCCTTCCTTCCTTCCTTTCTTCCTTCCTTCATATTTGACATATATTACATTATATATCAACTTGGGTTTCCCAGAACCCCAAGCGCGCGCCCCGCCCCGCGGGGAGCCCGAGGGGACCCGGGCGGCGGCCGGCCGGAGGGACGTACGTGTCATTGGTCAGCGACACCAGGTTGTCCACCTGGCCCCCGGCCACCACCACGTTGGTGTCGCTGAAGGTGCGGACCACGCGCTGAAGGTAGCTGCTGGCGCCCACCTTGCAGCAGTTGTAGCCGAACACGAGGACCACGCGCAGCTCGGGGTTGTCCAGGAGGCCTGTGGGGAGGGCGGCGGCCGTGAGTGACTCCTGCGGGCGCCGAGGAACCTCGTGGTCCCCGCCCTGAGCCGCCTGCCCCCCCACCCCACCCCGGGACGGTGACGGTATGCAGGAGTGGGTGCGGCTGGGGAAGCCGCCAAGGGTCCCCACGGCTACAACCTGTGACACGACTCAACGTCTGGGCAACAATGTTTCCCTCTTAATAAAAACCTGAGGCCCCGGCCGGTGTGGCTCAGTGGATAGAGCGTCGGCCTGCGGACTGAAGGGTCCCAGGTTCGATTCTGGTCAAGGGTGTGTACCTTGGTTGCAGGCACATCCCCAGTGGGGAGTGTGCAGGAGGCAGCTGATGGATGTTTCTCTCTCATCGACGTTTCTAACTCTCTATCCCTCTCAATTCCTCTCTGTAAAAAAATCAATAAAATATATATTAAAAAAAATAATAATAATCTGTAGCCCTGACCGGTGTGGCTCAGGGGGGAGAGCACCGGCCTGTGGAATGAAGGGTCCTGGGTTCGATTCCCAGTCAGGGCTCCATCCCCAATAAGGAGCGTGCAGGAGGCAGCCGATCCATGATTATTCTCTCTTGTCATGGATGTTTGTCTTTCTCCCTCTCCCTTCCTCTCTGTAAAAAAAAAAAAAATCAATAAAATATATATATTTTTTAAAAAGTTAAACACGCATTTAAAAATGAATAAATAGCCGAGACCGGTTTGGCTCAGTGGATAGAGCGTCGGCTTGGGAACTGAAGGGTCCTGGGTTCGATTCCGGTCAAGGGCATGTACCTTGGTTGCGGGCATATCCCCAGTAGGGGGTGTGCAGGAGGCAGCTGATCGATGACTCTCATCGACGTTTCTAGCTCTCTATCTCTCTCCCTTCCTCTCTGTACAAAAACAATAAAATATATTAAAAAAAATAAAAATAAATAAATAAAATAAATAAAATAAAAATGAATAAATAGAGCTCAGAACGCCCCGCCCCAGCCCCGCCCACCCCGGGACCGCCCCGCCCACCTCTCTCCGGGACCCTCCGCCCAGGGGGGGCCGGGCCGGTGAGGGCCGCGACTCACCTGCTTCGGTGAAGCGCCGTCTCTCCAGCGTCAGGTTCTTCGGGTTCTTGGTGAATCGGAAGGGCTGTATTTTAATTCCTTCCACCTGGGGGAACAGCAGCGCAAAGCCGGACTCCCCGATCTCTACCTCCTGCGGCCGGTGGCTCCCCGAGCCCATGGGGGTCACTGGGGGGGAAGGGGAGCAGTGTGGTCCGCGGTCCATAAACACGGGGGACTGTGTTCCTAAGGGCGCGCGGCCAGCCCTCCCCCCCCCCCACCCCGCCCCCCATCCCCCGTCCCCACCCCCGGCCGCCAGGTGCCCAGGGCGCCCCCCGCCCCTCAGAGTGCTCAGCCTGCTGCCCGGGACACACACACACACATACACACAGTGCTGAGGGCTGCGATGCCCTGGCAGGTGCCCGGGGCGCCCCCCGCCCCTCAGCATGCTCAGCCTGCTGCCCGGGAGAGAGAGAGAGAGAGAGAGAGAGAGAGAGAGAGAGAGAGAGAGAGAGACACACACACACACACAGACACACACACACACACACACACTGCTGAGGGCTGCGATGCCCTGGCAAATGGTTTGCAAAGAAGCAGGCTGGTGCTGCCACGTGTCCTTAAAGGGTGACCCAGCCAAAATCGGTGTGGCTCAGTGGGTAGAGGGTCAGCCTGCGGACTGGAAAGGTCCCGGGTTCGATTCCGGTCAAGGGCATGGACCTTGGTTGCGGGCACATCCCCAGTAGGGGGTGTGCAGGAGGCAGCTGATGGATGTTTCTCTCTCATCGATGTTTCTAGCTCTCCATCTCTCTCCCTTCCTCTCTGTAAAAAATCAATAAAATAGGAAGGAAGGAAGGAAGGAAAGAAGAAAGGAAAAAAGGAAGAAAGGAAGAAGATAAAGGAGCCCTGGCCGGTACGGCTCAGTGGATAGAGCATCGGCCTGAGGACTGAAGGGTCCCGGGTTCCATTCTGGTCAAGGGCACAGGCCCGGGTGGCGGGCTCGATCCCCAGTGGGGGACGTGCAGGAGGCAGCCGACCTATGATTCCAGCTCCTCACTGATGTCTCTCTCTCTCTCCTCCCTTCCTCTCTGAAATCAATAAAAACATACTTAAAAGAAGAAGAAAGGCATGCGGGACAGCCGTTTTATACCGACAGCCCTGAGGTGGGCCGTAGGAGCCCCAGCGAGAGAAGCCGGATAGAACCCGCCCGTGGGTGGGGCCACTTTCTTCGTGTTTCAGTCCCCGCCGCGCCCAGGGCGGACCCGCAGGGGTCCGGGGCGGGGGCCGCCGGGGGGCGCTGCTCTCACCGACAATCCCGGGGGCCACGACCCCCAGCACCTGGCACTGCCTCGGGAACAGCTTCTCCAGGGCCATGGCCGACTCCATCGTCGCTCGCTTCCGGGCTGCGGGAACGCGGGGCACAGGCGTCGAGGTCACCGCCCGAGGTCAGGCGAGGTCGCGTCCGAGGCGCGGAGGGAGAGAAAGGTAAATGCTGATGAACAAAGCTGAAGCCGGAAAGCGGTGCAAGTGAGTCTCAAAACGCTGGTGAAGCCCGGCCAGCGCGGCTCCACGGCTGAGCATCAACCTAGGATCCAGGAGGTCAGGGTTCGATTCCCGGTCAGGGCACATGGGGCGTGCAGGAGGCAGCTGACCCATGATTCTCTCTCCTCATGGATGTTTCTCTCTCTCTCCTCACTTCCTCTCTGGAAAAAAAAAAATTATTAAAAAAAAAAAAAAAAAAAGCCAAAAACGGTGTGGCTCAGTGGATAGAGCGTCGGCCTGCGGACTGAAAGCTCCCGGGTTCGATTCCGGTCAAGGGCATGTACCTTGGTTGTGGGCACATCCCCAGTGGGGGTTGTGCAAGAGGCAGCTGATCAATGACTCTCTCTCATCGATGTTTCTAACACTCTATCCCTCTCCCTTCCTCTCTGTAAAAAATCAATAGAATATATTAAAAAGAAGAAAAAAAAAGAAAGAACACACATAAGGAGACAAGCACCCGCAGCGCTGAGTTTGGACAGTCACCTCGCTTGTGGCCCCGACACTCCTCCAGGCTGATGAAGGTGTCCGAGTCGGCCATGTAGAGCACGGTCTGCGGCAGGATGTGCACGTTCTGCGGGGAGAGCGGGAACCGGGGTTAGAGCGCAGGAAGCGAGGAGCAAGCGCTTCTGTGGTTAAATGGTTCAAGTCTCACCCCCATCGCCCTCACCCCACCCTCTGATCGGACAGTGCGGGCATTCTGAGTCCCTCCACTTCTCATTCGTGTTTCACTCATGCTCTTGCATGTTTCAGTTCAGTCATTGGTGAAACATCGATTATTTCTTCCAAGCAGACTCGTCCCTGACTCACTCAAGAGGTTCGTGGTGACTGAAACAAAACCATGAAGTACCAGCAAAAAACAAACAAACAAACAAAAAACAGAGAAAGACACCAAAGGCCACTTGCTCTATCAGAACATGCCGGAAACCAATCATTGTCTCACTAAGAGAAAGAGGCTGGTCAACCTTGAAGCTCCGAAAGGTCAGAGCCAACCACTCCCTATCTAATGGAGACAAAGGTAACTGAGGCAACTTCCCCATCTTGTAATCATGTAAATCCTTACTGATAGGATAATCCAGCTTATTACCTGCCTGAGGGCTTTGGGGTGTTTCCCCAAAGCTGCTTCAGGGTACTGGGTGTATCCCATAGCAGCCCCAATAAAAGGGATAGCAAGGCCAGAGCGTAGAGTCTTCCCACTAGAGGTTGTCTCCCGCCTGGCCCCCCATTTGTCCCAAATTACCGTATTTTTCGGACCATAAGACGCTCGGGACCATAAGACGCACCAGTTTTTAGAGAAGGGAAATGAAGAAAAAAAGATTCTGAAACAAATAGTGTCCTAAAATATTTTATGTGCATTAAAACCCAACATCACAGTCATAAACACATGTAATCAACCCTGTAAAGTAAACAGCAGCATTTAGAACCATTTTAGAGCCGGGCAAGCACACAGAGACCACACAGAGCCGGGCAAGTAAAAAAACTTTTTTTTTAAAGTATATGTGTAGGCTATATTTGGACCATAAGACGCAGGGACTTTCCCCCCCCACTTCTGGGGGGGAAAAAGTGCGTCTTATGGTCCGAAAACTACGGTAACTCTTTTCTAGTCTCTCTTCATTTTAGTGTGCGGCCTCCTCCAGAAACCGGACCCTGAGTGGGCCCTAATCACGCAGGTCGTATTCAGGGATCCCACAAGAACAGGCACTGCAGTCCAGAAGCTGCTCGGCAAGTGTCACACTCGGTGTTTTTTTTTTTGTTTTTTTTTTTAATATATTTTTATTGATTTTGTACAGAGAGGAAGGGAGAGAGATAGAGAGCTAGAAACATCGATGAGAGAGAGTCATCGATCAGCTGCCTCCTGCACACCCCCCACCGGGGATATGCCCGCAACCAAGGTACATGCCCTTGACCAGAATCGATCCCGGGACCTCTCAGTCCCCAAGCCGAAGCTCTATCCATTGAGCCAAACCGGTTTCGGCCACACTCGGTGTTTTGTTAAATATCCCAGGCCCTCACTTCCCCACAGCAACTCCAGTGTGCTTACGATCGACGACCAGACACACACACACTTCCTGGTATATTCTCTGCAGCTGGTTCCTTTCCCACTTGGTTTAAGATGGTTTCCCCCAAGAGATAGTTTATTGTTCATGTAAAATACATTAAAAAAAATATATATTTTATTGATTTTTCACAGAGAGGAAGAGAGAGGGATAGAGAGTTAGAAACATCGATGAGAGAGAATCAGCTGCCTCTTGCACACCCCCCACTGGGGATGTGCGCGCAACCAAGGTACATGCCCTTGCTCGGAATCGAACCCGGAACCTTTCAGTCCACAGGCCGACGCTCTAGCCACTGAGCCAAACCGGTCCTGGCTAAAATATATTTTTAAAAAAATATATATTTTATTGATTTTTTACAGAGAGAGAGAGGGATAGTTAGAAACATCGATGAGAGAGAAACATTGACCAGCTGCCTCCTGCCCACCCCCCACCAGGGATGCGCCTGCAACCAGGGCACATGCCCTTGACCGGATTCGAACTGGGACCTTCCAGTCCGCAGGCCGACGCTCTATCCACTGAGCCAAACCGGTTTCGGCTAAAATACGTTTTTATTGATTTCAGAGAAGGGAGAGATACAAACATCAATGAGCCCTGACTGGTGTTGCTCAGTGGATAGAGCATCAGCCTGCGGACTGAAGGGTCCCGGGTTCGATTCAGGTCAAGAGCATGTACCTTGGTTGGGGGCACATCCTCAGTAGGAGGCGGGCAGGAGGCAGCTGATGGATGTTTCTCTCTCATCAGTGTTTCTGACTCTCTATCCCTTCCTCTCTGTAAAAAAAAATCAATAAAATATATTTTAAAAAAAAGAAACATCAATGAGGAGAGAGAATCATTGATCGGCTGCCTCCTGCACGGCCCCCACTTGGGATGGCGCCTGCAACCCAGGGGTGTACCCTTGTCCGGAATGGAACCCGGGACCTTTCAGTCCACAGGCTGATGGTTCTATCCACTGAGCCACACAGGCTAGGGCTCCCCCAACTGCCACTGAATGAAAGGGACTAAGTCTATATAGACATAAATAAATGAGTACTTTGAAACAAGACATAAACATATGGGTTCAAAGTATCTCCCCTCCAAACACTTAGGTAGAAAGGAATTAAGTTTAACAGTAGCAACATCTGATCTGATTGACACCATGTTACTAAAAAATAAATAAATAAATAAATATAATGTCAGTAATGATGGCAGGCCAACATCAGCCAACGATACATAATGTGAACCTAACCAACAGGGGAAGCTTTACAACATGACCGGCCTGCCTTGTACACGTGTCCGAGCTGTGAAAGTCCAGAGAAGCTTGGAGAAAAGGTTCCAGGACAAAGAATCACGAATCAGGACAGGCCCTGCCAGTGTGGCTCAGTGGTTGCGCATCGGCCTAGGAACCAGGCACATCCCCAGTGGGTGGGGGGTGGGCAGGAGGCAGCCGATCCATGATTCTGTCTCCTCACTGATGTTTCTCTCTCTCCCTCTCCCTTCCTCCTGAAATTATTTTTAAAAATATATTTATATTTTTTAAAGAATTAGGACGCCGAAACCGGTTTGCTCAGTAGATAGAGCGTTGGCCTGCAGACTAAAGGGTCCCGGGTTTGATTCCGGTCAAGGGCATGTGCCTTGGTTACGGGCACATCCCCAGTAGGGGTTGTGCAAGAGGCAGCTGATGGATGATTCTCTCTCATCGGTGTTTCTGACTCTCTATCTCTCTACCTTCCTCTCTGTAAAAAATCAATAAAAAAAATATATATTTTAAAAAGAACCAGGACAAATAAATGCAATATAAAACTCTAAACGGAGTCCTTTGGCGTTGAAGGGCGGCCCTGGGAAAAGTGGGGAAACGGAAGACAAGGGTGAGAGGTTGAGACGGTGTGAGTGTGTCAGCCGCACACGCTGACCCTGACCCTGACCCTGAGCCTGACCCTGACGGTGGTCGTGCAAGGTCTGGTTTGCGGAGAGCACGCAGGAAGTACAAGGGGGGCGGAGCCATCCCCCTCCGACAGCTCCTCCCCTCCCCTCCCGCCCGCAGCCTCCTGTCACCTGCCCAGGTGCCGCCCATCATTGGAAATCGGGGCGCAAATGGGACGCGGGGCCGGGGCTTCAGGAAATGTGTGGGTTTCAGACAAGCTCTGGGCTTTGTCTCCGCTGCCTTTTTTGCACCAACAGGGAGGGGGATGCGGGGGGAGCCCGGGAAGGAGAGGGTCTCGACGCCTGAGACCCGCAGCAAAGCTCTGGGTGCGGATGGCGCCCCAACGCGAGAGGAAGGAGGGCCCAGAGAAACCCCGGCCCCTCCTCCGGAGATGCGATCATCAAACCCGAGGCTTCAAAGTGTTCCTACGTCACCAGCAAATGGTCCCCAAACTCTAAAACACAGCCCCGTGGGAGAGGAACTGGGGTACAACCAGAGTTCGTGCTCACAGACCAGCCCAGCACCCGCACCCGCACCGCCAGTGCAACCCCCGCCCCCACCCCCCAATGCACCGGGCGTGCAACCCCCCGCCACTCCCCCTTGCACCGGGGAGCAACCCCCAGACCCCCCTGCACCGGCCTTTGCAACCCCCGTCCCCCTCCCTGCACCGGGCGTGCAACCCCGCCCCCCCTGCACCGGCCCGTGCAACCCCGCCCCCGTGTCCCCCCACTTGCCTGCAGCTCCGCGGCCGCCGCGCGGACCAGGCAGTGCTCCTGCGGGGGACCCGCGTCCGCCGGGCCCGCCGAGATCCAGGCCACCCCGCGCTGGGCTCGCAGCACCCGGCGCACGCTCTCCCTCCACAGGCGGCTGACGCTGCGGGCGACCAGGAAGGCGGTGAGCGGAGCCACCGGGCGTCCTTCCCGCCCCCGCCCGCCCCGCCCCGCCCCGCCGGCCGCGCTCACCCGGCCACCCGCAGCAGCGCCCGGGCGGGCAGGAAGGAGAGCACCCGCTCCACCACCTCCGCCAGGTTGCTCAGCACGAAGGCGCCCGGGGGGTCCGCGGGGAAACCCCCGCCGCCGCCGCCGCCCGCCGGCTCCATCCCACCCTCAGGCTCCCGCGGCGGGGCCGCTGCGCCGAGGGGTCAGGAAGCCGCAAAAGCTCCGGCTCCGGCTCCGGCTCCGGCCGGCGCGCACTGCGCAGGCGCGCGCCACTTCCGGATGGGGCGGGACTTCCGGCGGCGGGCTTCCGCTGGATCGGGGAACTGGTCCTCCAGCTGTCAGTCCCGCAGGTACAGCGAAGCCTCCACCGGCCCCCACGCCCCCCACACCCCGCAAAGTCTGTTGGCACCACAAGCCCCGCTTCCCACGGGCGGTGTCTGCTTAGAAGCCGCCCTCCCGCGTGGGGACGGCGCTGATCCGATCCGCGCGTGGCCTGGCTGGACCGCCGCCTGCCCCACGGTCCCCCCCGCCTGCACCTCGGTCCCCCGCCTGCACCTCGGTCCCCCGCCCGCACCTCTGTCTCCTGGCTGCACCTCGGTCCCCCCGCCCGCACCTCATCCCTGCACTTCGGTCCCCCGCCTGCACCTCGGTCCCTCACCTGAACCTCATCCCCCGCCCGCACCTCATCCCCCGTCTGCACCTCGAGGCCCCCCGCCCGTACCTCATCCCCCCTCCACCTCGGTCCCCCCAGCCCGCACCTCATCCCCAGCCTGCACCTCGGTCCCACGCCCCCACCTCACTACCCCCAGGACGCACCTCAGTCCCCCCAGACCGCACCTCATCCCCCGCCTGCACCTCGGTCCCCCAGCCCGCACCCCATCCCCCGCCCGCACGCAGGGTAATTGGGGGGGCCCCCACTGGCACCCGCCTTGGCCAGCCTAGCAACAACCCACTTGCTAGTCCCGCCCCCTCACCGCTGCTGATTGGCGGGCACCCACCTTGGCTGTCCTGGGGCCCGCGGGCTGGGGGCAGCTCCTGCATTGAGCATCTGCCCCCTGGTGGTCAGTGTGCATCATAGCGACCAGTTGTTATTAGGCTTTTCTTCTATAGGATAACCTTTGACCTTCAAAACGTCCTAAAAGGGCCTCACAGGGTTCCCCAAATGACATGCTGAGAACCATGGGTCCAAGAAGAAGAGCCAGGAAGGGGAAGGCACCGAGTGGGGGCAGGGGTCACCGGAAGATGCCCCAGGAGACAGGACTCTGCCTCGGGTGCAGTAGCACGAAGGCACGTCCACCCGTAACTTTCAGTCCACAGGTGACATCAACACAGAGAAAACTTCCGTGCGAGGAGGCCACGGGGACCACACAGGGGGAGCAGGTGACTGACACGGGAGCCATGGGACGTTTCCATTGACAAACGGGTATGGGAGAGAGAAGATATGGAGGGAGCCGAAATCGGCTTGGTTCAGTGGCCAGAGCGTCAGCCTGCGGACTGAAGGGTCCCGGGTTCAATTCCGGGCCAGGGCATGTGCCTTGGTGGCGGGCACATCCCCAGTGGGGGGTGTGCAGGAGGCAGCCGATAGATGTTTCTCTCTCATGGATGTTTCTAACTCTCTGTCCCTCTCTCTTCCTCTCTGTAAAAAATCAATAAAAAAAAAAAGAGATGGAGGGAGACCCGAGCACACCACATCGGCACACAACGTTCCTGATTTGTCGCTCAAACCCACCTGCTCTCCCACGCGAGTCTCTCCTCACCCCCCAGATCCTACTCCAGACTCCACAGAGCTGCGGACACCGGGCAAAGGGCCCCTCCAAGGAGGGCAGAGGACAGTTCTTTTTTAAATGAGTCTTTATTCATAAACTTGATGCAAGTTTACAAAATTTACTGTACATTGCCAAATAAATCTGCAATGAAAAATAAAACTCCAAATAAAAACAAAGCATGCCAAAGGTGCAGCTGTCAATCTGCTTAGCCATCAGGATATTTCAAGAATTCAATAATGTATTCAAGATTCAGCCTTAGGTTTAAGGAACTGTAATGCTTTCAAGAATTCCGCCTTGTCGCCTGTCGGAGCCACTGTTATCAGAACGGAGCACAATGGAACGTAACCGCGTGAGCAGGAACCAGGACCCCGCCCCCGGCCCCCCGCGCGATGATGCAGCGGCCGAGTGAGTGGGCCTCTCCCGGGCGGCTTACAAAGTTAAAAACTGCCTCTCGGAGCAAGTGCCGGAGACACTTCGGAACTTTGTAAGCGATTTGTGCAGAAAATGTGCTTCTGGATTTTGTTTGAAAAGTGCTTAATAGCTAGACCTTACTTTGAAACCAAACGTGGGGATATAAAAAACCTATTTCCGATCTAACGGGACTGGTTCGGGTAAGGCAAAGAGAATGGAGAGTGTATATACTGATTCGAGTCAGGTTTTAGAAAAGAACTAATATGTGTGGAGTTCCTATTAGTCTTTAAGGAAAAGCCACTGTTAGGACTGTAGCAAAAAATTTTAGGTCTCCAAATGAGGGTAGTTTTGTCCTTAGCTGTGCAGCTTTTGCTCAGGGATTCTGTCTGTGTGCCAATCACTTTAGAAGTTTATTAGTTTACAAACGATTGCAACATCCCGTTAATAAAATGGAAATGTAAAACAACTTAGTATTTTAAATAACTTTAAGATCTCTACCGCGGAGCTCCATCAGACATACTGAACCGACAGCAGGCTGGGCCAGCAAGACGGAGGCCCGGGCGGTCGGGACGCCAGCCGAGGGGCTGACGGCCCGCTGAGCCGTCGGTTACGAGCAGGTCTGTGGGGAGCGGCCCCGTCGTCACGCAGCCATAAGTGTCACATTCCCGGAGCGGGCATTCTGTCGTCATTTTGGCAACATCATAGAGCGGTTTGTGCTAACCGGAGAAGGCTGCTGCGAGGCAGAAGACCTGACATTTTCTAAACCAATAGGAACACCAAACGACCTTTATTGGCTCTAAGGGAACGATACACTCAAGTCCTCACAGCGCACGTGCTCATACGGAGTCGTCGCCCTAAAGCTGCACCTCGGGAACCCGGTGCTGACTTGCCTGCTTAACAGATTCCGTTTTCCAAGAAAAGAGATGATGAGGAGTGGCCAGTGTGTGCATTTGTCGGGGAGCGTACAGTCCAGGCCCCGCTGCGAGCCCGAGGTTCCTAAGGAGCGATGAGGAGCTGGAACGGATGCGGTGCCGGTGACAGGTTATCCACTAAGTGTCTATCAGCTAACGTCGTCGGGCTGCTGTTATGGGCACTCGAAGCTGGTCTGCACGTGGGAAGGTTCTTTAAAGCAACGTTGGTCCGA
This sequence comes from Pipistrellus kuhlii, assembly GCF_014108245.1. Lineage (NCBI taxonomy): Eukaryota > Metazoa > Chordata > Mammalia > Chiroptera > Vespertilionidae > Pipistrellus > Pipistrellus kuhlii. Next base: position 2,162,270 of record NW_023425552.1, read on the forward strand.
GCCGGGGACGGTCCGTCCGCTTAGCCGTCTTCCTTCGGAGGGGTGTACCAGCCTGAAACATAGACGGGGGCACTTCAGTTCTTGGACTGCCAGGGGACTAAGCCAGCCCTTTCTCGGTCGTCATGTTCAAGTTTAAACCTCCTGCGGAAACGGGGCTCACTCTGGGCTGGGTCACGGCATCTCCCACGTTTACAACTGACGCCCCCGGTGGCAGGAGGGTCACGGCGCCTGATGGGCCCGAGGCCGTCACGGGCAGAGCCGCGCTCCCAGGAGCACCGAGCAGCAGGGGACCTCGAGCATCACGCACGTACAGCGCTGCCCGGGAGGATCCGGATGCAAACCAAACTGGTTCCTCCAAATCGCGTCACTTCACACCACCGTGAAGTCAACGCTTCTGGTCCAACCAGTGTGAGCGGGGATGTCCGCACAGTCATTTTCTCTTTTTTTTCCCCAGATATATTTTATTGATTTTTTACAGAGAGGAAGAGAGGGATAGAGAGTTAGAAACATCGATGAGAGAGAACCATTGATCAGCGACCACCTGCACACCCCCTATTGGGGATGTGCCCGCAACCAAGGTACGTGCCCTTGACCGGAATCGAACCCAGGACCCTTCAGTCCGCAGGCCGACGCTCCATCCACCGAGCCACACCGGCTTCGGCTGCACAGTCATTTTCTGAGCAAACTGCACATGAGTGTCAACATGCGAGCTCCATGCACTGGTGCTTCTGTGATGGTGAGTGTGGGACACTGGACCACAAGCTCGGTTCAGATCCCACTGAGATTCTTAGGAACCCCCCGAGAACAACTCACCCCAACAAAGTCCTGGGCCAGACCAGAACCAGAACCAGAACCAGAGGCACAGGCTGGGCCAGGGGAGGAGATTCTGTGACCAGCAGCGAAGGAGCCAGCGGCAGGGACCCAGCGACGGAAGCCAAACGAGGGCGCTGCCTGTTCTGACCCACCCCCCACGCAGACCCCACCGGGGCTGCAGAGGTCAGAGGTCAGCCAGGAAACCCAGGCTTGCCCAAATCTGAACTTGTCTCGCTCCCGAACCCAAAGAGGTTTGGTTACGATCACACCTCCCTTCCCTGCCTCCAGGGCTGCCTCTGCCGCACACCGAGGGCGACATCCACCAGCAGGAGCGCCAGGCCCGGCCTGTGGGCTCGCCTTGGCGTGGTCTGTGCCAGACTCAGCCTCCCAGAAGCAAGCCCTCACGAAGTGATAAGTTCCCGCTGTCCTTAAAGTGACAGCACACACGGCGCTCAGGCCACGAGCCGGCCCAGGCCCGGCAGGCAGAGGTTTGCTGTCACTCCCCATGGAGAAAAGGACCTGCGTGTCTCTCAGCAGCTCCCTCGCACCCAGAACCACAGCCTCACCACTGCACTGTGAAGGCTGCGCACACTGCTCGGACACTGCTTGGCAGACAGACGGCGTGCCAGCGGGCGGGAGCCTGCGGAGCGGCAGGGACACAGGTCTGATCCCGTCAGTGAGCTGCCTCCGTCAGACAGGACCCACCCCAAGCAGAGAATGCAGCGAAGTGAGGGGAGGCCAGAGGTTGTGAGGGAGACGAACGCTGGGTTAGCGTGAATGGAAACGGGCATGATCGGCGAGGGGCACCGCCATCGAGAGGCAGCCCCGGCCTGGTGACCTGTCACCGTTAGCAGGACCTGCACTTGCACAGGCCCCGCCCCATGAACACTCAGCTCCTGTGCGACACCACCCACCGCGGAGGAGTCAGAGGACCGTCCTCCTAGCACTCAGGAAGGGACTGATCGGGCTCTCAGGCCACGTCTCCAGGAACCAGGACTGGAAGGAGCCCGGGGGTGTGTGTGTGTGTGTGTGTGTGTGTGTCCCCAGGTTACATGTTCTCGGGGGTTACATGTACTTTACAAGATACTAAAGCAAAACCAGCACTGAACAGGACACACAGCCACTGCACAGGATGGGGCGCATACGGCAGTCCGTGCGTGTGGAATGAACGTACCGTTCTTCTCGTGTATCTGTACGATGGAATTATAAGACTGTTGGGCTCTTGCTAGGTTATATTGATTCTGAAAGAGAATTATACATTTTCAATCAAGACTGTACGCAGATGAAAATCATGGCACATAATTTATGCATGTGTCACCCTGTGCTTAAAAGAACACAAGAACCAATTATATTTCCATTTCAAAACGATTTTTAACTGAACGCCCTCCCGGCTGAAGTTCATTGTTCCTTATCATTTTATTCTATTATTATTTTTTAAAACATATTTTATTGATTTTTTTACAGAGAGGAAGAGAGAGGGATAGAGAGTTAGAAACATCTATGAAAGAGACCAGCTGCCTCCTGCACACCCCATCTCAACCAATGTACATGCCGACCTTGACCGGAATCGAACCTGGGAACCTTTTAGTCCGCAGACCGACGCTCTATCCACTTAGCCACACCGGTTTCGGCTGTTCCAAGTATTTTCAAATCTTCATATGACTTTTTACAAACCACGACTTAAAGTGTTTAACTTCCAGATTTATGTAGGTTGGGATTTGTCTTTTCATTATTGTCTTCTAACCTTAGTTGGAGCATATTTAACATGTATGATCTATATGGTACCAGTTATTCCTTGGTTATGAATTAATTTATAGTAAATATAATCTCCCTCCCATCTCTAACCTCCCCATTTCAATACCTCCTTATCACAAAGAGCAGCTGTCAGCACTTCCCTGAACACTCTCTATACTCTCATTATACTCTATTCTCTATATACTGTAGCCCCCCGGCCCCCCCCCTCTCGCGCGCACACACACACACACACACACACACACACACACACACACGGCAGCATATCTTTAAATACCACTCAGCACCTAGCCTTTTTAAAGCTAACAGACTGTCCCTGCTGACTTAGAACCCTGGAAGGTAACACTTGTATCGTGAAAAGTTCCCACATTCTTAGCTGACAAGCATTTCTCAAGGAAAAAAAAATGGAAGCTTAAGGTCTCATCGTAACAATTCATTTAAAAAATGTACCCGCCAAGACAGACTTTAACAGGCAAACATTTCTTAGCCTCTTGATGGCATTCTATGCAAATGGTTTTATTTATTTGCTAACAAACCTATAAAGCATGCCCTGGCTGATGTGGCTCAGTGGACAGTGCATTGGACGGCAGACTGAAGGGTCCCAGGTTCAATTCAGGTCAAGGGCACAGGCCCAGGTTGCGGGCTTAATCCCCATTGTGGGGCGTGCAGAAGGCTCATCATTGAAGTGTGAGATTTTTTAAAAATATTTTTTAATTGATTTTTTTTACAGAGAGGATGTTTCTCTCTCTCTCTCTCTTCCTCTCCCTTCCTCTCTGAAATCAATAAAAAATAAAAAAGTCTAGATCAGAGCTTAGCACGGAAAGGCTCTCTGGGAATTAACTATTATACACTTCAAAGTACACATACTTATGAGTGTATACATTCTTTTACTTACGAGTGTATACATTCCAGTAACACATTAAAGCCAGGCATGTGTACCTACAGTAAAAACGACAAAGACGAGAGGAACAGGGACGCCTCGGACGCCGGGAGAGCGGGGGACACAGGGATGTGACGTCAGGGAAAGTACCTTATTGGCTCCGAACTGCACCCTGGCTTTGCCTTTGACGAGGGTGGCGTTGATCTGCATGATGACGGACTCGATGGAGTAGGCACTGCTCCAGCCCTGCGGGAGGAAAGCGTCACTGAAGGCGTGGGAGAGCCGGCTGCACGCAGGCCGCACTCAGCACCAGAGGAGCACCGAGTGTCTGTGCTTGTGAGGGAAAGAGAAGCTGAGCCTCTGCTAAAAGCTCTTCCATGGCCAGTGTAGCTCAGTGGTTAGAGCATCAGCCTGCGGACTGAGGGGTCCCAGGTTAGATCCTGGCCAAGGGCATGAACCTTGGTTGCGGGCACATCCCTGGTAGGAGGTGGGAAGGAGGCAGCTGATCGATGTTTCTCTCTCACCGATGTTTCTAACTCTCTATCCCTCTCCCTTCCTCTCTGTAAAAAAATCAATTAAAAAAATATTTAAAATCTCACACACATGCGAGAAAAAGCCCAGTTAAATGCCCAACATGAGCAAATGATACCCTTAAATTAACTCACTTCCTGTCTTAGCAGAGATGAGACAGCCAAGTACAATGTTATGTTATGACTTATGTTGCATAGCTTTTTCACCATTAAAAGTGGCTGCTTTGCCAAAGCCGGTGTGGTTCAGTGGATAGAGCGTCGGCCTGCGGACTGAAAGGTCCCGAGTTCGATTCCGGTCAAGGGCATGTACCTTGGTTGAGGGCACATCCCGGTGGGGTATGTGCAAGAGGCAGCTGGTCGATGTTTCTCTCTCATCGACGTTTCTAGCTCTCTATCTCTCCCCCTTCCTCCTCTCCGTGAAATATCAATAATATATATATATAAATTATAAAAGTGGCTGCTTAATATGGTATTAAAATAAAACACTTAAGCCGAAACCAGTCTGGCTCAGTGGATAAAGCGTCTGCCTGAGGACTGAAGGGTCCCAGGTTCAATTCTGGTCAAGGGCATGTACCTTGGTTCCGGGCACATCCTCAGTAGGGGGTGTGCAGGAGACAGCTGATGGATGTTTCTCTCTCTCTCTCTTTTTTTTTTTTTTTTAATATATTTTATTGATTTTACACAGAGAGGAATTGAGAGGGATAGGGAGTTAGAAATGTCGATGAGAGAGAAACAACGACCAGCTGCCTCCTGCACACCCCCCACTAGGGATGTGCCAGCAACCAACGTACATACCCTTGACCGGAATCGAACCCGGGACCTTTCAGTCCGCAGGCCAACGCTCTATCCACTGAGCCAAACCGGTCCCGGCAGATGTTTCTCTCTTATCGACGTTTCTAGCTCTCTATCCCTCTTCCTTCCTCTCTGTGGAAAATCAATAAAATATATATATTTAAAAATAAATAATATAAAATAAAACACTTAAAAATCTTAGCGTCAAGCGGAAACCGGTTTGGCTCAGTGGTAGAGCGTCGGTCTGCGGACTGAAGGGTCCCTGGTTCGATTCCGGTCAAGGGCATGTACGTTAGTTGCGGGCACATCCCCGGTAGCGGGTGTGCAAGAGGCAGCTGGTCGATGTTTCTCTCTTATCGACGTTTCTAGCTCTCTCTCTCTCTCTCTCCCTTCCTCTCTGTAAAATATCAATAAAAAATATATTTTAAAAAATCTTAGCGTTGAGTCTTTCCACTCAGTCTGTCTGACATAATGGCAGCCCGTGGAGGGGAAGCCCAGCACCCTGGGCTAAGGGCCGCGTGGCCAGGGGCTCAGGCCACAGCTCGGCCTCACAGGAAGGGCTGCAGGTCCAATTCCCGGGCAAGGACACACCGGGGGGCAGGCTCAGTCCCCGCCCAGGTCAGGCATGGGCAGCGGGCAACCGATCAATGCGTCTCTCACATCGATGTCTCTCTCTCTCTCAAACCCCCTCCCTTTCCCTCACTCCCTTCCACTCTCTAAAAATCAATGCAAAAAATATCCTCCGGTGAGGATTAACAAAAAAAGAAAAGTCACCTGTTTTGTGAGGAGTTCCATACATAACGCACCACCACCCAGCACGTACCTGAAAGAAAAGAGGAATCACACACAGTTCTTGGGTTCAGCATGCCTCCCTAGTCTGGGTGTACATGGCTAAGGAGACACGCACAGGTGTGAAGACTAGGTCAGCGGGAACACACAGCGGGCAGGGTCACTCGGATCTAATGCCAGCGCCTCTGCAGCCTGGGGACAGGTACTGACAGACCCTCAGCTCTCAGGGAGCAAGAACTCAGCCTCTGTACCCCGAGGAGGGGACGGGAGGGGACGGAGACCCCACTTCCTAGAAGGTATGATGAGCAATGTCGCTGCCACCATCCAGACAGCGAGGCTTTCCCTCCCACACACTCCCCTCTATCCGTGACCGTGAGCAGTTGCGGTCACGGTCAGACGTCTCCACCCTGGTGCCGAGGCCAAGGGGAGCCTGCCCTGTGCCTCCTGCTCTCCTCCGGGCCAGAGCTGCTCTCCTTGATCAAGACCCGTCGCCGAGTCTCGCCTTGCGGCCAAGATCAAGTGCAGATCGAGATCCTTCTGCCTTTTGACACTTTTCCAAACAAAATAACATTGTTCCACCTTTAATGTTATCTTAAACTCGAAAATACGTGAACTACCACGCCTACAAATAAAATCAAGGGGTGATATTAGACAAGTAAAACCGCAGGAATCCCGAAAACCAGAAAACCAGTCGGACCCGAGCAGGTCTGTGTGAGGGCCCAGTCTGAGTGCCTGCTTCGTCCTCGGGGCTGGCCTTCCCGTCCCCTCGGCTCCTCCCGCTCCTCGGCCCAACGACAGGCCGCCCTCCCCGCAAACTGCCAGGACCCTCCGCCTGGGACTGTGGTTCCAGCTAACGGAAGACCTCCCGTGTTTAATGTGACCAGATGTCCCGATTTTTAACAAGTTGTCCCGAGTCCTGCAGCGTTTTAAAAAAGTCCCGATTTTTGGAAAGATTCCTGCGGGACAAATTGTTAAAAATCGGGACTGTCCTGCCCAAAGTGGGACGTCTGGTCACCTTACCCATGTTGCATAAACCAAATCACTTAACCAAGTAAGAAGCCTGACAATTATTCACTTGCAGAGCGGGGCAATAACCCCACTGTGGGAAGAAGAATCCGTAGAGGGAAACTAAGATTTTAAGCTGAAAACGGTCCGTCAGCTCTTGGTGCAGCCAGGCGGGCGGGCATACGTTTAAGCAGCTCCATTATTGCTGACGGGTGGTCAGGCCTGTGGAGGAGGGGGTGTCTGCCGAGACCTGAGGGACAGGAGTCCCTACTTGTGTGTCTGTCTCCACGCCAGGTGGTGAACTAGGTAAGGCCATACATTCCTGGCATTCTTGGCATTTCTCACAACAAAATGTGAAAAATCCATGCGGGTCAAGTTCCTATCAAGTTTCAAAACAGCCAAAACCGGTGTGGCTCAGTGGATAGAGCATCGGCCTGCGAACTGAAGGGTCCCGGGTTCGATTCCGGTCAAGGGCAGGTACCTTGGTTGCGGGCACATCCCCAGTAGGAGGTGTGCAGGAGGCAGCTGATCGATGTTTCTAACTCTCTCTCCCTCTCCCTTCCTCTCTGTAAAAAATCAATAAAATATATTAAAAAAAATTTTTCAAAACGATATGACAAAATATTTTCATAGGTTTATCCTAAACTTGCAGAAGTTTTCCAAATCTTTTCCTCAGCATGTATAGCTGCCCTTATTTTTAATCTCGATGAAACAAGACTGACTTCAGAGGCGATTGAGGTTAAGAGTATATTTACAGCCGGGACTGGTTTGGCTCAGTGGATAGAGTGTCCGCCTGCGGATTGAAAGGTCCCAGGTTCGATTTCGGTCAAGGGCATGTACTTTGGTTGAAGGTACATCCCCAGTAGGGGGTGTGCAAGAGGCAGCTGATCGATGATTCTCTCTCATCGATGTTTCTAGCTCTCTATCCCTCTCTTCCTCTCTGTGAAAAATCAATAAAATATATTAAAAAAAGAAAAAAAAAGAGTATGTTTACACTTGAATCACCATGACCCTCTGACACGGTGATGGTCAGCTGAGCATCTCGGAATTCGCTAAGCTCAGCCGCTCCTCCTTGGAGGGTCCATGGGACACCTCACACCCATCCCAGCTCGCTCTCAGACCCCTCCCACCCCGAAGACATCCGACGGCCAGCCCCCGGGCCGGGAGAGGCCTTGATGGGTCCTGCGAACACAGGCAGGAGGGACTCACTCTGTAATCTGACTTCTCTGGATACTCCATCACAATTCCCATCTTAAAAACATTGGCTTTTCATGGTAAAATGTGTGCAAATAGGGCCATTAAAACTCCCCTGTGCACACACATGGTTGGTTCCGGTGGTTCCCAAACTGTGGTACCCAGACAAGCACCATGAGCTGTGCCTGCGGCCGCTGAGAAACATCACTTCCCGGGCCTCAGCCCCCAACCAGCCCTCGAGAGCTCCCGGCGCACACGATCACAGAAAAGGTCACTTACACTTACCCTCCGGAGAGAACCGGCAACACCACGCGGACGAATGGAGGATCAAACGGGAAGTTATCCTAAAGGGCAAATCAGCCGGTTAGGTCCATTTTCAGAACACCCTCAATACCGTATTTTTTAGTCCATTTGCTATCTGAGGCTGAGTGAGGGTCACGAAGTTAAAATAGTACCAAAAAGAAAATGGAATAAAAGCCAGAGCTCTAGCTGGTGTGGCTCAGTGGATAGAGAGTCAGTCTGCGGATTGAAGGGTCCCTGGTTCAATTCCAGTCGGGGGCACATGCCTGGGTTGTGGGCTCAATCCTCAGTAGGGGGCGTGCCAGGGGCAGCCGATCCATGACTCTCTGTCATCATGGATGTTTCTGAACAGGCCACCATGCAGCAAGCACACGTCTGGGCAGGGCACACTCCCAGGGGATCCCTGAACACGGAGCCCAAGAACCCCCCAACCGTTTTCCCAAGCAACCGGACAAACGCGCATTCCCGCGAGATGCACAGGAGTTTGGTCAGTGTTCTTACCTTAAAAGAGAAGTTAAGCAAAATATATTCTATGCCTTCTTTTTCTTTTAAGATCTGAAGGTCACTGTGCAAAGGACTATCAGGATCCACCCTAAGAATTAGAAAAAAAAGTCAGATTCTTTTCTCACCGACCTCAAAAAGGACCCGGCCCAAGCGCTGACAGAGCCCCAGGGTGAGGTCTGAGCAGACAAGCTCTACAGCTGTTCTGTGGAAAAGCAAATTCTAGAAACCCCAACTCCGAGGGATGAAATGTTCAAAGAGATCACAGCCTGGCCGGTGTGCTCAGGGGTGAAGGATCCACCTATGAACCAGGTCACGGTTGCATTCCGGGTCAGGGCACATGCCCAGGTTGCCGGCTCAATCCCCAATAGGGGGCGTGCAGGAGGCAGCCAATCAGTGATTCTCTCTCATCACTGATGTTTCTAACTCTCTCTCCCTCTCCCTTCCTCTCTGAGATCAATGAAGATATATTTAAAAAGAGAGAGAGCCGAAGCCGGTTTGGCTCAGTGGTAAAGCGTCAGTCTGCGGACTGAAAGGTCCCAGGTTCGATTCCGGTCGAGGGCATGTACCTTGGTTGTGAGCACATCCCCGGTAGAGGGTGTGCAGGAGGCAGCTGGTCGATGTTTCTCTCTCATCGACGTTTCTAGCTCTCTATCTCTCCCCCTTTCTCTCTGTTAAAAATCAATAAAATATATTAAAAAAAACAAAACAAAACAAAAAAAACACCTTTCTAAAAAGAGAGAGACAGACAGACAGACACCCGGTATTCCAGCTCTGGGCGGTGTTGCTCCGTGTTAGAGGGTCGGCCGAGCACTGAAGGCTCCTGGTTCCTTCCCAGTCAAAGGCACATAGCTGGTTGCAGGTCTGATTCCTGGTTGAGGCTCTTAGGGGAGGCAACTAATCCATGTGTTTCTTTCATGTCAATGTCTCTCTTACCCTCTCCCTCCCTCCCTTCCACTCTGTAAAAATTGGTGGAAACGATATCCTCAGGTGAGGACTAAAAACTACAAAAAAAAATGCATAATATTCTCAAGCGATTCAAAGTCAGCAGTCATTCTAGAGAAGATGGTCATGTCATCTACCTAATAAAAAGAGTAAATGCTAATTGACTGTATCTTCACAACACTCACCAGCCAATCAGGCACGAGTATGCAAATTAACCCAATAAAGATGGCAGGTTCTTTTGCACACACAGGTGCTGAGCAGCTGGGGGCAGGATGCCTGTGTTGCTACAGGCATTCTGCACCACCCCGGCTGCTCCGGGCCTCTGGGCAGCGTGGGAAGGCGGAAAGGCGGCTCTGGCTGAAGCGAAGGTGCTGCCGGCAGCCAGGGAAAAGGGCGGGCCATTCTTGCACGAATCTTCGTGCATGGGGCCTCCAGGATGCACAAAATTTTCCCAAGGACTCAAAAAAAACGTCATCTCCTTTCGTAAAACTGCATTATTAGACGAGGGTTCACGAAGATATATTTACCGTGGATGAGACCAGAGAACACAAAGCCCTGACAAAATCTAACTGCCTGTTCGGGTCTCACCACATCCCTCCCTTCACAAACAAGCTGCCACCACGGTCCCCCTCGCCCGGTTATTCAATCCACTCGTGTCCATAGTCCCTGCCTCCCCTCCTCCAGGAGCCACTTCCCCACAGCCGCCCCTTCCCTCCCCGCTTCTCGCCTCACGGTCACTAAGCCCCAAAGCCGCTCATCCTGACACCGCAGAGCGACTCGGGAGCTGCAGTGCCAGGAGAACTCCGTGCTCACGGCACCAGAGGGCGCTCTCCGTGCGGGTGTGCTGCCCGCCGTCACCGCGAGAGGGCGAGCAGGAAGCCACTTACTTCTGAAGCTTCACGTGCCAGTCGTACAAGCTGTCATTGATGAGCTCCACGGAGTAGAACCCTGCGGAGATCAGCGTGTCAGTGGCTCTTCACTGGTGGGTGACTGTCACTCCAGTGAAGTATGGACACTAACAGCCCCAAAGCTAGGAATGTTGCCACTGAAAGTGCGACAGAGCTATGTGGTAATGCTTTTGTTATGAGAGCCGAGTACCGCATGCCCATCCCAGGCCCTTGGAGCCATCAACAACAAGAAGCTTCTGTAACGAGGTGAGAAATTATGTTTCATGAACTGTGAGTGGTAGAAAGAAATCACGTGAAATCCTACGCACCTTTCTTCACACACACGCACACATTTCTATAAAAATGGGTGACCCCGCCAAAACCGGTGTGGCTCAGTGGTAGAGCGTCTGCCTGCGGCCTGAAAGGTCCCAGGTTTGATTCCGGTCAAGGGCATGTACCTTGGTTGCGGGCACATCCCTGGTAGGGGGTGTGCAAAAGGCAGCTGGTCGATGTTTCTCTCTCATCGACGTTTCTAGCTCTCTATCCCTCTCCCTTCCTCTCTGTAAAATATCAATAAAATATTTTTAAAAATGGGTGACCCCGCCAAAACCGGTGTGGCTCAGTGGACAGAACATCAGTCGGTGGACTGAAAGGTCCCAGGTTCAATTCCGGTCAAGGGCATGTACCTTGGTTGCAGGCACATCCCCAATGGGATGTGTACAAGAGGCAGCTAATGGATGTTTCTCTCTCATTGATGTTTCTATCTATCCCTCTCTGTAAAAAAAAATCAATAATATATACATACATACATACATATATATATATATATATATATATATATATATATATATATATTTTTTTTTTTTTAATGGGCACCCCCTATATATATATATATATAGTTTCATCTCCTTTCCTGGAGCATCTGTCCTACTTAGTATACAGAAACCTATTGTCAATTTCTTACTATTTCTTAGCGTAATTTACCCAATTCCACCCTACATCTGATTAGTTTTTTTATGTTCTGTTACTCCAAACAGTGCTGGAGAAACAAGTTATTTAACATTTAAAGACAAGCCATTACTCAAACATTTAACTGCATGCTTAAGAGGTTTCTACAGATAAACTTCTAGACACGCTGCTCAGAACAGAACGGAGTGCAGTTTAAAACTATGGACCGGCCCTGGCCGGTAGCTCAGTTGGTTAGGGGAACCCAATAAGCTAAGGTTGTGGGTTCGAGCCCCAGTCGGGGCCCATACAAGAATCAATGAATAAATGCATCAGTAAGTATCACAGCGAACTGATGTTTGTTTCTCTCTCTCCATAAATAAAACTTAGGAATTGTTTGCTTCTGGAATGTTCCATTTGATATTTTCGGACTCCCACTGACCGTGGGTAACTGAAACCATGGATAAGGGTGGGGGTGCTGTACACTCACCCTATTTCACCCACATCTTTTTTTTTTTTTTAAATATGATATATTTTATTGATTTTTCACAGAGAGGAAGAGAGAGGGATAGAGAGTCAGAAACATCGATGAGAGAGAACCATCGATCAGCTGCCTCTTGCACACCCCCTACTGGGGATGTGCCCGCAACCAAGGTCCATGCCCTTGACCGGAATCGAACCCGGGACCTTTCAGTCCGCAGGTCGACACTCTATCCACTGAGCCAAACCGGTCCCAGCTCACCCACATCTTTTGATAACTCGGTCACATTTATGTTGCACATCCCTCCCATGAAGTCAGTAAATAGTTCCGGTTCTGTCCAACCACGAGAAGCAGCTGGACTGACACTGGAAAGGCGCAGACGACCGACCCGGGCCGCGGGCTCACCTGCTTTGTAGCTCTGCGAGCGGTAGATGTCCCTGAGCTCCTTCATCAGCCGGTCTGAAGCCTGCACCGACCCGGACACGGCGCCCTGCAACACAGCCGGGACCGCGGTCAGACAGCCGGGCCCCGGGTGTCTGAGCCGGAATGCCCGTGTCCCGTGACACTTCAAACGTGGACCACCACTTTCATGTTAAGAAGCCAAAAAAGTTAACACGTTAAGTCAAAGCTTATGAGGGACAAGCCTGGTTCAGGTACTGCTTCTTCCCGTCTGCAAACAAGTCCAGCCAGGGTGTCTGGTCGCCACAGCCCTGCCACATCTGGGACTCACTTTTGTCTCTTCCAGATCCCACCCTTTTCCCCCACCTGTGTGTAAGGGTTTATTTTGTAGCTTTCCATTCGCAGCAAAATCAAGAGGAAGACACAGCCGAAACCGGTTTGGCTCAGTGGATAGAGCATTGGTCTGCAAACTGAAAGGTCCCAGGTTCGATTCCGGTCAAGGGCACGTACATTGGTTGCGGGCACATCCCCGGTAGGGGGTGTGCAAGAGGCAGCTGGTCAATGTCTCTCTGTCATCGATGTTTCTATCGGGTCTAGTAATAATTTATGTCGTTTTTAAACATTCGTTTAAAATCTTGCTTGGCGTTGACTTGTATTGACATAACCTTCAAACACGTGGTATCTACAGAACGTGTGAAGTGCAATTAACGAGTTTTGCTTGAAAAAGTTTGAGTTTGGTTTGGTTTTTGTTCCAAAACTAGGGCTAAGAAGATGGCGGATGAAGAGCATATTCGGCACTGCATGCTTTACGAGTTCCAATTAGGAAGAAAAGCAAGTGAGGCTGCAAAAAACATCTGTAGTGCTCTTGGTCAAGATGCAGTTAGCGCCAGAAAATGCCAGCGTTGGTTTGAGAAATTTCGCGAGGGAAATTTTTCGTTAGATGACAAGAGTGGTCGAGGCCGTGTGTCCAATTTTGATCAAGAAGCTCTTCAAGCTCTTTTGGTGCAAAATCCTCAAATTACCCAACAAGAGCTTGCGACAACTTTAAATTGTTCACAAAAACAATTTCCAATCAATTGCGTGCACTTGGCAAAGTCCAAAAGTTTGGAAAATGGGTTCCTCATGAGTTGACCGACAACAACCGTAATCTAAGAGTCACAATTTGCAGTTCGCTCCTCTCTCGTCAAAACCGTTTGCCGTTTTTAGAGCAAATTGTTGCTGGAGATGAAAAATGTGTGCTGTATGTTAATTTGAAAAGGCGGTCTCAATGGTTGGACAAAAATGAGGCTCCGCAGCCCACGCCAAAACCTGACTTGCATGCAAAAAAAGTGATGTTGTGTGTTTGGTGGAATTTTAAAGGAATTCTTCATTATGAACTTTTACCATCTAACCAAACCATTACAAGTGCAGTGTATAGTGCCCAATTGGAAAGGTTAGCCCAAGCTTTAAGAGAAAAAGAACCCGCGCTGATTAATCGGAAGGGTGTAATTCTTCACCACGATAACGCACGACCGCATACTGCAAGAATCACTGCTGAAAAACTGCGCCAGTTGGAATGGGAAGTTCTCCCTCAACCTGCATATTCTCCTGATATTGCCCCTTCCGATTACCATTTGTTTCGTTCTTTGCAAAACTTTCTTCTTGGAAAAAAATTTAATAATGAAGAATGCCTCAAAAATGCATTGACCGAATTTTTTGCATCAAAATCACAAGAATTTTACAACAGAGGGATTAAAATGCTTCCTGAGCGTTGGGCACAAGTAGTAGAAAACAACGGCAACTATATTGTTGATTAAATTTTGTTGTATTGTTTAAATAAATTCGATTTAAAAAAGTATTAGAAAACGACATTAATTATTACTAGACCTAATAGCTCTCTATCCCCCTCCCTTCCTCTCTGTAAAAAAATCAATAAATTAAGAAAAAAAAAAGAGGAAGACACAGCTTTCCCACAGGGTGTCTCACAAGCACAGTCTCCCTCACCCGAGGGCACGTGTCCTATGACTGATGAGCCTGCAGCAAGGGACTACCCAGAGCCCCCTCGACCTCCCACGGCCCACGTGACCCCCAGGCTCATCGGTGTGGCACTCTATGCCTTACCACATGTGTCAAACACAAGGCCCGCGGGCCAAATCCGTCCTGCCAGGCCTTGCAATGTGGCCCGCACCGCGCTGTCATCACTGCACTCCGCTGCGTTTCCATCACAATGACAGTTTATGACTGTTCAGTAAACCATTCGGCCCGCGATTTAGGCTGGATTTTAGATTTTGGCCCCTTCTCTGATTGAGTTCGACACCCCTACCTTAGACACATGTATGAGGACACGCATCCCTCGTTAGGGCATAGAATGCTGCATCTCGATGCTCTAAAAAAGATGGGCCCATTGAACTGACACAGTAGGTAAGGCCGCGAGGAGATGGGCCACCCGTTCCCACAGCTGTGTCTCCTGGCATGAGAACTCATCATGTCCGAGACACAGCCGAAAGCACAGCGGCCTCAGGCCTCACGGGGCTGGGAAGTAGCTCTCATGAGGGCAGTAGGTGGTGTTCAGACAGAAACCCTCCTCTCACGTGATGTTGTCCTACTCTGTCTGGCATTTATGGGCGGGACTCGTTCCTCTTCTGAGAATCACCCAGAAGGCTCCCCAGGGCCCCCTTGCATGTGGAGTCAAGGGAACTGAAGCCATAAGGCTAAGGTGACCAGACGTCCCGCTTTTGGAATCTTTCCAAAAATCAGGACTTTTTAAAAATGCCACAGGACGTGGGACAAATTGTTAAAAGTCAGAACTGTCTCGCCAAAAGCGGGATGTCTGGTCACCTTACATAAGGTGCTCCTGTCATCAGAGCACACCTTTCACACACCCGCTGCTGCACCCAAAGGCGTGACAGCAAAGACCAAATGGCGTTTGGTCCCACCAGGGCAGCGCCTCCTGGAGGAGGAGGACTGAGCTGCACGTGAGGAGACAGAATTAACACGCAGCCGTGAGAAAACGGCAGAGGCGGACTGGGATGCTGGGGGGAAAAGGCAGAGGAACAGGGCGAGATGGCGATCAGCAGACGAGAAAGTGAACCGCCGATAAAAAACCCGCGGCACCAAGGCCCAGCCTGAGCCCCACGGCGGCTGGAGGGCCGCTGAGCTGGCGCTGGGTGAAGGGCCCGTGTCCACGTGATCGCCTACAACGAGCTACGTAGCCCTAAGCCCCCGTCCCAGAATGTTACACATACATTGAGATGGTCTTGCCTTTGAGTCTTCCTAATCTTCTCCAGTATCGCCAAGTTCTCCTTCTCGATTCCTTCGTCTTCCGACTTCTTCCCGCTGACAGGCTCCTCCTCCTTCATCTCGTAGTGGTCCAGGTCCTCGATGTCCTGCAAACAGCAGACGCGTGAGTGCTCCCGCTCTGGCCCGAGGCCGAGGACTCCTGACTGGAGGGAGGAGAGAGCCCCGTGTGTCCTACAGGACGGGGTAAGGGGCCTTCATTCACACCCATGCAAAGGCTGTCTGCTCACAGCTCCCACTCTGCTATAAAACTAGAATCTGAGAAAGGCATCTTTAATACCTGTTACCAAAGAAGCCATCTTTTCAGTCTCCTACGAAGAGATTTGAAATAGTTTAACATCGAGACATCAAGAATCTTGTGTTTGCCCTGGCCGGTGTGGCTCAGTGGATAGAGCATTGGCCTGTGGATTGAAAGATCTCGGGTTCGATTCCGGCCAAGGGCACATGCCTGGGTTACGGGCTCGATTCCCAGTGTAAGAGGCAGCCAATCAGTGATTCCCTCTTATCATTGATCATTGATGTTACTCTCTCCCCCCCTTCCTCTCTAAAAAATCAATAAAATATAATTTTAGTGCTAAATATTAAGAGCTCTTTTTCCCAGAAAACCAAATCTGCGACATCAGGAAGCAATTTATTCAAAAGCACACATTAGAGGTAAAAGCCAGATTTTATATACAATTAAAGCCATCAATTATATTCAATTCCAGGAACAGTGTGCTCTTCATTATTCCCCACTAACACTGGTGTGTAAGGAGATTAGAGGAATCACTAAGATTTTCCGTCACGAAGATATCCACACCATGTTCTCCTGTAAGACACCCACCTCCGCCATCTCCTCCTCGTCTTCCTCTTCCGACGTCACTTCCTCTGTGGTTCCATTCTGCAAAGGAAGGAGAAGGTGCCAGGCCAGCGGGCAGCACACCCTGGGCACTGGGAGATGCCAGGGGCCTGACTGTCCCTCTCCTGCCCCGACTCCAGAGGACCGGTGACAGGTGACAGGGACACAGCTACTGAACTCCAGCTCTGATTGGACAAACGCCTACCAGCTTTTTAAAAGAAACGCCACAGGATGCGGGACAAATTGTTAAAAATCGGGACTGTCCCGCCAAAAGCGGGACGTCTGATCACCTTAGCTTCAATCTCTCCTACAAGCTGTCACCAGCAAGAACTCCCTATCAACCCTCAGTATCTCCCCAAAAGATGAATGAGGAGAGGAAGGACAAAGCTATACATGAACGAGCAACACAGACTGGATAGATACTTGAGAAAAGTCTTTAAAAAGAACAAGACCAGGCACATCCCCAGTATGGGGTGTGCAGGAGGCACCTGATCGATGATTCTCTCTCATCGATGTTTCTAACTCTCTATCCCTCTCTCTTCCTCTCTGTAGAAAATCAATAAAATACATTAAAAAAAAAAGAAAAAGAAAAAAAGAACAAGACCAAATAAACTGTTATTTAAAAATATATTTTTATTGGTTTCAGAGAGGAAAAAAGAGGCAGAGAGAGAAACTTCCATGATGAGAAAGAATCATGGATCTGCTGCCTCCTGCCCGCCCTCCACTGGGGATCAAGCCTACAACCCAGGCGTGTGCCCTGACCGGAATCAAACCTGGGACCCTTCAGTTCAAAGGCTGACGCTCTATCCACTGAGCAACACCAGCCAGGGCAATAAATTGTTTTTAAACATAGGTATTAAAGGGACAATTGAGGTGCTAGAGGGAGGACAAGACGCTTGCACATAAACTACGGGTAACACCCAGAAGCAGAATGAACGCTGTGAGTAGGAACAGTCATCTCAGAATGTGTGGGTCTCCTGTGGAGAAGACCCCATGAGCCACAAGTCCCAGCCCTCACCCCTTCCTCAGGCTTCCCACAATCCACTGGTCTTTGAGTGAACCACTGACGTGGTGAGAGTGACACTGGCCAGTTCCCAGCTTAATCCTCAAAGGGCCTGGCAGCTTCCAGATCGGAAGACAAAACTAAGGATCCTATCAGCTTCCTGAAGAAAGAGGAGGGCAGGGCGATGGGGAGGGGAGGGCAGGGTGATAGGGAGGGTGGGGTGATGGGGAGGGCAGGGCGATGGGGAGGGGAGGGCAGGGTGATGGGGAGGGCGGGGTGATGGGGAGGGCAGGGCGATGGGGAGGGGAGGGCAGGGCGATGGGGAGGGCAGGGCGATGGGGAGGGCAGGGCCTCGTGGAGAAAAGGCAGGCAGCAGGCGGCAGGCATAGGGAGAAGCCCTGTGGGCACGCAGGGCAGTGTGCCCAGAGGGCCCCGGCCCCGGCCCCGGCCCCAGCCCGGGGCTGACTGCACAAGAGGCAGCAGCCTGTCAGGTAAGGCAAGCCCGCCCACCCCGTCAAGAGGCGGAGAGTACATTATTTAAGCCATCCAGTCCTGGGGTAACTGGATCAGCAGCACATACCCAAAACAAAACTTAAAGTTACGCTGTCCTAATAAAGTCCTAAATGCTGGGAGATGAGAACATTTCCTAGCATTTGAAATTAAGACGGAGAGAGAGAACAGAGGCACAGTATCCGAGACAGAGATTCAAGCAGAGTCTCCGATCCCCGGAGCAGGCGTTTCCACAGGAAGAGAGAACGGGAGGAGAGAGGAGCCGAAGGGAGCGCACACCCACCACGGAGACGACGTGAGCCCATCGGAAAAGGCCCCTCCGGGAGCAGGGAGGAAGATCTGCTAAGCCCACGCTGAGCTCCCGCGGAGATGGGAAGGTTCAGAGGGCACAGGCTTGCCTGCACGCTGGCTGAGTTAACACCCAGGACAGCATTTCCAGCCAGAGCCCCACATCCAGCCCAACCCCCAACCCATGTGAGACCGACTAAGCCGTTCACACTGACGGGCACTTACACGTCCCGCACATGCCCTACAGCACTAACCTTGTAGCCTTCAGAGCCCCCAACACTAAGGTGACCAGGCAGTACAGTCCCGATTTTTAACAATTTGTCCCACATCCTGCGGCCTTTTAAAAAAGTCCTGATTTTTAGTGCTCTCCGTGCAAATCATCGCGGGCTCCACCAGATCTCCTATGAAGCCAAATGCTCCAGGCTAGCTTGGCCAGGCCCACTCAGTGGCTGCGGTGGGCCCATTTGGCGACCTAGGCCGTCTCGGTGCCCCGCCTCTCCCCTCATTGGCCAATTTGGTGTTCCGGGCGGCTTCTAGCCGGGGTGCCAGGCTCGAAAAAAGTCCTGATTTTTTTTTATTTTTTTATTTTTGCCAAAACCAGTGTGGCTCAGTGGATAGAGCATCGGCCTGCGGACTGAATGGTCCCAGGTTCAATTCTGGTCAAGGGCATGTACCTTGGCTGCGGGCACATCCCCACTGGGGGGTGTGCAAGAGGCAGCTGATCGATGTTTCTCTCTCATCAATGTTTCTAACTATATCCCTCTCTCTTTCTCTCTGTAAAAAATCAATAAAATATATATATTTTAAAATAAATAAAAATAAAAAAGTCCAGATTTTTTGAAAAATCTTTTAAATATTCTGGACTTTTTTAAAATGCGGCTGGACACGGAACAAATTGTTAAAAAGCGGGACTGTCTGGCCAAAAGCGGGACGTCTGGTCACGTTATCCAACACTGCCCCCTGGAGGAAGGGAAGTGGCTGCACACAGGGCTGGGGGAAGAAATACAGTTCCTGAGCAGCAGAACCGAGCGTGAAACGAAGGTGCCTCCCACCCTTCCCAGGTTTCCGAGGTGCACTCAGGCAAAGGGGAACGGCGAGCCCAGAAAGGTGGCCCCAGGTCAGGGACAGACCCACGCGAGCAGAGGAGACAAGAGCAGGTCAGACGCAGCTGTCCCGCCAGCTCAGAGAGCCACCCCCAAGAAGGGCAGAACCAAAGGCTCCGAAGCGAGGGCGCTCACAAAGGTGGAGAGAACAGCCAAAGCCAGTTTGGCTCAGTGGATAGAGCGTCGGCCTGCGAACTGAAGGGTCCCGGGTTCGATTCCGGTCAAGGGCATGTACCTTGGTTGTGGGCACATACCCAGTGGGGAGTGTGCAAGAGGCAGCTGATCGATGATTCTCTCTCATTGATGTTTCTAACTCTATCCCTCTCTCTTCCTCTCTGTAAAAAATCAATGAAAATATATTAAAAAAAAAAAAAAAAAGTGCAGAGGACACGGAGAATTATCATCCTCGGGAGGCATCCTGTCATCCCAGACTCCCTAGGGCACGGCGCGGAGGAGACACAGCTGGGGATGCGTGAGGGAACCGGGCTTGCAGGCGAGGAAGTGAGTCAGCACAAGCCACAACCGAGGAAGCGAGAGCAGGTATGGAACCGGAACAACAAGGGTGAGCGTGGGAGGGGCCGGGTCTCTGTCTGTCACAGCGAATTCACTCCAAAAAGTGAAAAGCATGGTGCGGACAGCAAAGCAAACAAAGCCCTGACCGGTGTGGCTCAGTGGATAGAGCGTCGGCCTGCAGACTGAAGGGTCCTGGGTTCGATTCCGGTCAAGGGCATGTACCTTGGTTGCGGGCACATCCCCAATAGAGGGCGCGCAGGAGGCAGCTAATGGATGATTCTCTCTCATCGATGTTTCTAACTCTATCCCTTTCCCTTCCTCTCTGTAAAAAAATAATAAAAAATATATTTTTTTAAAAAGTGAAAAGAGTGGTGGCTCCAGTGAAGCATCCAACAGCAGCACCAACCCTGACACGCTGCACGCTAAGCGAGGAAAGCACCCTAGCTTCGCTTGGCCTGAGCCCACTCCTCGGCGCGGGGCCCAGGAAGGCTTCCGTACCTGGCCCGTGGGCAGCGGCTGGTCGAGCAGCTCCACATCCAGGTGCTTGGGAAGGTCGTGCAACCTGCAGAGCTCACAGATCAGCCACTTCAGCTGCTGGCGGAGCTGCAAAACAGTCAGAGAAACGGCGTCAGAGGCCTCAGCCGACACAGTCACGCTAACTGTAACCAGCCTGGCAGGAAGGGAAAGGTGCTGCTGCCCAGGCAGCCCGGATGGAATGACCTGGTGAGTCCCGAGGGCCGAGTGCAGCCCTACAGAGGGCCCAGCAACATGCCGGCAACAAGAGGAGAGGAAGAGCCCTGACCAGTGTGGCTCAGTGGATGGAGCGTCGGCCTGCGAACTTACGGGTCCGGGTTCAATTCCGGTCAAGGGCATGTACCTTGGTTGGGGGCAAATCTCCAGGTGGAGGTGTGCAAGAGGCAGCTGATGGATGTTTCTCTCTCATCGATGTTTCTGACTCTCTCTCCCTCTCCCTTCCTCTCTGTAAATAATCAATAAAATATATATATATATATTTTAAAATATATATTTAAAAATATATATTTTATTGATTTTTTACAGAGAGGAAGGGAGAGGGATAGAGAGCTAGAAACATCAATGAGAGAGAAACATTGACCAGCTAACTCCCGCACACCCCCCACCAAGGATGTGCTCGCAACCAAGGTACATGCCCTTGACCGGAATCGAACCTGGGACCTTCCAGTCCGCAGGCCAGCGCTCTATCCACTGAGCCACACCGGTTCCGGCAAAATATATTTTTAAAAAGCATAAGCTTTTCTACATTCTGCGACTAAGGAAAGCGTGTAAACTGGCAGACAGGCTTCTCACGGTGCTGCACACAACAGCGGCCGGCTGGACACTGTCACCACATGAGGTCTGCTGAAACCACACTCAGCACGTTGCTCTAATGGGCCTGCGCGGTCTCGCCGTCACCGGTGCACAGCGGAGGGAGGTGTTTCCGCAGGAACACTGACAGCTCCGCTGCAGCGGGTCAGTCTTAGCACCGGAAAGGGAGGCGGCCCCGGTTGGGCAACTAAAGGTAAGAACATGGATGCCAGGAGAGGCAGGCTGGCCGTGATGAGGAGGGGATGGAGCCAGGAAAGACGCTGACTCTGTCACCGACTGGGCTCTGTGTGAGCATTTCTGAGGGGGTGCAACACGTACACCCTCCGGTCTAGAAAAGGCGGCTGCAGGGAGCTGCCTCTACTGGTCCTGCCGCTCCTGACCATCCTGCGGCCCCACCCCATCCTCCTGCCCGTCCTGCAGCCCCCACCCCATCCTCAGCCCCTGCCCATCCTCCTGCCCGTCCTGCGGCCCCTGCCAACCCTCCTTCCCCTTCCTGCGGCCCCCGCGGCAGGTGCAATGCGCCCCCTTCGCTAGCCTCTCACCTCCACCTCCGGCTCTGCAGACCAGCCTTCACTTTCCAAATCCCTTAAAACTGACCTTATGCTCTTTTTTTTAATTTTTAATTTTTATTTTATTTTATTGATATTTTACAGAGAGGGAGAGAGAGAAATAGAGAGCTAGAAACGTCGATGAGAGAGAAACATCGACCAGCTGCCTCTTGCACACCCCCTACCGAGGATGTGCCCGCAACTAATGTACATGCCCTTGACCGGAATCGAACCCGGGACCTTTCAGACCGCAGACCGATGCTCTACCACTGAGCCAAACCGGTTTCGGCTGACGTTATCCTCTTAATTTTAGGAATAAACGTGTTTAAAGCAAAAGTAACTTATTTTGACAATAATCTGAGGTAAGACTCTAATTTCCAAAATGGTCATATCTCCCAATACTATTAATAGAATAATTGATCCTCTCCTTTTTGAGTGCTTTAACTCAATTTCACTTGCTCTAAATTCTCAATTACATGACTCGTTCTAAATTCCCAGCCTTTACCCACCCAAGCCAGTGTCAGGACATGGTATCCTATGTAAAACCTACTTGAACAAGTCTCATTTCATTACTTTTTCTACAACTTCATTATTATTTTCACTCTTCAAAACAGACTTTAGATTCATTTTGTCAAGTTCCAAAAAGAAGTCTGATTTTTTTTTTTTTTTTACTGGAATTGTATTCAATTTATAAGTTAACATAAAGCTATGAAGATAATTAACATGTTTAATTACCCGGGAACACACTGTCTTCCATCTACTCAGCAAATTATTATAGTTTTCTTGATATAGCTAAGTTTATTCATAGGTAGTTTTTCTTTTTTAATTTAATTGTAATTGCTAACAAAATACTTTTCTCCTATATTTTCTCTCTGATTATGGCTGATATTTGGGAGAACCACTGATTTTTATATAACAGTACTTTTTAAAAAATATGTATATATATATTTTATTGATTTTTTACAGAGAGGAAGGGAGAGGGATAGAGAGCTAGAAACATCGATGAGAAACATTGATCAGCTGCCTCCTGCACGCCCCCCCCTGGGGATGTGCCCGCAACCAAGGTACATGCCCTTGACTGGAATCGAACCTGGGACCCTTGAGTCCACAGGCCGATGCTCTATCCACTTAGCCAAACTGGTCAGGGAAATAACAGCACTTTTAACCAGTAATCTTAAAACTGTTTTCTCAGTGGATTCCTTTGGATTTTTTTTAGATATATAATCTCATGTGTCCTGTAAAGAATGACTGATATTTCCTATAAGGACTTTATGACATCATGGAAAAATACAATAATAATATTATTAACTTTAAAAAATGGTATAAAACTAGGTAGACTATGACCTCAACTATTTAAACATGTATATGTATTTTATTACAAGGGAGAAAAACGGAAAGGAAAAAAATAAAACACATCATGTCAACAATGGTTACAGCAGGCAGATAAATTACAAAGATTTTTATGTTCCCTTTAAATTGTACTAGTTCTCTCACAAAAGTTATTCATCAGTTTTATTAAAAAAGGACAATAGGCTGAAACCGGTTTGGCTCAGTGGATAGAGCGTCAGCCTGCGGACTGAAAGGTCCAGGGTTTGATTCCGGTCAAGGGCACATCCCCAGGTGGAGGTGTGCAGGAGGCAGCTGATCGATGTTTCTCTCTCACTGATGTTTCTAACTCTCTAGCCCTCTCTCTTCCTCTTTGTAAAAAATCAATATATATCTATATATCTATATATATATCTATATATATAGATATATATATATTTTTTTGTTTTTGTTTTTAAGGACAACGGGTTTTTAATTTTTGTGTGAAATGGGAAGTTGCATTTCTCTCTACACAAAAACTTTTCATTTATGTCCCTCTGGCTTTTACCGCAGTTACAGACTCTTGACAGAAAAAGCAGTTCCCTAAGGTTCATAAAGAAAGCGAGAAAGGAGCAGGATGGATTTTCTTACCGAACCGTTGCTCTTAGAATCTTCTAGACGTTCCAGAACTGATGTCAGGTTGGGGTCATCAGAGTCCACGAACCATATTGGTGAGGAAGCTGGGTATGATTCCTGTTAGAGACACGCCAGGTTACACGCTTGTCACAGCCTGACCTGGACCTGAACTTAAACTAAGGTGACCAGACGTCCCGATTTAATAAAAATCGGGACTGTCCCGCCAAAAGCGGGACATCTGGTCATCTTAACTTAAACAGGCCGCTCAGTGGTCAGGCCAACAGACGTCAGTGAATACAGCTGGGAAGCCGGTCAGGCACAGCCAGGGTTTCAGGCTCAGTTCCCGGGGGCGGAAGAGAGGGGGGTATAGGGGACAGGAGGCAGCCAATCAATGATTCTCTCATCATTGTTTTTAACCCTCCCTCCCTTTTCCTTCCTCTCTGAAATCAATAAAAATATATTTTAAAAAATTATATATTTTTGACATCATGGAAAAATACAATAATAATATTATTAACTTATTATTAATAATAATATTAATAATATTATTAACTATATTATTATATAATAATATTATTAATAATATTAATAATAATATTATTAACTTTTAAGAAAAGCAATACATTAAAATCCATGTGTGGAAAACCAATTTCTCTTAATGGATTTTAATTAATTTTTTTATTCTTCCGGAGAGCAGCTATGGGGCCATGACTGTCACACTCTGCTGCTCCCTGAACGTGGAGTGGAGAATGGTGTGAACTCACAGAACCGTAATGAAATTCCAAAGGCTCTGCCAACACGGAGAAGGAAGCTGCGAGAAGACGGGGAGGAACCCTCCTGCTCACCGCCCGACAGGTGAACAGCTCAGTGTCCAGCGGCAGACCCACGGCGCAGTGACCACACTAAGGAGCGTGAAGAACCCTGCGCAGCACGTGGCGTCCCATCAGAGCATCCACGCGGGGCATCCATGCGGGGCCCCGACGGAGGCTGGGAGGCCCCCGGATGCTCAGGACCCAGGCAGCTCCCCGCGCTCAGCCTTCCCTCCCCCAGGACTCGGAGGAGACAGCACAGACCCCGCGCCACAGCCTTGGGAGGGGCTCTCGGGTGATGCTTTACTTCCGGTGGTGTGGTCCCCATTTGCCTCCCACCCCTCGACCAGCTGACCCTTATCTCACTCCGTCCGTCCGTCCCCAGGTCTCAGTTCAACAACAAAGTCACGTTGTTAAGGGACACACCATTCATAACATGGACACCTACGTCTCCTCCTCACAACCTGTTCCTTCCAAGGAGGGCACGGGGGTGAGGGAGGCGAGAACTAGGATCCGACTTGGCATCACTAGCTGGTTGGATGAACGAACACACGGACTCCTCCGCCTGAAGGCACTGAGGTGCTGTCTTTCCCAGCGGTTCCCGGAAGCTGCTTCAGAGGCGCCCGCCAGGACCGGCCAGAGAGAGGGTCCTGGCTCTGTGGTCAGGCTTCGTTCACTATGTCCTTTGTACAACCCACCCGGGCTACTTCTTATCCGTGTCAAGACTAGGAACACATAAAACTGACAGCCCTAACTTAGTGCCCATGAAAAATCAGTCAAGCAGTCCATGGATAAACACAGAATATGCAAATTGACCGTAACTCCGTGACAAAGGTGGAAGTGCCTACATCCAATCAGGAGGTAATATGCAAATTGACACAACAAGGCGAGGCAGAAGGCGGCTGGAAAGCCTATTCTTGCACGAATATTCATGCCTCGGGCCTTTAGTTTTCAAAACACAGTGCTCTTCAGCCACAAATGGCGCCTTCACTTTTGTGTTTGTAGAGAACACTGTCATCGCCACAGGGCTTGTGTGGGGCAAGAAAAATGGTCTGTTTCATCGAAAAACGCAGACGTGATTTGCTTCAGGTCCCAGCTACTGAGCATAAACCTTTTCTCTACCATACACTCCAAGCTCTAACCGTTTAAAGTTTAGTATCTGACTCCTGGGGGAAGGGAGGCTTTTGGTGGCAATGAACAGAAATTTAATTGAGGAGAAAAAGTTCCACCACAGCGGTCTGGCGAACGGCCACTCATGCAGAAAAGCGATGATGTTCGCTACACCTTTACGAAGCTCGAGGGTTTGTTTACTAGCTAGTTCACGTCCGGGGAAGGAGGGTCTCTCTAAACAATTCCCTGCCAACAGTTCCCAGATGCGAGAATCCGTAAAGGAGTATCATCGGAAAACCCTGCATCGGCTCCAACAAGGCTGCCCAGGTCCGTCAACACCTGCTGGGCCTCGAGGTGTGAGCGTAACAGCTGGCCCTCAGCACGGCCTGGAAATGGATGTTTACTGAAAACGGGAAACTGTGCTTAGACCTGCATGACAAGCTTGCGTATCTCGACTTCCTTTTTGATTAGGAAAAAGACTCCCTGAGGTTGAAGATAGCATTCTTTGCCCTTCATATTTGATTTATAAAACAGAAAAATGTTTTAGCTCAATTCCCTTTGCCTAGCGAATAAAACATCTATGTTTTCTCACTTCATAAAAGTATCTTTCAGCCCTAAATGGCTTGGCTCAGCAGATAGAGCATCGGCCTGTGGACTGAATGGTCCCGCAAAGGGCATGTACATTGGTTGCGGGCATATCACCAGTAAGGGGTGTGCAAGAGGCAGCTGATCGATGTTTTTCTCTCATGGATGTTTCTAACTCTCTATTCCTCTCTCTTACTCTCTGTAACAAATCAATAAAATATATTTTTTAAAGTATCTTTCATATGAACTTAAAGTCAAATAACAGATTTCCTATGTGCACTGTCCACGACACTGACTCTTGACAGTTAACTTACAGGAAGTTTGTTGTTTTTTTAAATACATACTTTATTGAGTTTTTACAGAGAGAGAGGGATGGAGAGCTAGAAACATCAATGAGAGAGAATCATTGATCAGCTGCCTCTGCACACCCCCCACTGGGGATGTGCCCACAACCAAGGTACATGCCCTTTACCAGATTCGAACCTGGGACCCTTCAGTCCACAGGCCGACGCTCTATCCACTGAGCCAAACTGGTTTCGTCCTTACAGGTAAGTTTTTTCTTCCAACTGAATATAGCTGAAACTCGACCATGTGGTCAACAGAATAGAGGAAGTCCCTGAAAAAAGTGTACACACACCGGGACAGCTGACAACTCACTTACCTTTCACTCTTGCTCTCGTTTAACTGATTTGAAATAATGGGTGAAGCCAAGCTAAGCTTTAAAGAAAGATTTATCCTGCCGAAACCAGTTTGGCTCAGTGGATAGATCATCGGCCTGCAGACTGAAAGGTCCCAAGTTCGATTCCGGTCAAGGACATGTACCTTGGTTGAGGGCACATCCCCAGTGGGGGGGGGGGGGGGGGGTGTGAGTGCAGGAGGCAGCTGATCGATGACTCTCATTGATGTTTCTAACTCTCTATCCCTCTCTCTTCCTCTCTGTAAAAAATCAATAAAAAAAAGAAAAGAAAAGATACTCAAAGTGGTCGGTAGCCAGGACTGTAATAAAACCAGCATGAACTGAACCTGACCAGGAGACCCTTGACAGATGGTCAGACATGGGAAGAGATGGGAGGGAGGGGTGTGTGTGTGAATGGAGCACATGCTATACGGGACAAACTGCCATGCAGAAGTCTCAGAGAAAGAGGGTAGAGGTGCGGGATCTCTGGAGGGTTTTTCAGAAACTGGCACGTGTGTGTGTGTGTGTGTGTGTGTGTGTGTGTGTGCCCAAGAAGCAACTCGTGAGGTGCCACCCACGCACACGTCACAGGAACTGCACCTTCTCGGTCAGCGTGAAGACAGGGCCCGCATGGCGACTTGAATGGCGGCTCCTAGTGGTGCCGTTACACTAGTCCCCACCAAACCCTCCTCCTCGCTGTGTCCTTCTTTTTAAATATATTTTTAAAATTTCAGAAAGGAAGGGGAGAGAGAGAAACATCAACGATGAGAATCACGGATCAGCTACCTCCTGCACGGGCCACAACCCAGGCACCTGCCCTGACCGGGAATCGAACCGTGACCTCTTGGTTCATAGGTCGACGCTCACCCCTGAGCCACATGGCCAAGCGCTCATTCACTTCTTAGCAGCTCCATTCCCTAACCCGGCCATCAGTCCTCATCTCTGTGCGTAGCAGGCCCCCAGCAGCCTCCGCGGGCACTGCTGGCACTGAGGTGACATACTGCCTCGTGGTGGCAGCCTGCCTGACAATTACAAGTCATTTGGAATCCCTGTGCCCTGGCACTAAATGCCAGCCCAGCCGGCCCCACACACTCCTCTCCTAAAGCACCTGCTGTCGCCCGGCTGGTGTGGCTCAGTGGTTGAGCGTCAGGCTAGGAACCAGGAGGCCAGGGTTTGATTCCCGGTCAGGGCACAGGCCCGGGTGGCGGGCTCCATCCCCAGAGTGGGGCGTGCGGGAGGCAGCCGATCCATGATTCTCTCATACTGATGTTCCTATCGGTCCCTCCCTCTCTCTCTGAAATCAATAAAAATATATTTAACAGTAAACAAATAAAGCACCTCCCGTGGAGGCCCACTCCTACGCCTTTTCCCACGTGCCCTGGGCAGCTCAGTGGCTCCCCACGGCCTGCGTATCCTTCTCCGTCTGCTGTCCTTCCCCGTCTGCTGTCCTTCCAACCAGCCCTCCTGACCTGGTCACCCCGGGGGCCGCCCCCTGCACATCCCGCCTCTCGCTCACTACTACTTCCTGTTTCCGCTCTCGGAAAATTGTCCTCCTTGCTGGGCTTCCCAACCACACTTTTCTCAAGCTCTGGGGTGTTTTTAAAAAATGTATATTTTATTGATTTTTTTTACAGAGAGGAAGAGAGAGGGATAGAGTTAGAAACACGGATGAGAGAAAAATATCGGTCAGCTGCCTCCCGCACACCCCCCACTGGGGATGTGCCCGCAACCAAGGTCCATGCCCTTGACCAGAATCGAACCTGGGACCCTTCAGTCCGCAGACCGATGCTCTATCCACTGAGCCACACCGGTTTTGGCTGTTTTTGTTTTTCTAATCAATATGTTTCTATCCATTTCAGAGAGGGAGGGAGAGGGGAGAGAGAGAAACATCAATGATGAGAATCATGCCTTCACATATGGAATCTAAGTAATAAAATAAGCGGACGGCGTGGATCCAGAGACATGGACGTGGGGAACAGAGTCCAGGGTCTCGGAGGGAAGGTGGGGAGGGTGGGAGGTGACCAACCAGACCTCGTGTCACAGCCATGGACCATGGTGGGGTGGTGAGGGCCTGGGACAGGGTGGGGACAGGCTGGAGGGGTAGGTGGGGGAAAAGAGAGGACACGTAGGCCCTGACCAGGCAGCTCAGTTGGTTAGAGTCGTGGTCAGCAAATGGCGGCTCATGAGCCACATGCGGCACTTTGGCGCCTTGAGTGTGGCTCTTCCACAAAATACCACGGCCTGGGCGAGTCCGTTTTGAAGAAGTTTAAAAAATATGGCTCTCAAAAGAAATTTCAATTGTTGTGCTGTTGATATGTGGCTCTGTTGACTAATGAGTTTGCCGACCACTGGGTTAGCGTGTCCTCCCTATATCTCAAGGTTGTGGGTTCGACTCCTAGCCAGGGCACACACAAGAAATCCACGGCCCAGCCGCAGGGGCTCAAAGGTCGAACGTCAACCTAGGAACCAGGAGGCCAATGACTGAAGGTCCCAGGTTTGATTTGGGTCAGGGCACATGCCCGGCTTATGGGTGCATCCCCAGTAGGGGACGTGCAGGAGGAGCTGGTCCATGATTCTCTCTCATCTCTCTCTCTCTCTCCTCTCTTCCTCTCTAAAATCAGTAGATACATTTAAAATTAAACAAAAATAAAAATCAATCAATAAATAAAATAATTCTTTAAAAAAAGGAGGGGGGCCAAAACCGGTTTGGCTCAGTGGTAGAGCATCGGTCTGCGGACTGAAAGGTCCCGGGTTCGATTCCGGTCAGGGGTATGTATCTTGGTTGCGGGCACATCCCCGGTAGGCAGTGTGCAAGAGGCAGCTGATCGATGATTCTCTCTCATCGATATTTCTAGCTCTCTATCTCTCTCCCTTCCTCTCTGTAAAAAATCAATAAAATATATTAAAAAAAAAAAAAAAAAAAAGGAGGGGGGATGTATAACACTTTCAACAATAAAGCCAAAACTGGTTTGGCTCAGTGGATAGAGTGTCAGCCTGAGGACTGAAAGTTCCCAGGTTCGATTCTGGTCAAGGGTATGTACCTTGGTTGCGGGCACATCCCCGGTAGGTAGGCAGTGTGCAAGAGGCAGCTGATCGATGATTGTCATCGATGTTTCTAACTCTCTCTTCCTCTCTGTAAAAAAAAAAAATCAATAAAATATATTAACAAATATATGAGCATCACAGATGAGCCGCCTCCTACATGGAGGCCCCTCCTGGGGATGGAACCTGCAATCCAGGCACGTGCGCTGATGGGAAGCCAACCATTGAGCCACACCGGCCTGGCTGTTTTGTTTGGGGGGGGGGCGTGTTTGTTTATGTTTTTTAATAGATTTTCTCTGTGGGGATGAGGGGGGGTTCGGGCTCATCTGTGTGAAAGCCCAACCACCACCGCCAGACTCCCCTCTCCTCGGGGGCGCCCCTAATCCCCCCCCCCCCACCTCCTTCCCCAAAGCCAGAATGAGTGCTGCCTGGGGCTTTCATGGTGATAGCATGGCACTGAGTCACACCTTTGGCTGTGGAAAACCTCTTCCCTCCCCGCATCCCCCACCCCCACCCCCACCCCCCAAAAACTAACAACACGGGGGCGGGGGGGCTCGGAAAGCAGGGGGGCAGCTCGGCCCCCCATTCTGCAAAGCCGGGCCCCCACGCTTGATGCTCCATAAGCCACCCTCTCCCCGAACTGGTTTTTCCGGAAACACACACCTGCCCCCCCCCCCCCCGAGAAAAAACCATTTTAAGGTGAACCGGGTGTCTCCCGGCGGCCCGGGGTCCAGGGCAGGGAGCCGGGTGGCGGCGGCTCGGAGGAGGAGACCGAGAAAGTCGCCCCCCCCCACCGGGTCCCCCCGGCCCCGGGACCCCGGCTCCCCGCGGCCCCGCAAGTGCGCGTGAGGGGCCCCCGCCCCCCGCCTGCGGCCGGAAGCGGACGTCCTCCCGCCGCCCTCCCCGGCCAGCGGGCTCCGGGCCCGCTCCTCCCGGGGCGCGGACGTGCCGGGCGGCGGGGCGGCGCGGCCTGAGGCCCCGAGGCGGCCATCGGCCTCGGGCCGTCCGCGCCCCCTCAGCGCCCGGTCCCCCCGGCGGCCCCTCAGCGCCCGGCCCCCGGCGGCCCCTCAGCGCCCGACCCCCGGCCCCGCGGCGGCCCCTCAGCGCCCGGCCCCGCGGCGGCCCCTCAGCGCCCGGTCCGGTCACGAAGCGGCCGCGAACCGGCCGCGGCCCAGCCCGGGCGCCTCCACCCCCAGCCTCGCGGGGCGGCGGCGGCCGGGCCCCCGGGCGGGCGTCTTTGTCCGGCCGCCCCGGCCCGGGCCCCGGCCGCGGCCCCGGCCCCGGCCCCGGCCCCGGCCCCCGCCCGACCCCGGCCCCCGCACCGTGATGTTGCAGTGCAGCGTGAGCGCCGAGGCCGCGCTGCCCGGCGGCCGCACCAGGAACTGGCAGTGCAGCTCGTCCAGCTTCCAGCTGACGATGCGGAACCGCTCGTGGTTCTTGTCGAAGATGGACGCCAGGAACTTGAGCTCAGCCTTCAGCCCCGACACCGACATCCTCCCTCATCTCCGGCGGGGAGCCCGGCCCGCGCCGCCGCCGTCACGGCCGGAAGAGGGTTGAGGGCGGCCGGCCCGGCAGCGGCCTTTGTAACCGACGCGGCCGGCAGGAGGCGGCAGCCCGCGGCTGAGGAGGGCGACGCGACACCGCCCCGCCGCCGGCAGAGGCCGCCCGCCCCGCCCTCGCCCCGCCCACGCCTCAAGCCCCGCCCACGCAATCGGCAGTGGCCTCTGGTCGCGCGCCCCGCTCCTCCAGTCCCCGCCCACGTATGAAGCCCCGCCCATACCATCAGTGTTCATCGCGCGCCCCGCCTCATTCTGGCCCCGCCCACGCAGCAAGCCCCCGCCCACGTCTCAAGTCCCGCCCAGCCACCAACGGAGGCCGCTCATCCCCCCCGAACCGCCCCCCGCCACAAGCCCAGCCCCGCCCACATCTCAAGTCATGCCCCCGCCACCTGCAGAGGCCGCTCATCGCGCGCCCCACCCCCCGCCGCATCCTGGCCCCGCCCACGTCTCAAGCCACGGCGCCGGCAGAGGACGCTAGCCCCGCCCACCGCCGCTAGCCCCGCCCTCCCATGTCTCAAGCAGAGGCCGGAAGAGGGTGAGGCCGGCGCAGCAGCGACCTTTGTAACGGACGCGCTGGCAGGAGGCGGCAGCCCGCGGCTGAGGAGGGCAACGCGACACCTCCCCGCCGCCGGCAGAGGCCGCCCGCCCCGCCCCCTGCCACAAGCCCAGCCCTCCGATGTCTCAAGCCCCGCCCACGCCACCGGCAGAGGCCGCTCACCGCGCGCCCCGCCCCCGCCGCAAGCTCCGGCCACGCCCACGTCTCACGCCCCGCCACCAGCAGAGGCCGTGCGCCCCGCCCCCACAAGCCCCGCCCCCGCCGCGGGCAGAGGCCCACCCTCGCCCCGCCACCGACGCAAGGCCTCGCCCCATCTTTCTACGCAGCCTTGCCCCGCCCCACGCCAAACCCCTCCCCCACGCGTGCTCGCGGCCCTGGACGCTCCGCCCCCTCTCCCCCGGGTTCTGTCGCGCCCTCTAGTGACGGCGACCGCTCGGTGCGGTCGGGTCACGCTCCCCGCAGCCCGGCAATCAAGGTACAAGCCCCCGCCCGGAATCGAACCGGGGACCCTTCAGTCCGCAGACCAACCCTCTATCCACTGAGCCAAACCGGTCCCCGCAGATCATTTTAAAAATGTTTTTCTTTTTTTTAAAGCTTCTATTTGTATTTATTTCTGAGATACCCTGCTCTTTGAGCATCTAACAAAAGCTATGATCTTTCTTCCCAGGAAAGTGCTTTTGCACATGAAGTTGTAAATTTTTTTTGACGGGAGTGGGGGGTGTGGGGGGGAAGGTCACGGCCCTGGCACTAAAGAAACCACTATGAACTGGGAGTGGGAAGGGAGGGAGTTCCAGAAACTTGATTGTGGAATGATTCCCAGGGATAACACCCTCCATTCTAGGCCGTCTCTTTCTTTTTTAAAAAATATATCTATTGATTTTTTATTTATTTTTTTACAGAGAGGAAGAGGGAGGGATAGAGAGTTAGAAGCATCGATGAGAGAGAATCATCAATCAGCTGCCTCTTGCACACCCCCTACTGGGGATGTGCCCACAACCAAGGTACATGCCCTTGACCGGAATCGAACCCGGGAATCGAGTCCGTGGGCTGACGCTCTATCCACTGAGCAACACCAGCCGTCTCTTTCTTCAGCCTTTCCTGTACCCTAAGTTGAAACTTAAAATAAATAAATATATATATATATATATATATATATATATATATATATATATATATATATATATATATATATATGCCGAAACCGGTGTGGCTTAGTGGTAGAGCGTCGGTCTGCGGACTGAAAGGTCCCGGGTTCGATTCCGGTCAAGGGCATGTACATTGGTTGCGGGCACATTCCCGGTAGGGGGTGTGCAGGAGGCAGCTGGTCGATGTTTCTCATCAACGTTTCTGGCTCTCTACCTCTCTCCCTTCCTCTCTGTAAAAAAATCAATAAAATCTATTTTAAAAAATAAAAAATAAATATATATATTTCTTTATTGATTTTAGAGAGGAAGGGAGAGGGAGAGGGAGAGAAACACCCATGAGAGAGAATCATGGACTGGCTGCCGCCTGTACTGCGGATGGAGCCCACAGCCCGGGCATGAGTCCTGACCAAGAATTGAACCCTGACTGACTTCCTGGTTCCTGGGTTCACGCTCCGCCCCTGAGCCACGCCCGCCCCGTGAGGGCGATCTGTTCTCTTCCGACTCTTGCTGCCCCCTCCTGTGGGCAGCCTGGCGGCCGTCGCTGGTCCGGGCGGGGCAGTTCCGTTTGCGGGTACAGACACTCCCAGACCCACTTCCCGGCCCCCTGCCCGCCCGCCCGCCCCCAAGGCTCTGGCCCAGGGCAGAGGGAGAGGAAGGGAGATGCGTTTCCCCGGATGGCCTGTAGGTGGCACCAGAGACCCGTGGAGCTGGGCCTGCGGGCTCCCTGGTCCCAGGGCAGCGGCCCATCCACCCCCAAGGGGGGAAGCGGGGGCGGGGGCGGGTGCCCCTGGGTAATTTCCTCTCTGGGAGGATGGTCATGGGATTTATCCCTCACATCCAGGCCTTCCAGACCTTCCAGAGCGTGAGGGACACTGGAAACACCCGTGCCGGGCCGCACTGGCGTGGCTCCGTGGTCCAGCATCAACTTAGGAACCAGGGGTCAGGGTTCGATTCCCGGTGTGGGCACATGCCCTGGTTGTGGGCTTGATAGAATATATATATATATATTATATATTATATATTAAACATTAATATTTAGCTGAAACCGGTTTGGCTCAACGGATAGAGCATCGGCCTGCGGACTGAAAGGTCCTGGGTTCGATTCCCGTCAAGGGCCTAGACCTTGGTTGTGGGCACATCCCCAGTGGAGGGCGTGCAGGAGGCAGCTGATCGATGATTCTCTCTCATCGATGTTTCTAACTCTCTATCCCTCTTTGTAAAAAATCAATGAAATATACATTTTTAAAAATTAATATTTATATATAATATAAAATGTTATATTAAAAATATATCATATATTATATCAATATATAAAATCTTATATTTTTTATATATACGAAATTTCTGTTTATATATATAAAATATATTTTTAATGTATTTTTAAAAATATATCAAATGTTGGGAGCCCAAAAAGAATTGGCATTAGTGACTCCATCTTAAAAGACACCTCCATCTTAGACACTGAGTTTCTGACCTACCAGGACTCATGCCCTGAGGGAAACTGTACTCCCAGGCATGCTCCTGGATGGCCTAAGACACATTGTTTCCACAACCCATGACGGCTATTTTTTTAAAATATATTTTATTGGTTTTGTACAGAGAGGAAGGGAGAGAGATAGTTAGAAACATCGATGAGAGAGAGAGTCATCGATCAGCTGCCTCTTGCACACCCCCTACTGGGGTTGTGCCCGCAACCAAGGTACATGCCCTTGACTGGAATCGAACCTGGGACCTTTCAGTCCGCAGGCCGACGCTCTATCCACTGAGCCAAACCAGTTTTGGCCCATGACAGCTATTACTCAAGCTCTGTTTATGGAACATCCTGCGGTTGGGACACAGCTGCACAACAGAATGTTCTCTGTTGAAGATAAACTATTCTTTTTTCTTTTTCTTTTTTTTTTTTACAAGATTGAAAAATTATTTATTTGCTAGAATTTTTTTGAATTTAATAAAAAATGGCAATAACTGATACGTACATTAATTCGAAGTCTTTTCACTAAGCACCAAGGA
Organism: Pipistrellus kuhlii; assembly: GCF_014108245.1. NCBI lineage: Eukaryota > Metazoa > Chordata > Mammalia > Chiroptera > Vespertilionidae > Pipistrellus > Pipistrellus kuhlii. The sequence continues at coordinate 2,197,339 of NW_023425552.1, forward strand.
CAGTTCCTGAACTTTTCACCAAGTACCCGGTTATTATTGAAAGGTGCCTAAATCAGTTTGAGTTTTTAATGGAGAAATCCAAAGCCGCCAATCAGAGCTTCTAATCAGCATGAGATGGCCAGGTTAACAACCCTGAAATCATGTTATCTGAGAAAAAAAAAATTTTTTTTTAAAGCTTTAACTCACACATGTTCAGTGAGGCGACTAAGTGGCCTCAAGCTGTATACCATACATGCACAAGACCCATAATACATGATCTCTGTATGTTCAGAGGAAAATAGCCTAATTCTCATGAGTAGCACAGAGACACATACAAATGATTACTAACCCTCAAATGAGCACCAAGCAAGGCTGCTAGACAGGAAGTGCTGAGTCCCGGGGGGAGGGAAGGCAGCAGGGAGGGCACTTGGAGTCTTGAGGGAGCATTCAGGCACCACGAGCACTGACAGTGCCTATGGGGAGGGGCCTTCAAGGCTGAAGAAGCAAACAAGTCAAGAAATCGAGCCCCAGAGGCACTGCCTCTTCAGGAGACAGTGGCGCTTGCCTGGGGTAAAGGGATGTAAGCTAGCCAGAGACTAAACATCCCAGAAAGAAAAGCTCGTTCAGGGACAGGCAGACACAGCGCCCGTCTGTATTTCCCAGCAGCAGCAGCAGCAGATCCATCAAGAACCGTGTTGGGCCGAAACCGGTTTGGCTCAGTGGATAGAGCGTCAGCCTGCGGACTGAAAGGTCCCGGGTTCGATTTCGATCAAGGGCATGTACCTTGGTTGCGAGCACATCCCCAGTAGGGGGTGCGCAAGAGGCAGCTGATTGATGCTTCTCTCTCATTGATGTTTCTAACTCTCTTATCCCTCTTTCTTCCTCTCTGTAAAAAAATCAATTATATATATATATATATATGAATCGTGTTGGCCTGTGTGACCACGGAGAGGGTGAACCATCTTCCCAAATGCTGAGGCTCTTTGTGGAAAGTAAGTCACCTAGGGTCAGTCACCCCGAGGCCCCGCCCCCTGGAATCCACACCACCCATTCCCAAGAACCTTCCTTAATGGGAAATCTCTGCTCCACAAAAGCAAAACATAAACAACACAAACAAAACAAAGAGAGACTCGCCCTCACACCTCACCTCTGCCCGTCCTGCTAGTGGCAACAGGGCACGCTATTGAGACTGATTCTTCACTGCAGAATGGAACAAAATTTACGTCCGTGCTCCGCCTGCAGCCTCCCAAACAGTAAACGAGCATCGCACAAAATATAAACTTACCACAAACAAAAGCCAACATCAACTTAAGGATCCTACTGTATTACCCATGCGCTAAGCTGGGCTATGACAATCCTCTTCCGAGTATTTGCAAAAGACGCATTACAAACATTGCTGCATTAGATTCCAGTTCCTGAGGTAGTTCAAAGTCTAGAAACGTGGCAAACTTACATATTTTTACCTACTGCCACTGAGGGTGAATTATGATAAAAGTCTATAACGGTTTTCCCCTCATGATTCAACCTAGTCTAAAACTGGAAACACAAACAGATTGAAAGTTACACAAACATAGCCAGGACCGGTTTGGCTCAGTGGATAGAGCGTCGGCTTGGGGACTGAAGGGTCCCGGGTTCGATTCCGGTCAAGGGCATGGACCTTGGTTGCGGGCACATCCCCAGGAGGGGGTGTGCAAGAGTCAGCTGATGGATGTTTCTAACTGTCTATCTCTCTCCCTTCCTCTCTGTACAAAATCAATTAAAAAAAAAAAAAGTTACACAAACATAAAAAATAAGCAAAGAAAACCCCAAACACAAAAGGCAGAGTTAGGGGCATCCCACTAACGGTCTAAATTTTGCTAGAGACAAGAATATTTACTTGGTTTACCGAAGCGATGCACACTGTATAAAGTAATAAGGTAAGAGCTTATAAAAAAAAAAAAAAGGGGGAACATTTTAGGTGGGAGCATGCAGCTGAGACCGCCTCGTGCTCTGGCAGAGTTCCCCACATGGCACGCCACCGAGGAGCAAGAGGAAGTCTTTCCTGCGGCCTTCCTCGGTCCTGCTTCACGGGCGCGGGGATGTGGGCGGACGGCTGCTCGAGGCAGGCAGTGGAGCAGGGGTCCTCAAACTTTTTAAAGTGGGGGCCAGATCACGGTCCCTCAGAGAGCTGGAGGGCCGGACTATATGAACTACTAATTCCTACTGTAACACCTCGGCTGCGCTCACTGCCCAAAAAACCTGGCGGGCCGATCAGACCCCTCTGCGGGCCGCATGTGGCCCGCGGGCCGCAGTTTGAAGACGCCTGCCATGGAGCCTCATGGATAGCCTCCCGCACCTGCTGCCAGTGCCGCAGCTTGGCCAGGTGCATTTGCACCAGCGCGTCTTTCCGCTGCAGCTGGTTCCGCGGCTCCGACACGTCCTCTTTGGTAACCTGCTCGGGCTTCTGGACAGATAACTGCAATCTTTTTTTTTTTTTTTTTTAAAGAACCACTTTTATTTTATTTTATTTTTAAAAAAATATGTATTTTATTGATTTTGTGCAGAGAGGAAAGGAGAGAGATAGAGAGTTAGAAACATCGATGAGAGAGAGTCATCGATCAGTTGCCTCTTGCACACCCGCTACTGGGGATGTGCCCGCAACCAAGGTACATGCCCTTGACCAGAATCGAACCCGGGACCCTTCAGTCCCCAAGCCGACGCTCTATCCATTGAGCCAAACTGGCTCAATCTTTTTTTGTACAAAAAAAGCATTCCGTTTGTCTTGCAATATCCAGAAATTTCTGGATACACCGGTCAACACCAGTCCGAATTGCCTCCTGATCCGTGCCATTGACGTAGTCCTGACTCACCAGAGAAGCAAAGCAAGCCTCGAAAGACGACTCCAGCTCATCCACCAGGGTACTCGGAGAAGACCTCGGAGCCCCCGGTGCGGCCTGAAGGAGCGAGGCCTGGCCCGGCAGGCCTGGTGGCGGGGGCGGGGTGTTGGGGGGCTGCCCAGAGAACATGCCTCCCAGCGGCGCCGCCATCGCTGAAAATCAAGATAAACTATTCTTGACATTTACGGTTTAGTTGCTTAGCTACCCGCTGATGTCCTTGGAGGAAACTCCCTGACTATATATCTACACCCTTATACCCTGCAAGACACGAGGCTTGATCAGAACCCTGTCTTGCCTCCATTTCTCTGCGTCTCCTGTCGTCGTCCCCCCCCCCCCCCCATTCCCTTCCAGGTGTCTCCTCGCTCCCACGTTGCTGTCCCGCTGGCCGGGGCAATTGGCGCCCAACGTGGGGCTAGGGGTACGACTAGGGCCCGGGAACACTTGCTCAGAAGTCCGGCCGGACACCCCCTGACTCACGAGTCAGACTTGTTCCCCTGATCGCCACGGTGACCACCCGCCCGTGAGACGAATCGACGAGAAAGGTGAGCAAGTGCATCTTTTTTGGACAGGCATTTTTAGTTTTAGGGTTTTTTTTGTTTTTGTTTTAAATATATTTTATTGATTTTATACAGAGAGGAAGGGAGAGAGATAGAGAGTTAGAAACATCGATGAGAGAGTCATCGATCAGCTGCCTCTTGCACACCCCCTACTGGGGATGTGCCCGCAACCAAGGTCCATGCCCTTGACCAGAATCGAACCCGGGACCCTTCAGTCCCCATGCCGACGCTCTATCCATTGAGCCAAACCAGTCCCGGCTTTTAGTTTTAGTTTTTAAGGCCTCATGTTCTATACTCTCTAGTCCACTCAGAGCATCCTGTCCACCACTCCGGGAAGCGTGAAGGGTACCCGAGTTTGGAAGAGAGGAAACTCCGAGTCACTCGGGAGAGTAACCGGAATTATCAGCCGAACCGAAAGGCAACCTCTTGAAAACCCTGAGTTCACTCTATCTTAGTGGCCGTCCTCCTGGCACGGGGCTTATCCATCCCGGCCTATGATACGTGAACAGGGGCCTTTTTTAAGGTGGACAGAGGCTAGCCAAGTAGGAGAAGTCTGATAAAGAGGTAAAATCCTGGGCTGACCTGGTACGGGGTTTATACGTCCCGGAGGCTCACGTGGAACAGAGGAAGATCATGGGTCAGGCATTAAGCTCCCATGAGATTTTTTTTTTTTAAATATATATATTTTATTGATTTTTTAAAATATATTTTATTGATTTTTTACAGAGAGGAGGAGAGAGGGATAGAGAGCTAGAAATGTCAATGAGAGAGAAACATCGACCAGCTGCCTCTTGCACACCCCCTACTGGGGATGTGCCCACAACCAATGTACATGCCCTTGACCGGAATCGAACCTGGGACCCTTCAGTCCGCAGACCGACGCTCTACCACTGAGCCACACCGGCTTCGTCCCATGAGATATTTTTAAAGAGTCTTAAAGAATTCCTCAAGATGCGAGGAGTAAGGGTTAAGAAAAAAGATCTTTGCTGGGACCGGTTTGGCTCAGTGGATAGAGAATCGGCCTGAGGACTGAGGGGTCCCGGGTTCAATTCTGGTCAAGGGCATGTACCTTGGTTGCGGGCACATCCCCGGGGGGGGGGGGGGGGGGTGCAAGAGGCAGCTGGTCGGTGTTTCTCTCTCATCAACGTTTCTAACTCTCTGTCCCTCTCAATTCCTCTCGTGTAAAATCAATAAAATATATATTTAAAAAGAAGAAAAAAGAGAAAAGATCTTAGAGATTTCTTTATTTTCCTCACTGAGCTCTGTTCCTGGTTTCCCCAAGAGGGGACAATTGACATTAAATGTTGGAGCTGCGTAGGCAGCGCCTTACAAGATTATTATAAGTTGTTTGGTCCGGGAAAAGTTCCGGTCTCCGCCTTTTCGCTTTGGAATCTTATCAATGATGTCCTAAAAGTCCATTCCCATGACCCGGACATTCAAAAAGTCGTTGAAACGGGAGAGACAGCCCCTAAGGAGGATTCCCGCGCCCCCCTCGGGGTGCCCTTCAGTTTCCATTGACATTCCCGAGGAGCCTAAACAAAAGATTTCTCCCTCGGATTCCGATCCCCCTAAAACCCCTCCCCCCGGGAGCCTGCCGCTTCTTCTGAACCTCAGTGAGTGAACAGCGACTATGGGACAAGAAATAAGTCAGCATGGCCGAAACCGGTGTGGCTCAATGGATAGAGCGTCGGCTTGGGGACTGAAGGGTCCCGGGTTCAATTCCGGTCAAGGGCATGGACCTTGGCTGCGGGCACATCCCCAGTGGGGGGTGTGCAAGAGGCAGCTGATCGATGACTCTCTCTCATCAATGTTTCTAACTCTCTATCTCTCTCCCTTCCTCTCTGTACAAAATCAATTAAATATATATATATATATATATATATATATATATATGGGCAAAGGTTTCTGTAAAACAATTGTTAAAGTATTTTGTTTATATTAAGGATGTTTGCCAGGACTGGTTGGGCTCAATGGGTAGAGCGTTGGCTTGGGGACTGAGGGGTCCCAGGTTCGATTCCGGTCAAGGGCATGTACCTTGATTGCGGGCACATCCCCAGTGGGGCGGGTGCAAGAGGCAGCTGATGGATGTCTATCTCTCATCGATGTTTCTAACTCTATCTCTCTTCCTTCCTCTCTGTACAAAATCAATAATATATATATATTTTTTAAATAAAGGATGTTTGTCCGTGGTTTCCACAGGAGCGTGCTATTGATGATAAGAGGTGGAAACCAGTAGGGGACGCCCTTAAAGACTATTATCAGACTTTTGGGCCGGAGAAGGTCCCCATTACTGCCTTCTCTTATTAGAACCTCATAGATGAAATTTTATCTCAAAAACAAAAAGATCCAGTTGTAGCAGGAGCGATGGAGGCAGGGGAAGAAGTGGTAAGGCAGGAAGGGAGAAAGAGAAAAGTTTCCCCCAAGTTTAAAAATCCAAACCCCAAAGAGGAGGAAGATTCAATGTCATTGGACAGCGAGGATAACAGTCCTCTCCCTAAAAAGGAGAAAGAATCACAAACTAAACCTCAGGAACAAGGCGCCTCCCTCGAGGGGCGGCCAGAAAAATCCCCTAATTATATTCTCAGGGCCCCGTCTCCCTCCAGTGATAAATGGTCTCCGGGGCCTCAACCTAAGGAAAGGAAACTTTATCCCCCCCTTAAACAAGTCCTCCCAGTTTCTGATGATTTTAAGAGATCATGACTAGGCTGACCTTGAGGAGGAGGCAGCCAAATACCATAATCCTGACTGGCCAACCCTAGCCCAGTGTCCTTCTCCCTATACCCCCCATGCCTAGTGCGTCTGCCTTGGCGTGTCCTGCCATTGACCCTCAAAAACAGCTCTGGGACAAAATACATTTTTAAAAGAACAAATAAAATTAGAAAAAGAGCCGAAACCGGTTTGGCTCAGTGGATAGAGCGTCGGCCTGCGGACTGAAGGGTCCTGGGTTCGATTCCGGTCAAGGGCATGTGCCTTGGTTGCGGGCACATCCCCAGTAGGGGGTATGCAAGAGGCAGCTGATCGATGGTTCTCTCTCATCGATGTTTCTAACTCTCTATCCCTCTCTCTTCCTCTCTGTAAAAAATCAATAAAATATATTTTTAAAAAATTAGAAAAAGAACATCAAGAACTAATCCACCACCTCGAAGAATTAAAGACAGGCAAAGCTGAGGAAATTAACAATATACCGTGGAAGCCCGGCTAGCTCAGTCAGTAAAGCATGGGACAAAGTGAAAGTGCTCTTTAGAGTGAATGCTGAAGTCTATGTGATCACAAAATAATGTTGTTTTTTGTTGAAATTAGAATCTTAGTATATGTATGGAATTTAAAATCTGTAGTAAGTGGAACTCCACTGCTGAAACTGCCTCTGATGCAGATAAATTCAAAGGCAGCTGGAGAGGGCAGGGCTATCTGCTCTTCCACATTAAAATTACTTGCAATAAGACTACTTAATGCTTTGTTTAAAAATTATAAGAGAACTCGCAGGGAAATGCAAATCTTGGCCAAATTGGGTATTAGTTATTATTTCAGAAAGCCAAAAAGGAAGAAAAAAATTGAGATCTATCTTTTAAGCATGAAAAGAAATTCAGCCAGATCTGTTGCTGATGCTTCCCCTGAAGTAAGCAGGATGTGGGGGAAGGGAGAGACATGAGGCGATCCAATATAGAAGCCTACTCTCCTAGTATATTAAATTAAAAGTTTTCCTTTCTCGCCATAAAAAAGTTTTAAAAATTTAGAAATGCGTCTGGGATATCTGGACACATGTAAAGAGAAAGCTAGTATAAGACAAAATCTGCACACGTCCGATTTCGGATATTAGATAGGTCTTGAACTAGACTTAACTCTTTACAAGGGCTACAGAAATGAAAAACCCAGAGCTGATTCTTTTTCCTGAGAAAAAATGGTGGGGAAAAAAAAATCTTCTTGAAAGAAATTCAAGCTAATTCCAGCAACAAGATTTGCATTTCCATAATAAAGAGTAGTTTTCAAAATGCTAGCGAACCTTATTGAAAAGTTAACTTTTAAGGTCTTCAAGAAAATAAGTAAATTTGTCTCTGTCATAGAATTTATCCAAAGTAAATACTTTAAAATAATTATAATTGATTCTAGAATCCCATAGATTATTGAAATATAAATAAATAATATATTAATTATAAAGATCTAAGTAGTCCAGGTAACTGGCTACATCCTTTGTTGAGGGAGGAAAGGGTAAAAGCCCTTCCCCCAGCAGACAGTTCATATAGTGTCCTGCCAGAAGCCATCTTAAAGAATGTGATAATTTACAGTCGAATAAACAAAACCTAGTTTCCCAGAGCCACTGGCAAATAAAAATTAAAGTTTAAATTTGCCTTATAAAAAACCTAGAGGACAGAATTAAATCTATTCATTGATTATGTCTTGTATTTTTCTTAAAAATATAAAGTGTTATTAATCTAAGAACTACTAAATATATTTGACTTGCCAGCTTTAAAAATTCAAAGTACAAATTAAACTAGGAGAAATTATAGAGTTGTAGTGATTAAATACTTAAAGCATAAAAACTTATTTTTAAGAAAATAAAATAAAATATTTCCTCTAATAATTAGGAATTCAAAATAAGTTTCTTATTATTGATCTAATTAAAAAGAGGATTAATTCTGTGATCTCCACCAAAAATTTTTCTATACAAAAATTAGTCTAAATCTAATTGATATCTTAAGATAGTAATAGATAATAATAACAGGTATTAAAATATTTAAATCATATGTAGATATTTATTTGATGGTTTTTTCCATGTTAAAATTTCAAGGCCTTAACAGAGATAATTCTTGGAAAGCTCCAAGGGCCCGGAGTAATACAAGAAATTTATTCTCTCTTCTTATAGGAAAACTTTTTAAAACAGATCTAATATACTTGAAATTGCATGGAAAGCCTTATCAAATAAAAATTAATAGGTATATATTAAATATTATAAAAGTTTTCGCCTGTAAGAAAGGCAAAAACAATATATTTCTTAAATATAGCCAAATTTTTCAACAGCAATAGAATTTCAAGAAAGATAAAAGCCATGCTTTTGGATCAAACCAATAAAGTATCAAACCTATAAGTTTTACTGAATAAGTTTCTTTGCCATTATTTTTTTAAATGAAAAGTACCTACTTAAGTTACTTTATAAATTAGCTTTTACAATATAATTAATGTCATATAAATTAAGTTACATGAAAAGCCAATGTTTTATAAATAATTGAATCCTAACTGTATGTGGCTGCCTGCATTTTGGTTGGGCTGGGGGCAGGGCAACATTTGTGGCTTGTGATTTCAGAAATAAATTTGCTTTATTTATTTATTTTTTTAATATATTTTATTGATTTTTTACAGAGAGGAAGGGAGAGAGATAGAGAGCTAGAAACGTTGATGAGAGAGAAACATCGACCTCTTGCACACCCCCTACTGGGGATTTGCCCACAACCAAGGTACATGCCCTTGACCGGAATCGAACCTGGGACCTTTCAGTCTGCAGACCGACGCTCTACCACTGAGCCAAAGCAGTTTCGGCAAGTTTGCTTTATTTTTAAAATAAAGATACCTTGCCATGATAGCAGTCAGCACCTGTGCATTCCTACAGGTTGCCCAGGACCAAGGGCAAGGAAGGTCCGTGTACACACCCTTCTACATAGAAGTCAAAATATTTAATATTTTATATTCTACCGGGAACCCTAGCTTAGAGGCTTGATTTATTGCTAACACAGAGAATAGTATTAACAACCACATTAAAAGAAATTTTTTATCTCAGGTATCAACCATTTTTACAGATAGATCCAGTTCTAGAAAGGCTAGATAGATATACTACAGCAGAGGAGCAAGGTCCTTCAAACCTCTTATATTTCAATAGAAATACAAGCTCTTATTTATGCCTTAACAGGTTTCACTATGGAGCCCATCAATCTATAGTAATAGTACTTATATGGTAAGTATAGCAAAAATTATTAAAACAGCTACTATAAGGCACATTAATTCAGAGGAACTTTTCATTTAATTTTCAGTCTATAAAATGTTATTTGAGAACGGCAATTTCCATATTTTATTAGAAACAATGTCCTCAGGATATTACCCACCTTCCCGTGCCAACTTTAGGGGTAAATCCCCAAAAGACTTAAACCTAATCGAATCTGGTCAAATAGATATCACTCAATAGTAGAAAAAGCCATTCATACTCTTAAAATCATTTAAAAAAAAAAAGGGGGTGGGGTGGGGAGACAGATATTATGTGTCACCTCAAGAGAAGCTCAGTCATACTTTTTATACTTTAAAAAATTTTTAAATTGTGATGCAGAGCCGAAGCCGGTGTGGCTCAGTGGTAGAGCGTCGGTCTGTGGACTGAAAGGTCCCAGGTTCGATTCCGGTCAAGGGCATGTACCTTGGTTGCGGGCACATTCCCCGGTAGGGGGTGTGCAAGAGGCAGCTGATCGATGTTTCTCTCTCATCGATGTTTCTAGCTCTCTATCTCTCCCCCCTCCTCTCTATTAAAAAATCAATAAAATATATTTTTTTATTTTTTTTTATTTTTATTTTTAAATATATTTTATTGATTTTGTACAGAGAGGAAAGGAGAGAGATAGAGAGTTAGAAACATCGATGAGAGAGAGTCATCGATCAGCTGCCTCTTGCACACCCCTTACTGGGGATGTGCCCGCAACCAAGGTACATGCCCTTGACCGGAATCGAACCCGGGACCCTTCAGTCCCCAAGCCAATGCTCTATTCATTGAGCCAAACCAGTTTCGGCAAAATATATATTTTTTTTTAAAAAAGAAGTTAAACGACTAAAGTGCAGCAGATACTTCTTCAATCATGTTCCTACTCCTGCCAGCACCTGTTAGCTGCCAGTGTTCTACAAAGTCTTACGCAGCCACGTCAAAAGACTCTGAGAACATATACATCAGTAACACAAGAGACTGCCTTTCATTTCGTAGCTAAAAATGTTAACGTAGCCATAGTTTTAATTTCTCTCTTATTGTTTTGTAATTTTTTATTTTTTTAATATATTTTTATTGCTTTTTTTACAGAGAGGAAGGAAAAGGGATAGAAAGTTAGAAACATCGATGAGAGAGAGTCATCGATCAGCTGCCTCCTGCACACCCCTTACCGGGGATGTGCCCGCAACCAAGGTCCATGCCCTTGACCGGAATCGAGCCCGGGATCTTTCAGTCTGCAGGCCGACGCTCTACCCACTGAGCCACACCGGTTTCGGCTTGTTTTCTAATTTTTTAATAGCCAAAGTTTTGCTCTTAACATTCAAATTTTAAAAATGATAACTTAGAGATAATTCAGTTTTTGCATTGGCATTGTTTACAATTACTTTGATATTAGAACTTTTGTTATTATTTAAATTTTACTTTTATTATGTCGGGACCGGTTTGGCTCAATAGATAGAGCGTCGGCTTGGGGACTGAAGGGTCCCGGGTTCGATTCCGGTCAAGGGCATGTGCCTTGGTTGCGGGCATATCCCCAGTAGGGAGTGTGCAAGAGGCAGCTGATCGATGACTCTCTCTCATCGATGTTTCTAACTCCCTATCTCTCTCCCTTCCTCTCTGTACAAAATCAATAAAATATATTAAAAAAAAACAAAAAAAAAAACAAAAAAAAACAGGGAAGGGGGATCTGTTGGTGACAGGATGTAAGCTGACAAGGTCCTTGCCAGCCCCCTACCCAAACAGTTTTCCCTGACTTGTTCGGATAGCCATTATCAGTGGAATGGAAATAATTTATGTAGTAGGAGAGCAACATTGTATGGCTTGCCAAGAAGTCTGTAACTATTTATTGGGATTTACTGTACTAAGAATGGATTCTTCCCTTACCTTCTCCCCATCCTGGGTCCCCTCGTAGGCTTTATTATTTATTTATTTATTTATTTATTTATTTATTTTAATATTAGTTAATGATTATTGGAGCTATTTATTTTTCTTTTTTCTTTTTTTAATATATATTTTATTGTTTTTGTACAGAGAGGAAGGGAGAGAGATAGAGAGTTAGAAACATCGATGAGAGAGAGTCATCGATCAGCTGCCTCTTGCACACCCCCTACTGGGGATGTGCCCGCAACCAAGGTCCATGCCCTTGACCGGAGTCGAACCCGGGACCTTTCAGTCCGCAGGCCAACGCTCCATCCACTGAGCCAAACCGGTTTTGGCCCATGACAGCTATTACTCAAGCTCTGTTTATGGAACATCCTGCGGTTGGGACACAGCTGCACAACAGAATGTTCTCTGTTGAAGATAAACTATTCTTGAATTTACGGTTTAGTTGCTTAGCTACCCGCTGATGTCCTTGGAGGAAACTCCCTCATTCTCCCTGACTATATATCTACATCCTTTTACCCTGCAAGACACGAGGCTTGATCAGAACCCTGTCTTGCCTCCATTTCTCTGCGTCTCCTGTCCCCCCTCATTCCCTTCCAGGTGTCTCCTCGCTCCCACGTTGCTGTCCCGCTGGCCGGGGCAATTAAAATTTTTATTTATTTTAAATCCTTGGGTGTTTCCCTGCCACACCAGAACCTGCTGTCACCTTACCCTCAGGCCACCTTTTCTTCCTTCTTTCCACTCTTTTTTTTCATCTTTTTAAAAATATATTTTTACTGATTTCAGAGAAGAATGGTGAGGGAAAGGGAGAGAGAAACATCAACAACGAGAGAGAATCATGGATCGGCTGCCTCCTGCACACCCCACACAGGGCATCGAGCCCACAACAAGAGAGGATGTTTCTCTCTCATCGATGTTTCTTTTCTTTTTCTTTTTTTTAAAATATATTTTATTGATTTTGTACAGAAAGGAAGGGAGAGGGATAGAGAGTTAGAAACATCGATGAGAGAGAGTCATCGACCAGCTGCCTCTTGCACACCCCCTACTGGGGATGTGCCCGCAACCAAGGTCCATGCCCCTGACCGGAATCGAACCCGGGACCCTTCAGTCCGCAGACCGACGCTCTACCCACTGAGCCACACCGGTTTCGGCTGTTTGTTTTTTAAATATTTCTTTTCATTGATTTCCGAGAGGAAGGGAGAAGGAGAGGGAGAGAGAGGAAGATCCATGATGAGAGAGAATCACGGGTCTGCTGCTTCCTGCATGCCCCACACTGGGGATCGAACCCACAACCCGGGCCTGTGCCCTTGACCTCCGTGACCTCCCGGTTCACAGGTTGACGCTCAGCCATGGATGCTCGCCGGCCGGGCACCCTCATCTCTTTGAAAGGGCCAGCGGGAAACACCACGAACCCCGGGCCATGTTACCCCAAACCCGAGTCCTCCACCCATCCTGGGGGGCGGGAAATGACGCCGCGGCCGGTGTGGCTCAGTGGGTGGAGCACCGGCCTGCGGACACAAGGGTCCCAGGTTCGATTTCAGTCAAGGACACAGGCCCGGGTTGTGGGCTTGATCCCCAGTGGGGGGCGTGCAGGAGGCAGCTGATCAACGATTCTCTTTCATCATGGATGCTTCTATCTTCCTCTTCCTTCCTCTCTGAAATCAATATATATATATATTTTAAAGGGCACATATTTCAGTTGCAGGCTCTATCACCGGGCCCTGACAGGGGCCCGTGCAGGAGGCAACACAATTGATGTCTCTCTCTCTCTCTCTCATTGATGTTTCTCTCGCTCTCTCCCTCTCTCTCCCACTCTCTCTAAAAATGAATGGAAAGTCCTAACTGGTATGGCTCAATGGATAGAGCATCGGCCTGCCGACTGAAGGGTCCCAGGTTCGATTCCGGTCAAGGGCATGTACCTTAGTTGCAGGCACATCCCCAGTTGGGGGTGGGGGGGTGTGTGCAGGAGGCAGCTGATCAATGATTCTCTCTCATCGACATTTCTAACTCTCTCTCCCTCTCCCTTCCTCTCTGTAAAAAAGCAATTTAGCTGGGACCGGTTTGGCTCAGTGGATAGAGCGTCGGCCTGCCGACTGAAGGGTCCCAGGTTCGATTCCCGTCAAGGGCATGTGCCTTGGTTGTGGGCACATCCCCAGTAGGAGGCGTGCAGGAGGCAGCTGATCGATGATTCTCTCTCATCGACGTTTCTAACTCTCTATCCCTCTCTCTTCCTCTCTGTGAAAAATCAATAAAATATACATATATGTAAAAAAAAAAAAAAAAAAGCAATTTAAAAAACTAGTCTATCTTAAAAAAAAAAAAAAATCAATAGAAAAATGTCCTCAGGGGAAGATTCACGAAAGGAAAAAAGATAAATGAGCCAAGGAGAGAGGGGCCTGTCTTCCCAGGGGTCATGGCGGGGTCATGGCGGGGTCATGGCGGGGTCATGGCGGGGTCATGGCGGGGTCATGGAGGCGTCCACGCCCCAGGCCAGCCAGATGTGGAGCCGGATGTGGGGGCCGGCAGGCCCCGCCCGCTCATCTTCCTTGGAAGGGGAGAGTTTATAGTTCCTGGAGTCGGAATGTCAGTTGGAGTTAATCTGTATAAACAGAATCGGTGCCTCCAGCTGGGGTTGGAGGGGGGCGGGGAGGGCGCGTCCCTGGGGAAAAGCTCGCAGCAGGGGGAGGCGGGGCGGTTCAGCTAAAGCTCTGACTTGGGCCCGGCCCAGAGCCCCGCTGGGCCTGCCTCTGCCTCCCCCAGGCCGCCCGCTGGCGCCCGGCCTGGCCTCCTTCCTTCCTTTGATCCTTTTCAAAACAATCTCCTTAAGGTTTTATTTAAGCTCATTTTTAGAGAGAGAGAGAGGAAGAGAGAGAGAAACATCCATGATGAGCGAGAACCACAGATCGGCTGCCTCCCGCACGCCCCACGTTGGGGGTCCAGCCCACAACCCTCTCTATTGTTTAAAAAAATATATATTTTATTGATTTTTCTATAGAGAGGGAGGGAGAGGGAAAGAGAGAAACATGGATGAGAGAGACACATCGACCAGCTGCCTCCTGCACACCCCCCACTGGGGATGTGCCCGCAACCAAGGTCCATGCCCTTGACCGGAATCGAACCCGGGACCCTTCAGTCTGCAGGCCGACGTTCTATCCACTGAGCCACACCGGTTTCGGCTCTATTTTTTTTTTTTAATCTAATAATTTTATTTTTATTTATTTATTTTTAATATATTTTATTGATTTTGTACAGAGAGGAAGGGAGAGGGAGAGAGTTAGAATCATCGATGAGAGAGAGTCATCGACCAGCTGCGTCTTGCACACCCGCTACTGGGGATGTGCCCGTAACCAAGGTCCATGCCCATGACCGGAATCGAACCCGGAACCCTTCAGTCTGCAGGCCGACGCTCTATCCATTGAGCCAAACCGGTTTCGGCTCTATTTTTTTTTTTTTTTAATATATTTTGTATTGATCTAAGAGAGAAGAAGGGAGAGGGAGAGAGATAGAAACTCCAGGATGAGACAGTATCACGGATCGGCTGCCTCCTGCACGCCCCCCACTGGGGATGGAGCCCGCAGCCCGGGCCTGTGCCCTGAGTGGGAATCGAACCCGGGACCCTTCAGTCCGTAGGCCGACCCTCTATCCACTGAGCCACACCGGCCAGGATTCCACCGTGTCACAGTCTCTCTTTGGGAATCACTAGGGGCTGTTTCTCTGGCCGCTTTAAATTTTCTTGTTTGTTTGTTTGTTTGTTTGTTCGGAAACAGAGACCGAGAGACGGGGTTTCCCCCCCATTCCACAGCCGGGAGAAGGGAGTAGCGGGCTCCGTCTGCGGCTCCCAGCTCCCAGCCCAGGTCCCTTCTCCATGAGGAGCCTGCTCCCGCCCCCCGGCCCCCGGCCCCCGCTCCCTGACGCCCTGGAATAGAACTCCCAGGCCCGGCATCCAGCGAGCCAGCAAGAGCCAGCGTTCATGCTGAAACCGGTGTGGCTCAGTGGATAGAGCGTCGGCCTGCAGACTGAAAGGTCC
>NW_023425552.1:2217611-2356311 GCF_014108245.1 Pipistrellus kuhlii
CCACACCGGTTAGGGCTGTTTCTTCTTTAAAAAAAATTTTTTTTTGTTAATCCTCACCCGAGGCAGTGGTTGCCATTGATTTTCAGGGCGAGTGGAAGGGAGGGGGAGAGACACCGAGAGAGAAACATCGATGAGAGAGAGACACATGGACGGGTTGCCCTCTGAATGCACCCTGATCAGGGCTGGGGGTGGGGGGAGGACGGAGCCTGCCACCGAGGCACCCTTCAGCCTGAGGGCCAACGCTCCATCCACTGAGCCACACCGGCCGGAGCCACTGGCTTCTTGTCTGTGTCCCGCTGACCGGAGGTCGAACCCACCACCCTGGCGTATGGGGACAATGCTCTCACTGACAGAGCGAGCCGGCCAGGGCTTCAGAACACATTTCCTTCCTTTATTTATTTATTTTTTTATTGTCTAAAGTTTTGCATATGCCTCTTTTTTCTGCATCTGACGCCCTGCAGCCATTCCCACCCTGGCAAGGCCCCCCCGCCCCAGTGTTTGTGTCCACTGGCGATGCTCATGTGCGTGCGTGCTCTCTACCCCCCCTCCTCCCTGCCCTTTATCCCTGGACCCATTCTTGTTCATCCAATTATGTTGTTCATTATATCCCACAAACGGGTGACGTCATGTGATAGTTATCTTCCTCCAACTGGCTTATTTCGCTCAGCATGATGCTCTCTCTCCAGGTCCTTCCATGCTGTTGCAAGTGGCAAGAGTTCCATCTTCTTTTTTTTTTATTATTATATTTTTAAGTATATTTTATTGATTTTTTTTTTTTTTTTTTTTTTTTTTTTTTTACAGAGAGGAAGGGAGAGGGAGAGAGAGCTAGAAATATCAATAAGAGAGAAACATTAGGCAGTTAGGGGCCTCTGGACAGCAGGGGAGCTCCTAACCATCTGTGCCTGCCGGCCTGCTGCCCCTAACTGCCCTCCCCTGCCGGCCAGATGCCCCTAACTGCCCTCCCCTGCAGGCCTGGTCCCCCCCAACTGCCCTCCCCTGCCGGCCTGATTGCCCCTAACTGCCCTCCCCTGCAGGCCTGGTCCCCCCCAACTGCCCTCCCCTGCTGGCCTGCTGCCCCTAACTGCCCTCCCCTGCCGGCCTGATTGCCCCTAACTGCCCTCCCCTGCCTGCCTGATTGCCCCTAACTGCCCTCCCCTGCCTGCCTGATTGCCCCTAACTGCCCTCCCCTGCCGGCCTGATTGCCCCTAACTGCCCTCCCCTGCCGGCCTGATTGCCCCTAACTGCCCTCCCCTGCCGGCCTGATCGCCCCTAACTGCCCTCCCCTGCAGGCCTGGTCCCCCCCAACTGCTCCCCTGCCAGCCAGATCGCCCCTAACTGCCTCTGCCTTAGCCCTTGCCACCGTGGCCTTTGTTCGGAATTAGTGTATTACTAATTAGTGTATTACTCTTTTATTAGTATAGATTTTTAAAATGTTCTCATTGACTTCAGAGAGGGGAAGGGAGAGGGAGGCAGAGAGGAACGTGGATGTGAAAGAAACACACAGATCGACCGGTTGCCTCCCACACCCACCGAGACCAGGGCTGGGATCAACCCTGCGACCCAGACTCTAACCCCTGAACCACCCTGCCCAGGTCTGGGCTCTGTTTTGTTCACTCAGGACACTGGCCGGAGAAGTCATTGCTCAGCAAACGTTCACTTTATTTTTTTATTATTATTTTTTAATATATTTTATTGATTTTTCACAGAGAGGAAGGAAGAGGGATAGAGAGGTAGAAACACCGATGAGAGAGAAACATCGACCAGCTGCCTTCTGCACACCCCCCACCGGGGATGTGCCCGCAACCAAGGTCCATGCCCTTGGCCGGAATCGTACCTGGGACCCCTCGGTCCGCAGGCCGACGCTCTCTCCACTGAGCAACACTGGCCAGCGCTTAAAAATCTTATTGATTTCAGAGAGGAAGGGAGAAAGAGAGAGAGAGAAACATCCATGATGAGAGAGGATCACGGGTCGGCTGCCTCCTGCACGCCCCCCACTGGGGATGTGCCCACAACCAATGTACATGCCCCTGACCGGAATCGAACCCTGACCAGTTTTGGCTTAGTAAACATTTAAACAGAAGAACACGGACAGGCCGAAACCGGTGTGGCTCAGTGGATAGAGCGTCGGCCTGCGGGCTGAAGGGTCCCGGGTTCGATTCCGGTCGAGGGCATGTGCCTTGGTTGCAGGCTCCTCCCGGCCTGGGCTCTGGTCCGGGCTCCTGCAGGACGCAACCCATCGATGTGTCTCTCTCACATCAATGTTTCTCTCTGTCTTTCCCTCTCTTTTCCACTCTCCTTAGAAAGCAATGGCTGCCGAAGCCGGTGTGGCTCAGTGGATAGAGCGCCGGCCTGCGGACTGAAGGGTCCCGGGTTCGATTCCAGTCAAGGGCATGGACCTTGGTTGCGGGCACATCCCCAGTGGAGGGGTGTGCAGGAGGCGGCTGATCGATGTTTCTCTCCCATCGATGTTTCTAACTCTCTATCTCTCTGCCATCATGAACACAGGCAATGCAGGCTGGGCGGTGCCAGGAGAATTCTGACGGCTGAGAGGCGAAACCAGGCTTCCCCTGAGGGAGGACCTCCAGCGATTAAGCACCTACTGAAAACCTGTCTGCTGCAAAGGAAATGGGAGAAAGAACAGGGTAGGGCGCCCTGGTGGCGTGGCTCAGCGGATGGAGCCTTGGCCTGCAGACTGAAGGGTCCCGGGTTTGATTCCCGGTCAGGGCACAGGCCCGGGTTGCAGGCTCCATCCCCCGTGTGGGGCATGCAGCAGGCAGCCGATCCATGATTCTCTCTCATCATTGATGTTTCTCCCTCTTCCTTCTTCTCTGGAATAAAAAAAAAACCAAAAAAAAAACCAAAAAAAAAAAACCCACACACACACACATTTTAAAAAAAGAATTTTTGAAAAAAAAGGAAGAGGGAAGGGCAATGTGCTATCTGCTCTCTCTCTCTCTCTCTCTCTCTCTCTCTTTTTAAACATATTTTATTGATTTCAGAGAGGAAGGAAGAGGGAGAGAGAGATAGAAACATCAACGAGGAGAGAGAATCAAGGATCGGCTGCCTCCTGCACAACTCCCATTGGGGACGGAGCCCTCAGCCCAGGCCTGTGCCCTTGACCGGAATCGAACCCGGGACCCTTCAGGCCGCAGGCCGCCGCTCTATCCACTGAGCCACACCGGCCAGGACTACTCTCTTTTAACACGTGGGGAAAAAACACCCAGAGCTCAGGAAGGCGGGTACCTTACCCACCACAGACACTAAGTGCCAAGGTGGGATTTGAACCCACGGAGTCCAGGACCAGAAAGCACATTGCTTCCCGCCCGCTGTCTGGCAGACAACGGCTCTCAGAGACCCAGCCAGCTACCAGCCAGCACCCGGGAGGACTGGGCAGTGGCCAGGGAGGGCCGACGACCAGAGAGGAGAGCCCAGCTGCTCTTTGTGTGTGTGTGTTTTTTTTTTGTGTATGTGTTTTTAATAAATTTTTATTGTTCATATTATTACATATGTTCCCCACCACCACCATTGCTCTCCTCCATCAGGTTCCCACCCCACCCTCTGCCCTTTCCCCACCCCCCATTGTCCTCATCCATAGGTGCACAGTTTATGTTCAGTCTCTTCCCACACCCCCCACTCCCCTTTTCCCCAAGAATCGTCAGTTCACTCCCCTTCCATACCTCTGATTCTATTATATTCAACAGTTAATATTGTTCATCAGGTTTTTTTAATTTCCTTGGTTTTTAGATTCACTTGTTGATGGTTAATGTATTTGTTGTTCATAATTTTTATCTTTATTTACTTTCTCTTCTGAAAGAACCCCCTTCAGCACTTCATATACCGTATTTTTCGGACCATAAGACGCACCGGACCATAAGACGCACCAGTTTTTAGAGAAGGGAAATGAAGAAAAAAAGATTCTGAAACAAATAGTGTCCTAAAATATTTTATGTGCATTAAAACCCAACATCACAGTCATAAACACATGTAATCAACCCTGTAAAGTAAACAGCAGCATTTAGAACCATTTTAGAGCCGGGCAAGCACACAGAGACCACACAGAGCTGGGCAAGTAAAAAAACTTTTTTTTAAAAGTATATGTGTAGGCTATATTTGGACCATAAGACGCAGGGACTTCCCCCCCCCCTCCCACTTCTGGGGGGAAAAAAGTGCGTCTTATGGTCCGAAAAATACGGTAATTCTGGTTTGGTGTTGATGAACTCCTTTAGCTTTTTTTTTTTATTATTAGTGAAGCTCTTTATCTGACCTTCGATTCTGAGTGATAGCTTTGCTGGATAGATTATCTTTCGCTGTAGGTTCTTGCTATTCATCACCTTGAATATTTCTTCCAGCTGCTCTTTGTCTCAAGCCCCCAGGTCTGCACTCACAGGGCCTCTGGTCCAGCCGGCCCTGACCCGGGTCCCCAGCCCCAACTGTAGGGCCACCAACGCTGCCCGCCGGCTCGGCTCCGAGGCCTCAGCTGCTGCTGCCCACACTCCGAGGAGCAATCGGCCAGCGAGCTGTGCCCGCGGCGGAGGGAGCAGGTGGGGGAGGGGGGAGGAGCAGGGAGTGGGGGGTCAGGGAGCAAGGACCTGCTGGGATCCGCCAGAGGCCGGACCCAAACAGGAAGGCATTCCAGCTCCACCTCCTGCCCCAGAGGCAAGGTCTGCCGCCCGTGGGACCAGGGTCCACACTCCAGCCCCACCTTCCTCCCTCCCCATCCGTTTTCTGTGCTAAAAAGTGGGGGCGTCTGGCTGGCGGGGCTCCGTGGCTGAGCGTCGACCTAGGAACCAGGAGGTCAGGGTTCGATTCCCGGTCAGGGCACAGGCCCGGGTTGCAGGCTCGATCCCAGTGTGGGGCGTGCAGGAGGCAGCCGATCTGTGATTCTCTCCCATCGTGGATGTTTCTCTCTCTCTCTCTCCCTTCCTCTCTGAGATTAATACAAATATACACTGAGCCCCAACCAGTATGGCTCAGTGGATAGAGCGTCGACCTGCAGACTGAAGGGTCCCGGGTTCGATTCCAGTCAAGGGCATGTACCTTGGTTGCGGGCACATCCCCAGTAGGAGGGGTGCAGGAGGCAGCTGGTCGATGTTTCTAGCTCTCTATCCCTCTCCCTTCCTCTCTGTAAAAAATCAATAAAATATATTTTAAAAAAGAAAAGAAATGTAGGTCTCTAAATACTCTTTTTATTACGGAGGAGTACTTAATCACTCCGTGATGGGAGTGAAGCAGAAGCTTTAAATATATATATATATATATCCATCCCTAACCGGTGTTGCTCAGTGGATAGAGTGTCGACTGCAGACTGAAGGGTCCCGGGTTCGATTCCAGTCAAGGGCATGTACCTTGGTTGCAGACACATCCCCGGTAGGGGGTGTGCAAGAGGCAGCTGGTCAATGTTTCTCTCTCATCGATATTCCTCGCTCTCTCTCCCTCTCCCTTCCTCTCTGTAAAAAAAAAAAAAAAATCAATAATACACATTTTTTAAACAAATAAAAGAATGTGGTGCGGCCGCTCCCTGGGAAGCACAGAGGCGTGGAGGTTGGGGGTCAGTGGGTCCTGGCTAAGAAAGAAAGACACATCGCTCCTCTAAGATGCTCTATGTGGGGGTGTGGCGCTTAATGGCCAGGGCTCCTGGAGGGAGCGAAGTGTTTGCAGTCCGAGGGTGTGGTCCATCCCGCTGACCGCCGCTCCAGTGCGCGCTTCCGCAGGGATCATTTCACCCTCAGAAAAACAACAACAAACCTATTATCTTTTAAATATATATATTTTATTGGTTTTTTTATAGAGAAGAAGGGTGAGGGACAGAGAGTTAGAAACATTGATGAGAGAGAAACATCCATCAGCTGCCTCCTGCACACCCCTCACTGGGGATGTGCCCGCAACCAAGGTCCATGCCCTTGGCCGGAATCGAACCCGGGACCCTTCAGTCCACAGGCCGACGCTCTGTCCACTGAGCCAAACCGGTCAGGGCAATGTATTTTTTTTAAAATAAAAGTTCGCGGAAACCGGTTTGGCTCAGTGGATAGAGCGTTGGCCTGTGGACTGAGAGGTCCCAGGTTCGATTCTGGACAAGGGCATGTGCCTTGGTTGCTGGCAAATTCCCAGTGGGGAGGGTTGTTACAGGAGGCAGCTGATGGATGTTTCTAACTCTCTGTCCCTCTCCCTTCTTCTCTGTAAAAAAATCAATAAAATATTTTTAAAAAAATAGATCTTCTACTTCACTCCTATCACCTAGTGATTAAGTACTCCTCTGTAATAAAAAGGACATTTAGAGACCTTCATTTCGTTGTTTTAATATATTTCATTGATTTTTTTACAGAGAGGAAGGGAGAGGGATATAGATTCAGAAACATCGATGAAAATCATCCATCAGCTGCCTCCTGCACGCCCCCTACTGGGGTTGTGCCAGCAACCAAGGTACATGCCCTTGACCGGATTCGAACCGGGACCCCTCAGTCTGAAGGCCAACGCTCTATCCACTGAGCCAAACCGCATTCGTAAAAGGACTGATTCTAAAATGAAAAAAGAAAGAAAGAAAAGAAAAAGATCTGTTTACAAACTCGGCCTGAGGTCTTTTCCCCTTGAAGGGCGTCCCCCCTCAAATTCCCCCTCCCCCACCACGAGAGGCCACCTCTTCCCTAGGCGCCCCCTGCCCCTGGCTTCTGCGCCTGCCCCACTCCCCCCTCCCTGCCCTGCCCTGCCCCTGCCCCCCAGCAAACCCCAGGGACCCCAACTTCAGGTCTTTTCCTCTTAGGTCCTGGGTTCCTACAGCAGGCCAAGCCCAGGATCTCCGGCTGGAATACAACCATCTCCCCAACTATAGACGGTTCAGCCAAAACCGGTGTGGCTCAATGGATAGAGCGTCGGCCTGCAGACTGAAAGGTCCCGGGTTCGATTCCGGTCAAGGGCATGTACCTTGGTTGCGGGCACATCCCCAGTGGGGGATGTGCAGGAGGCGGCTGATCGAGGTTTCTCTCTCATCGATGTTTCTAACTTTCTCTCCCTCTCCCTTATTCTCTGTTAAAAAAAAAAAAATCAATAAAATATATTAAACAAACAAACAAAAAACAATAGACGGTTCTGCGCAGGCACCTGCCTCAGTCTCCCCGTCTGCACAGTGGACGCAGGCGCTGTCCATGGGGCCAGGACACCCCACCCCACCCTCGCCTCCCCAGAGCGGTCCCGAGGAGCGAGCCCCGCACACGCCTACGGGCGGGCCCCGCCCCCAGCGCGTTGGCCCCGCCTCCAGTCCCTGCGCGAGCCCCACTCCCAGAGCTTTGGCCCCGCCCCTGCCCCGCTAGGGCCCCGCCCCCAGAACGTTGACCCCGCCCCCGCTACCAGCGCGTTGGCCTCCCAGCGCGTTGGCCCCGCCCCCTCACCGGTAGGGCCCCACCCCCATAATGTTGGCCCCGCCCCCGCCCGGGCCCCGCTACGAGCGCGTTGGCCTCCCAGCGCGTTGGCCCCGCCCCCTCACCGGTAGGGCCCCGCCCCCAGAACGTTGGCCCCGCCCCCGCCCGGGCCCAGCTACCAGCGCGTTGGCCTCCCAGAGCGTTGGCCCCGCCACGCCACGCCCCCAGAAAGTTGGCCCCGCCCATCCCGTTGGCCCCGCCCCGGACCGCTGGACCCGCCCCCGATCGCGGACCGGCGCGCTCGCTCTCCGGCCACACCTGCCCCCTCTCCCCGCTCGCGGCCGCCGGCGGCCAGGGGTCCCGCCGAGGTCCGACCGGAGCCCGGGAGCCGCCCCGGCCCCCGCCCCCGGCCCCCGCCATGAGGAGCGCGCTCCCCCTGGTCCTCCTCTCGCTGGCCGCCCTCTGCGCGCGCGGTGAGTGCCCGGGGCGGCGCGGGGGCGGCGGGGGCGCGGGGGCGCGGGGCCCGGGGCCCGCAGGACCGGCCTCGGCGGCAGCGGCGGGGAGCCCGGCCGAGGCGGTCCCGGGCGGGTCTGCGAGGTCGGGGTGCGGGCGAGATCCTCTCCCTCCGCGGGGCCTGCGCCCCGGGGTGCCCTTGGGGACGCAGGTCCGGGCGCGCGCTCCGCTCCGTCCATCCGTCCGCCCGGAGGGGGGCCCCTCAGCCCCGCGCGGGGGGCGGGGGGCGGCGGACAGCGGCTCATCCGGCTCCCACGGGTGCCTCCCCGCTCAGCCCAGCCCGCCCGACCGGCCCTGGGACCTGGGACCGGGCCAGTTTGGGGTGAATCTCCTACAAACACCCCCTCCCCCTGGGGCGGGGCTGGGGCCCCCCAGGAGGGGGAAACCCCCCCCCAAGCAGCCCTTGCAGGCAGAGAGAGTTTGGATGTGGTGAGGGCCCCCTCCTCGGGCCTCAGTTTCCCCAAAGGACCCCGTGGGCTCTCCCACTCGGACCCAGAACCGGGGCGTTATCTCCTGGGGCGAGGACACCGCGCAGGCTGCTGTGGAGGCAGGAGAGGGTGGGGCTCTCACCGGGGACCGTGGCTGCACCGCCACTTGCTGGCGACCCCCCCCCATCGTGCCATTCCTTCTCTCCGGGCCTCAGTTTCCCCCGTGGGGCTCCCTCCCCCTGCAGATCCCCGCCGCGGGTCTGCGTTTAGCTAGCTTCCCCCCTTCAATAGCTCCCGCCTCAGTCTCCCCATCTGTGCAGTGGGCGCAGGCGCCGTCCACTGTCCACCCAGGGCCGGAGAAGCGATGGCGGGTCCTAAAGGTGAGCTTTTTTGGGACAGGTACAAGCCCCTCGACCTTTTATTATGTATGTATTATTACTTTTTGGATTCTTTTTAAAAAATATATATTTTATTGATTTTTTTACAGGGAGGAAGAGAGAGGGATAGAGAGTTAGAAACATCGATGAGAGAGAAACATCGATCAGCTGCCTCTTGCACACCCCCAACCGGGGATGTGCCCGCAACCAAGGTCCATGCCCTTGACCGGAATCGAACCCGGGACCTTTCAGTCTTCAGGCCCACACTCTTTCCACTGAGCCAAACCGGTTTCGGCTGGATTCTTTTTTTGATTGATTACAGAGAGGAAGGGAGAGAGAGAGAGAGAGAGAGAGAGAGGGAGAATGAGAGAAACATCATGAAGAGAGAGACTGGGGATCAAGCCCACAACCCGGGCATGTGCCCTTGGCCAGAATCGAACCCAGGACCCTTGAGTCCACAGGCCGTTGTTCTATCCTCTGAACCACACCTGCCCAGGCCACCCTTGACCTTTTATTTATTTTTATTTTATTTTATTTTTTAAGAATATATTTTATTGATTTTTCACAGAGAGGAAGGGAGAGGGATAGAGAGCTAGAAACGTCGATGAGAGAGAAACATCGACCAGCTGCCTCCCCCCCCCCCTGCCCACTGGGGACCAAGCCCACAACCCGGGCATGTGCCCTTGGCCAGAATCCAACCTGGGACCCTTGAGTCTGCAGGCTGAGGCTCTATCCACTGAGCCACACCAGCCAGGGCCACCCTCGACCTTTTTTTTAAGGTCATAGATACATCCTCTCTCTTTGGGACCCCGCGTCTTCACAGGGACTCAGTAACGCAGGAAGGAAGGCCCGGGGGTATGGGGGGCTCAGGGGGGGGGTGCTGGTCTGAGAGAGGCCGGCCCCGGCTCTGTCTCTGCTCGCTGGGGCCCGGGGGAAGTGCCTCCCCACTTTGGACTCAGTTTCCCCTGTGGAGACGCAGAGGGGCTGAAGGATCGGAGGGGTGTGGGGCCTCTGACTCCGGAGCCCACGGCGGGGCCTCCCGATGGGGCGGCACCCTGCTGGCCGGCCAGGTGGGGGCCTGAGGCAGGACTCGCCCAAGGGCGTATTCGCTGGGCCTCCCGGTGGGCTTGGCAGGAGTCCCCTGGGGCCGGGGAGATGGGGGACCCCGGGACTGGGGGGCTAGGAGCTGCAGGTTCACAGACCCAGAGCTGCCCCAGACACGGCAGACGGGCGTGGGCAAGACATACCCCTTTTTATAAAATGACCGGTCAGCTCGGCCAGTGTGGCTCAGTGGGTAGAGCGTCGGCCTGCAGCCGGAAGGGTCCCAGGTTCCATTCTGGTCAAGGGCCTGGACCTTGGTTGCGGGCACATCCCCAGTGGGGGGCGAGCAGGAAGCAGCTGGTTGAAAAATCAATAAAGTATATTTTTTAAAAAATGATTGGTCAGCCCAGCCAGTGTGGCTCAGTGGGTAGAGCGTCGGCCTGCAGCCGGAAGGGTCCCGGGTTCAGGTTCGATTCCGGTCAAGGGCATGCAGGTTCCTCTTTGCCCAGGCCCACACATGCAGGAGGCAGCCAAATCGATGTGTTTCTCTCACATCCATAGTTCCCTCTGTCTCTCCCTCTCTCTCTAAAAATCAAGGGGAAAAATATCCTCGGGGGAGGATTAAAAAAATAAAAAAATAAAATAAAAAGCCCAGTCAGCCAAAACCGGTGTGGCTCAGTGGATAGAGCGCCAGCGGCCTTCGGACTGAAAGGTTCGGGGTTCGATTCCGGTCAAGGGCATGGACCTTGGTTGGGGGCACATCCCCAGTGGGGGGTGTGTGCAGGAGGCAGCTTGTCGATGTTTCTCTCTTATCGATGTTTCTAGCTCTCCCTCCCAATTCCTCTCTGTAAAAAAAAAAAAAATCAATAAAATATATTTAAAATAAAATAGAAAGACGACCGGTCAGCTCAAACGTGTATCCTCGAGAGGGTCCGGGGAGGGGCCCGCCTGGCTGGGGCTGCAGGCCTGGGAGCCGCTGGCCTCTGGGCGGGTTCGGGGGTGAGAGTCGGCCTGGATCTAGGCCGCCTGAACAGCCCCAGGCGGTGGCGGGAGGGGTGGGGGAGGAGAGCCGGAAGGGAAGACACCCGGAGCCTTCCTCACGGGGCTCTGCACGTGGCATCTGCTCCAGATGGGCAGTAAGTCGGAAAGTGCGGGCGGGGAGCCAGCTTCACCCTCCCCTCCCCCCGGAGCCTGCCTCCCACCCCCCCGCCCCCGCACCCCGCACCCCGGCCCCACCCAGAGGGAGAGCCTGTAAGACAGGGGAGCTGGCACCCACCTCCTCAGCCCCCTTCCTCCCCATCCTCCCCCTCCTGCTCCCCGATGCCCGTGCACACTCCCCCCTCTCCCCCCGCTTCTCTGGGCCTCCCTCCCAGCGTCCCTCTCTCCAAGGGGTCCCCCCAAAACTCCCCCCACCAACACGGTTCTGTCCCCCAAGAGCCCAGGCAAGGCCATGAGGGGGGACGGGGCTGGAGGACAGACGGAGGGGCTGGGGGCAGGACAGACGGAACTGGGCACAGGTTCTGGACGGGAAGTTCCGGGTGGGGGGGCACTCCCTGCTGGAGGAACAGGAGGGGGAGCTGGGATGGATGGGGAGCCCCGCTGAGCTCTGTCCCGGATTATTTTTTTTTTTAAAGTATTTTTATTTATTGACTTCAGAGAGGAGCATCCAGGATGAGAGAGGATGACGGATCGGCCGCGTCCTGTACGCCCCACACGGGGGAGGGAGCCCGCAATCCGGGCCTGTGCCCTGACCCCCGTGACCTCCTGGTTCGTAGGTCGATGCCCAAACACGCTGGTTGGGCCATAATCTTTTTTTAAAAATATATTTTTATTGATTTTTTTTACAGAGAGGAAGAGAGAGGGATAGTGAGTTAGAAACATCCATGAGAGAGAAACATCCATCAGCTGCCTCTTGCACACCCCCCACTGGGGATGTGCCCACAACCAAGGTACATGCCCTTGACCGGAATCGAACCCGGGACCCTTCCTTCCGCAGGCTGACGCTCTATCCACTGAGCCACACCGGTTTCGGCTGGGCCATAATCTTATGCTAATAAAAGGGCAATATGCAAATGAACCCCAACACCCTCACAGTAACAACCGAACAGCAGGCCGGGTGGGGCGACCAGGCCAGCAGGGGGGCCAGTTAGGGGCGATCAGGCCGGCCGGCCGGCAGGGGAGCAGCCAGGAGCCAGCGGTCCTGGATTATGGGAGGGATGTCCAATCGGGCCGAAGCCGGCACTGGCACATCTCCCTGGGGTCCCGGCGGAGAGGGTGCGGGCTGGGCGGAGCGGCCGCCCTCTCCCCCTTCCCAGCGGTCCGGCGTCTTCCAGGGCTCGGCCGCGTGGCCAACGCCGAGGAGCGGCTCATGGACGACCTCCTGAACCGGACCCGCTACAACAACCTGATCCGCCCGGCCACCAGCTCCGCCCAGCTCATCGCCATCCGGCTGCAGCTCTCGCTGGCCCAGCTCATCAGCGTGGTGGGCGCAGGGCCGGGGCGGGGGGCCTGGGCGGGGGGCGGGGGGCAGGGGGCAGGGCAGGGGTGCAGGGCAGGGCAGGGGTGCAGGGCCAGGGTGCAGGGCAGGGGTGCAGGGCAGGGCAGGGGGGCAGGGCAGGGGTGCAGGGCAGGGCAGGGGTGCAGGGCAGGGCAGGGGTGCAGGGTGCAGGGCCAGGGCACAGGGCAGGGCAGGGGTGTAGGGACCAGGGTGCAGATCCAGGGCAGAGGGCAGGGCAGGGGTGCAGGGCAGGGCCGGGGTGCAGGGTGCAGGGCCAGGGCACAGAGCAGGGACCAGGGTGCAGGGCAGGGGTGCAGGGCAGAAATGCAGGGCAGGGGTGCAGGGCAGGGCAGTGGTGCAGGGCCAGGGTGCAGGGCAGGGGTGCAGGGCAGGGCAGGGGTGCAGGGCAGGGGTGCAGGGCAGGGCAGAGGTGCAGGGTGCAGGGCCAGGGCACAGGGCAGGGCAGGGGTGCAGGGCAGGGCAGGGGTGCAGGGCAGGGGTGCAGGGTGCAGGGCCAGGGCACAGGGCAGGGGTGCAGGGCAGGGCAGGGGTGCAGGGTAAGGCAGGGGTGCAGGGTAGGAGTGTAGGGCCAGGGCACAGAGCAGGGACCAGGGTGCAGGTCCAGGGCACAGGGCAGGGCAGGGGTGCAGGGCAGAGCAGGGGTGCAGGGCAGGGGTGCAGGGCCAGGGCACAGGGCAGGGCAGGGGTGCAGGGCAGAGCAGGGGTGCAGGGCAGGGGTGCAGGGCCAGGGCACAGGGCAGGGACCAGGGTGCAGGGCAAGGCTGAGGCACAGGGTGGGAGCAGCTCTCCCTCGGGCACGGCTGGGACTGGGGGACGAGGTGCTGGCCTCTTCACTGGATCCCTCCCTTGTGCGTCAGCGACCTGCGAGGGGGACTGAGGGGCGGGCACCTTTCTCAGGGTGTCCTCCCTCTCGAAGGGAGGTGGGTTCGGGGGTCACACTTTGTGAAAACAGGTCGCACAGTACCCAGGAGACCAGGGCGTCACACTGTGAAGAACTTACATCTCAACTTCCAAAGACAGTTTTTAGAAATAGTCTTCTATTGATGTCAGGGAGGGAGGGAGAGATGGAAACATCCATGATGAGAGAGGATCACGGACCGGCTGCCTCCGGCACCCCCCAGGAGGTCAGGGCGCATGCCTCCTCGCAGCTCCATCCCCAGCAGGGGGCGCGCAGGAGGCAGCCGGTCCGTGATTCTCTCTCATCATGGATGTTTCCATCTCTCTCTCCCTCTCCCTTGAAATCAATAAGATCCACAAAAACATTAATTTTTTAAAATATATTTTATTGATTTTGTACAGAGAGGAAGGGAGAGAGAGAGTTAGAAACATCGATGAGAGAGTGTCATCGATCAGCTGCCTCTTGCACACCCCCTACTGGGGATGTGCCCGCAACCAAGGTACATGCCCTTGACCGGAATCGAACCCGGGACCCTTCAGTCCCCAAGCCGACGCTCTATCCATTGAGCCAAACCGGTTTCGGCTGTTTTTTTTCTTTTAAAGAGAAAGAAAATAGCCACTAGTTAGTACATTCAGGAAAATGATGGTGATGAGAATGCAAAGCCACATGAGATGGACTGAACAACAGAAGGGTCATAGCAGAAGGGAAGGTTAAGGGGTGGGGAGAGAGTTCAGTAGAAACCATCCTATAGAATAAAAGCCTAACATGCTAAGTGTCCGGTCGACCGGTCGGCCGTTCAGCCAATCAAAGGGTGATATGCTAATGATATGCTAATGCCGCCCAACCGCTCGCTATGACGTGCACTGACCACCAGGGGGCAGATGCTCCGACCAGGTAGGTTAGCTTGGTGCTGGGGGGTCTAACCGATTCGGACTGAGTGAGACGGGTCAGACACACCCTGGAGCCATCCCACGGTCCCTCCCCGGCCCTGATCGTGCAGGAGTGGGGGTCCCTCGGCCTGGCCTGCGCCCTCTTGCAACCTGGGACCCCTCGAGGGATGTCGAGAGTGGGTTTCGGCCTGATCCCGCAGGCCAGGCTGAGGGACCCACTGGCGCACGAATTCGTGCACCGGGCCTCTCGTAGGAGAGGATGGAAAATAGAGAAGACAGTAGGGTGCCTGTCCAGGGTGCGAGTGCCTGAGCAGACACTGCCACGGAGGACCCAGCGTCCCGGGTGCGAGCTGGAGCTCCGTCTCTGGCTCCCTGGGTCAGAAAGCCCTTGGAGGTGCCTGAGGGCTGCCGGGGGGCGAGGGCTCCTCCCGCCCGTGGACCGACAGCCCCCCGTCTGCCCCCAGAACGAGCGGGAGCAGATCATGACCACCAACGTCTGGCTGAAGCAGGTAAGAGCCGGGGGGTGCCCGCCGGGGGGCCTGGCTCCAGGGCTGCCGTGGGCGGCGAGGGCCTGTGGTGACCGGGCCCCCCCGCCCGCCCCCCAGGAGTGGACGGACTACCGCCTGGCCTGGAACAGCTCCCACTACGAGGGGGTGAGCATCCTGCGGATCCCCGCCAAGCGCCTGTGGCTGCCCGACATTGTGC
The DNA here is from genome assembly GCF_014108245.1 of Pipistrellus kuhlii. Classification (NCBI taxonomy): domain Eukaryota; kingdom Metazoa; phylum Chordata; class Mammalia; order Chiroptera; family Vespertilionidae; genus Pipistrellus; species Pipistrellus kuhlii. The sequence goes on from NW_023425552.1 coordinate 2,232,334, forward strand.
TCTACAACAAGTGAGTGACGGGGGTGTGTGTGTGTGTGTGTGTGTGTGTGTGTGTGTGGCCAGACCCCGTCTGTGCTGCACCCCGATGTCCTCGCTGTCACGCTAGTGGAGGAATTATTTTTTATTTTATTTTTTTAATATATATATATATTTTTTTTACAGAGAGGAAGGGAGAGGGATAGAGAGCTAGAAACGATGATGAGAGAGAAACATCGACCAGTTGCCTCTTGCACACCCCCTACCGGGGATGTGCCCACAACCAATGTGCATGCCCTTGCCCGGAATCGAACCCGGGACCTTTCAGTCCGCAGGCCGACGCTCTATCCACCAAGCCAATCCGGCTTCGGCTATTTTTTATTTTAATATTAATTTTTAAAATATACTCATACTAGAGGCCCAGTGCACAAAATTCATGCATGGGGAGGGGAGGGGGGGCGGTGCGTCTCTCCGCCCAGCCTGCAACCTTTCCAGTCTGGGACACCACTGGGATCGGGCCTAAACGGGCAGTCGGAGATCCCTCTCACAATCCAGGACGGCTGGCTCCCAACCGCTCACCTACCTGCCAGCCTGATTACCTCCTAACCGCTTCTGCCTGCCAGCCTGATTGACACCTAACTGCTCCCCTGCCGGCCTAATTGCCCCTAACTGCCCTCCCCCGCTGGCCCAGTCACCCCCAACTGCTCCCCTGCCAGCCTGGTCACCCCTAACTGCCCTCCACTTCCAACCTGGTCACCCAACTGCCCTCCCCTGCCTGCCATCTTGTGGTGGCCATCTTGTGTCCACATGGGGGTGGGTGGCCATTTTTTATCACATGAGGGGCCATCTTGTGTGTTGGAGTGACGGTCAATTTGCATATCACTCTTTTATTAGATAGAATTACTTTTCAAAATATACATATATTTTTAATCATTTCAGAGAGGAAGAAAGAGGGAGAGAGAGAGACATCCATGGTGAGAGAGGATCATGGATCAGCTGCCTCCTGCATCCCCTCTACTGGGGATCAAGCCTGCTTGTGCCCTGACTGGGAATTGAACCCTGAACTCCCAGTTTGTGGGTCGATGCCCAACCACTGGGCTAAGCAGGCTGGGCTGGAGGAGGAATTAGAGACGAGCCCAGCAAGTGCCCTCAGCTACATACAGGGGGCAGACGGGAAACTGGAGGCCCGCTGTGCCCAGGCCCAGCCCCATGACCCCAACCCAGGGCTCTCTGTTTTTTCCTCTTTTTGATCTGCACCTGAGAATATGCTTCCACTGATTTTCGAGGGAGTGGGGGAGAGAGACACATCGATGGGTCGCCTCCTGCACGCTCCCCGTCCAGGAGCCCTTGACCAGAATCGAACCCGGGACGCTTCGGTCCGCAGGCGGAGGCTCTACCCACTGAGCCACAGTGGCTGGGGCCACGGCTCCGGCTGACCCTCCGCTGCTTGGCCGGTGTTGGGTGCTGGTGGTAGCACTGACATCCGGTGGGTCCATGTCTCCAGCAGGCAGAGGGATGGTGGGGACTCTGGTAGAAACGGTTAGGAGGGCGAGGTCTAGGGACGGCAGACCTCAGTGGTTTTTTTTTTTAATATATATATATTTTATTGATTTTTTTACAGAGAGGAAGAGAGAGGGATAGAGAGTTAGAAACATCTATGAGAGAGAAACATCCATCAGCCTCTTGCACACCCCCACTTGGGGATGTGCCCACAACCAAGGTACACACATGGATGTGCCCGCAACCAAGGAATCGATCCCGGGACCCTTCAGTCCGCAGGACCAACGCCCTATCCACTGAGCCACACCGGTTTCGGCCCTCAGTGGTTCTGTATATCAGGTTCCTGACCTTGAAGCAGTAGCCTCTTCACTATCCCCGGGGCCTCGGTCTTCCCATCTGTGCAATGGGTACAACATAGGATGACCAGACGTCCCGCTTTTGGCGGGACAGTCCCAATTTTCGGGACACAGGACAAATTGTTAAAAATCAGGACATCTGGCCGGGACTGGTGTGGCTCAGTGGATAGAACGTCAGCGGACTGAAAGGTCCCAGGTTCGATTCCAGTCAAGGGCATGTACCTTGGTTGCGGGCACATCCCCGGTGAGGGTTGTGCAAAGGCAGCTGATCGATGTTTCTAGCTCCTCCATCCCTCTCCCTTTTTCTCTGTAAAAAAAAAAAATGTATTGCTGGGACCGGTTTGGCTCAGTGGATAGAGCGTCGGCTTGGGGACTGAAGGGTCCCGGGTTCGATTCCGGTCAAGGGCATGTGCCTTGGTTGCGGGCACATCCCCAGTGGGGGGTGTGCAAGAGGCAGCTGATTGATGACTCTCTCTCATCAATGTTTCTAACTCTCTCTCTCCCTTCCTCTCTGTACAAAATCAATAAAATATATTTTTTTAAAAATGTATTAAAAATACTGAAACGGGTTTGGCTCAGCGGTAGAGCGCCGGCCTGCAGACTGAAAGGTCCCGGGTTCGATTCCGGTCAAGGGCATGGACCTTGGTTGCGTGCACATCTCCAGTAGGGGGTGTGCAAGAGGCAGCTGATCGATAATTCTCTCTCATCGATGTTTCTAGTAACTCTCTATCCCTCTCTCTTCCTCTGTGAAAAATCAATAAAATATATTTTTTAAAAAGAATTTCAGGTTGTATCTGCAAATAGGATTCAGACAAGAGATGAAAAGTTAAAAAAAAAAAAAAGTATTAAAAAAAAACAAAACAGCCGAAACCGGTGTGGCTCAGTGGATAGAGCGTTGGTCTGCGGACTAAAAGGTCCCAGGTTCGATTCCGGGCAAGGGCATGTGCATTGTTTGCGGGCACATCCCCGGTGGGGGGTGTGCAGGAGGCGGCTGGTCGATGTTTCTCTCTCATAGATGTTTCTAGCTCTCTATCTCTTTCCCTTCCTCTCTCTAAAAAAAAAAAAAAAAAAAAATCAGTAAAATATATTAAAAAAATAAAATAAAAAATAAATAAAAAATTAAAAAAAAAAAAAAACAAGTCTTCCCAGGGAGGGCCTGGGTGGGGGAGTCGGAGGGCGGGGGTGCCCCGTGGGAGCCATCCGCAGGGTTCCGGTGAGTCCTCACGGCCTGTCCCCCCCCCCCCGCAGCGCCGACGGGACCTACGAGGTGTCGCTGTACACGAACGCGGTGGTGTGGGCCAACGGCACCATCATGTGGCTGCCGCCCGCCATCTGCAAGAGCACCTGCAAGATCGAGGTGCGCCACTTCCCCTTCGACCAGCAGAACTGCAGCCTCAAGTTCCGCTCCTGGACCTACGACCACACGGAGATCGACATGGTGCTCAAGACGCCGTCGGCCAACCGCGACGACTTCACGCCGAGCGGCGAGTGGGACATCCTGGCGCTGCCGGGCCGCCGCACCGTCGACCCGGGCGACCCGCGCTACGTGGACGTGACGTACGACTTCGTCATCCGCCGGAAGCCGCTCTTCTACACCATCAACATCCTCGTGCCCTGCGTGCTCATCACCTCGCTGGCCATCCTGGTCTTCTACCTGCCGTCCGACTGCGGCGAGAAGATGACGCTGTGCATCTCGGTGCTGCTGGCGCTCACCGTCTTCCTGCTGCTCATCTCCAAGATCGTGCCGCCCACCTCGCTGGACGTGCCGCTCATCGGCAAGTACCTCATGTTCACCATGGTGCTCGTCACCTTCTCCATCGTCACCAGCGTGTGCGTGCTCAACGTGCACCACCGCGGGCCCGGCACGCACACCATGGCGCCCTGGGTGCAGCGCTGCTTCCTGCACCGGCTGCCCGCCTTCCTCTTCATGAAGCGGCCCCAGGGCGGCGGCGGCGGCGGCGGTCCGGCCCGGCCCGGAAGGCCTCCCCGCCTCCCGGAGGGTCCTTCCGGCTCCCCGTACTTCGTGAACTCGGAAGCAGAAACCCACAAGGCCCCCGGCGCCGCTGACCTCGGGGACTTCCGGCTTCCGGCTTCCGGCGGCAGGTTCCGGCGGGACGTGCAGGAGGCGCTGGAGGGCGTGAGCTTCATCGCGAGGCACATGAGGAGCGACGACCAGGACCAGAGCGTAAGTGGATGGAGCTCAGAGGACACTGCCCGGTCCCCGTGGGGCATTCCTGAGGGACCAGCGCCCCTGTCCCAATAATTCCATAGGGGACGTGTGCACAGGTGGCCTAGGCTGCCTCAGCCGGAAATCTGACACGCACGACCCTAGGTACTTAATTAATGATTCCACCGAGCATACATCACACGGGAGACACACATGCAATGCAACGAGTCACAAGTTGCAGGACCATAGGCATGGACCACAGTTGCAGGCTTGATCCCTGTCCCTGGTCAGGCAACCCACTGATGTGCCTTGCTCACATCAATGTTTCCCTCTCTCTCTCTCTCTCTCTCTCTGTCTCTCAATTTGAGAGGCCAGCATGCTAACCACTGAGCAAACTTGCTTTATTTGCCAGAGTCCTGGTGGGCTCCAGAATCCTCGGCAGGCCACCCGGGGACCCGCACCAATAAGACACACACACACACACGCACACGACACACAACACACACAGTCACACACACACGGTTCGCGGAGGACGGACGTCGCAGCTGCAGCTGGGCTTGAGTTGAGGCGTCTCACAACGGCTCAGGGTCCGAGGCTCAGGCAGAGCTTTGACGGGTGCAGGCAGGGGACGTGGAGAGCGGACCCTCCGTGGAGGAGCAGAAGGGATGGCTCTGATCTCCCTCTTTTGTATGCGTCTTCAGTGCTCAGAGGTGTCTTCGGTGTGTCTCATCAGCGGGTCCCAGGACACAGATCACTTAGTCTGTTTCCTACAGTCAGGTCCCTCAAGGGTGCTTATCAGTTTGTTTACATTCCATTCCGTACTTTCAGATATCACACTTCAATTCCACCCGTTAATGCTTATTCAGTATTATGTTTATCCTTATTACCATTATTATAATAACCCAAACACTTCGCTGGAATAAGGAGCTCCAAGGGAACCGAGTGTGATGACAGCTCATGCTCCCGGCGAGAGGGAGGGAGGGAGGCATGGCCCGCGGTCCCTTTTGTTTGCTCTGGGCTCCCTGAGAGCAGAGGCGAAGATGAGGACCCAGGCAGCCCTGGCTGGTGTGGCTCAGTGGATGGAGTGTCAGCCCACAGACGGAAGGGTCCCGGGTTCAGTTCTGGTCAAGGGCATGGACCACAGTTGCAGGCTTGATCCCTGTCCCTGGTCAGGCAACCCATTGATGTGTCTTGCTCACATCAGTGTTTCTCTCTCTCTGTCTTTCAATTTGGAGAGGCCAGCACGCTAACCACTGAGCAAACTTGCCAGGGCTCCAGTAACAGGATTTTTTTTTTTAGTGTTTTGTGTCTTTTTTATTTTATATATTTGTATTGATTTCAGAGAGGAAGGGAGAGGGCGATAGAAACATCCATGATGAGAGAGAATCATGGATCAGCTGCCTCCTGCACGCCCCTTACTGGGAATCTAGCCCACAACCTGGGCATGTGCCCTTGACCGGAATCGAACCCTGGACCCTTCAGTTTGCAGGCCAAAGCTCTATCCACTGAGCCAACCAGCTAGGGCTAGGCCTTGCATTTTATACTTTGATGGTGCTTTCTTTCTTTTTTTAATCCTCAATTGAGGACATGTTTCCATTAAATATTTTTATTTATTTTTTTAATATATTTTATTGATTTTTTACAGAGAGGAAGGGAGAGAGATAGAGAGCAAGAAACGTCGATGAGAGAGAAACATCGACCAGCTGCTTCCTGCACACCCCCTACCGGGGATGTGCCCGCAACCAACGTACATGCCCCTGACCGGAATCGAACCCAGGACTTTTCAGTCCGCAGACCGACGCTCTACCACTGAGCCACACCTGCCTCGGCTACAAACTGTTTTTATTGGTTTTAAAGAGAGTGGCAGGGAGAGATAGAAACATCAATGAGCCAAAACCAGTCTGACTCGGTGGATAGAGCGTCAGCCTGCGTACTCAATGGTCCCAGGTTCGATTCCATTCAAGGGCATGGACCTTGGTTGCGGGCACATCCCCAGTGGGGGGTGTGCAGGAGGCAGCTGATGGATATTTCTCTCTCATCGATGTTTCTTTTTTTTTTTTTTTAATATATTTTATTGATTTTGTATAGAGAGGAAGGGAGAGAGATAGAGAGTTAGAAACATCGATGAGAGAGCGTCATCGATCAGCTGCCTCTTGCACACCCCCTACTGGGGATGTGCCCGCAACCAAGGTCCATGCCCTTGACTGGAATCGAACCCGGGACCCTTCAGTCCCCAAGCCGACGCTCTATCCATTGAGCCAAACCGGTCTTGGCCTCTCATCGATGTTTCTAGCTCTGTATCTCTCTCTTCCTCTCTGTAAAAAATCAATAAAACATATTAAAAAAAAAAAAAGAAAAGAAAAGAAAAAAAAAACATTGATGAGCGAGAACATCAGCAGGCTGCCTCCTGCGCCCCCTGCTCCCCCTCACTGGGCATCTGGCCCGCATCCTGGGCATGTGCCCTGACCGTGACCCCTGGGTTCATGAGTGGACGCTCAACCGCGGAGCCGCGGTGGCCAGCTGGCACCCATCCTGAGCGCTCTGCTAACGGGCTCCCCGCCCGCTTGGCACGCCCAGGCCGCCTGCTGTTCCTGAGCCCGTTCATCGAGAGTGTCCTTAGGGACGAACACAGGCGGATCCCCGGCTATTACGCCCACCCGTGCTCACCGGGCTCCAGCCACACGTGTGGGGTCTCGGCCGGGCCCTGGCAGCATCACCGCCGACCCTCCCAGGGGCCTGTGACTCGGCGTTTCCTCGAAGCCGCCTTTTCCAACGGGCAGGCTGTGGCCCAGAGAGGGTTGGCGTCTGGCTCAGGGTCACACAGCCGGCCCAGAGCTGGGCGAGCTTCCGGACGCTATTGGTGGCCCTGGGTGGGCGGCCATTAGAGCCAGGGTTCTTGTCCCAGCATTACGAAGGGGTTCGGCCATCTGGAGAAAGCAGTTGCGCGTAGATTCGATAAGGAGTCCAAAGGTGAAAGATGGCTTTTAAGAATATATATTTTATTGATTGTTTTACAGAGAAGAATGGAGAGGGAGAGGGAGATAGAAACATCCATGATGAGAGAGAGACATCCATCCGCTGCCTCCTGCACACTCCCTACCGGGGATGTGCCCGCAACCACGGCACATGCCCTGGACCCGAATCAAACCTGGAACCCTTCAGTCCGCAGGCCGATGCTCTATCCACTGAGCCAAGCTGGTCAGGGTGAAAGATAGTTTTGAAAGGCATTGGGGTTAGAGGAGCTTCCGCTAAAAGGAGCTGAAGACTCTCTCCTGGTCTCAGGACCCCTTGCTTTTTATCAGCACCATGTGTCCTAAGGCAAGGTGGAGATAAGAGGCTTCGGAGGGCAGGGTTTACAGAAGCCTTGTCAGATGGGGGAATGGCCTACAGCTGTTCCGGTGTCTGGCCAACAGGGGGCAGTAACGTGCAGATGGAGATGCCCAGAGCTGTCTGACAGCAGACAGCCGTCCTATTCAGGTTTGGGGGAAGTGCCGTAGCTGTTCTAACAGGGAATTACATGGGTGGCTTAGCCCTTGTTGAGCCCCCCAAGCTTCACCAACCCTTGGATGAAACTCTTGGAATGATGACTCACTGGAATCGGCCCCGGGCAGGCAGGACGTCCCTGACTGGCTTGCCTGGCGCTGAGATCGGGATGGGTTTGGCTGGCCCGCTTTCCCGCTTCCGCATGCCGGCCCCTATGCAGCCGGGCTGTTTCCAACCCTCAGCTCTCACCCTCCTTGTGATTAACCAGACACTATAATAGTGCAACTTTTTTTTGTTTGTTTTTTTTTAATATTTTTATTGGTTTCAGAGAGAGCTAGAACATCAATGAGAGGAATCATTGATCGGCTGCCTCCTGCACGCCCCCCACTAGGGATCGAGCCTACAACCCAGGCACGTGCCCTTGACGGGAATCGAACCTGGGACCCTTCAGTCCCCAGGCCGATGCTCTATCCACTGAGCCACACCAGCTAGGGCAACAGTGCAATGTTTTTGTTGTTTTTTTTGTTTTTTGTTTTTATCTTTTAAAGAGAGAAAGGCACGCCCCCCCCCCCCCCCCCCCAGTACGCTGTCTGAAAGCAGGGCTGCCCAACAGCCACCCCAGAAAGCCAAGGGGTGCCTGCTGGTCCCGGCCGGGGGCTGGGGAGTGGGCTGGCTGCCATGGGACCAGCCAGGGTGGACACACGCCGTGGACTGGGGGAGAAGGGGGCGGCTGACAAACTGGGTCACTGCCACCAGCCGGCCCATCGCGGCCCGCATGTCCAGCTGGAGCCTCGCTCCGCGCCCCCCGGGAGAGGGTGCCGGGGGACCCAGCGGGGCCGGGCGGGAGGCCAGGAGGCTGGGGCGCTCTGGGGCACCCCACTAACCCCACCAGCCCGGCAAAGGGAGCAGGCACATGTATGGGGGCCAGCCAGCTGCCTGCTGACTCCACTCCTGGCTCAGAGAGAGGGGGGGGGGGGGTAGATGACACAATAGGGGAGACTGCGTATCCATTACAAGGACTCACAGACGCTGCTGATACCAGAACCGAGCAAATTCAACGCCAGCATTTCCAAGTGTCCTGCAGTCCCCCCCGTGCGCACCCCACTCCATAAGGGGGCCCCAAAGCTAGCCGTGGGCGGGGGGGGGCCACTCAGGAGGCTCGGGGTGACGCTGAGAGAAAGGCCTCGCGGAAACCGGTGTGGCTCAGTGGATAGAGCGTCGGCCTGCGGACCGAAGGGTCCCGGGTTCGATTCCGGCCAAGGGCATGGACCTTGGTTGCGGGCACATCCCTGGTGGGGGGCGTGCAGGAGGCAGCTGATGGATGTCTCTTTCTCATTGATGTTTTTAACTATCTCTCTCCCTTTCTCACTGTAAAAAAATCAATAAAATATATTAAAAAAAAGAAAGCAGAATAACCGTGTAAAAAAGAGAGAGAGAGAGAGAGAGAAAGGCCTTGTCCCCCTACACACATGCAGGTCCGGTTTCCAACGACACCCATAATCTCCCCCGCAGCCCGCGGGCTGGTGACTGCCCTGCCATGGGGGCAGGCGGGGCGGGCCCAGAAGGTGCCACCCCAGGCCCCCAGGGGTCCGCGGGGTCCGGCCGGGATCGCGAGGGCCCAGCGCGGGGGCAGGGGAGGGCTGGGAGGACGCCAGCGCCCGCCCTCTGCCCGCCCGCCCGCCCCCGTGACCGCCTCTGTCGCCCGCAGGTGGTGGAGGACTGGAAGTACGTGGCCATGGTGGTGGACCGGCTGTTCCTGTGGGTGTTCGTGGTCGTGTGCGTGCTGGGCACCGTGGGCCTCTTCCTGCCCCCCCTCTTCCAGAACCACACAGTCCCGGGGGGGCCCTAGGCCGCCCTGCGTGTCCCGGGGCCCTCCCCCCCCCCCCGCCCCGTCCCCCGGGCTGTGGGGTGAGATGACGGGAGGGGCCCAGGGGGCAGTTCGGCTGTTTCCCTCTGGATCGGAGCACCGAGGCCCATAAGGCACATGGCACTGTCACCCGTCAAACAGCCAGGGCGTGGGAGGGCCGAGTCGGGACCCAGGAAATCCCAGCCCGAGGGGCCATGCTGCATTCTGGCCAGTCTTCCCCTACATCAGGGCAAGGACGGGCACCATAGCAGCACCCACTATGTGCCAGTCCCCCTACTGTGTGCCAGCCCCCTTACCTCCCTGCCCCGGTCTCCCTCCACTCCCCACTGGCGCTCTCTGTCCCTCACACACTTCAGGATCCTTCCCAGCTCCGAGCCTGTCAGTACCGGACCTTCGACCCAACCCTCCTCTCTCAGCCCCAGGGCCCCTCTCTCATCTCCCCGCCTGCTCTTCCCCGGCTGCATCCAGGACTCCGATCCACGCCGTGTGTCACTGTCCCCTCCCTAGAGGTCTTGCCCAGGCCCCCATCCCGGAGCCTTCCCCCCGCCCCGGGGGCCACAGCGCCCGCCACCCTCCCCCCCAGCGCCCCACAGCTCCTGAGGGGCTTACGGGCGGGCTTGTGTATGGCGCACACCCGGCCGCCTGAGGGCCAGCTCCCTGAGAGCAGAGACCCGGCCCTCCCCGTTCCAGGCGGCACCCCAGGGCCCGGGACAGAGCTCGGCACAATAAACGCATTGAAAGAAAGAATGAGTGAATGAATGAAGGCTCCTGTTCCTCCCGCAGCACCACCCCCCCCACCCGATCCCCCCACGAAGGCGGCCTCCCTCGTCCTCCACCGCCCAGGTCCCTCACGTTATGTCATCAGTTTTGGCCATCTCCCTCATGGACGCTCTGTCGCCGCCACATACTACCTTTTTCCCAGTACCCGATGCACGCAGTAGGCGCTCAAGATATTTGTAGAAGGAAGGATAACTTTATTTAAGTTATATTTTTAAATATATATATTTTGTTGATTTTTTTATACAGAGGAAGGGAGAAAGATAAGAGAGTTAGAAACATGGATGAAAGAGAGAGACATCCATCAGCTGCCTCCTGCACGCCCCCCCCCCCCCCCCCACTGGGGATGTGCCTGCAACCAAGGTACATGCCCTTGATCGGAATTGAACCCGGGACCCTTCGGTTCGCAGGCTGACACTCTATCCTCTGAGCCAAATCGGTCAGGGCTAAATTCTATTATTTTTTTTTTTAAATGATACAGTTCTAGCCCAGTCGGTGTGGTTCAGTGGTCGACCTCTGAACCAGTAGGTCACTGGTTTGATTCCCGGTCAGGGCTCATGACTGGGTTGCGGGCTCCATCCTCAGTGTGGGGCGTGCAGGAGGCAGCCGATCCATGATTCTCATCATGGATGTTACCTTCTCTCCCACTCCTTTCCTCTCTGAATCAAAAAATGAAAATGACACAGTTTTAGAAACACACACACAAAAATCTTCTGTTGGCCAGTTAAATACATTTTTTGACACGTCTTGGTTTGTGTAATCGGAATATAGGAGGCTCATTATAAAAAACTAGATGCCTGGTGCATGAATTCGTGCACCAGTGGGGTGCCTCGGCCTGACCTGCAGTACTGGGCCAAAACCTGCACTCTGGCATCCCCCAAGGAGTCCTGATTCGCAAGAGAGTGCAGGCCAGGCTGAGGGACCCCACTGGTGCACAATTGTGGCTGGGGAGGGATGCAGGAGGTTGGCCAGCCAGGGAGGGTCTGCAGGAGGGCTCCAGGGCGTGTCCGGCCAGTCTCGCTCAGTCCCCATCGCCCAGATCCCAGCAGCAAGCTAACCTACCGGTCAGAGCATCTGGGCCTGGTGGTCAGTGCACATCACAGGGAGCGGTTGAGCGGCCTTAGCATATCATTCTCATACTAGAGGCCCGGGGCATTAAAATTCATGCACTGGAGGGCGCGTCCCTCAGCCCGCCCTGCTCCCTCTCAGTCCGAGAGCCCTCAGAGGTGGGAGGTGACCAAGCGATCACACCTCTGCTGCTGCCACTGCCGGCAGCGCCAGCCTCGGCAGGCCCCGGTTAGCTGAGCCTCGGGCAGCCCAGGGTGGCTGGGCAGTGGACATCTGAGGCTTGCCTGTGCCTCGGGCTGGCCCTGGGGGGCTGGGGGCTGAGGGGCCCGGGGGACTCTGTTGGTGCCCTGTCCCTTCAGCCCCTCACAGGAAGAGAGGGATAGAGAGCTAGAAACGTCGATGAGAGAGAAACATCAACCAGCTGCCTCTTGCACACCCCCCACCGGGGATGTGCCCGCAACCAAGGTCCATGCCCTTGACCGGAATCGAACCTGGGACCCTTGAGTCCGCAGACCGATGCTCTACCGCTGAGCCAAACCGGTTTCCGCAAGAGTATATTTTTTAAAAACCACAAAAACCAAGTAGCAGGATCTCACCTCCTATAGTTCACACTTACTTCACCGCGTCCGAATCCTGCGGCCTCCTCCCGGGCTGCGGGAGAGGCCGGGGCGGGCCGTTCCCAGATGCGGGGCGCGCGGGGCGGGCCCGGGGGTCAGGGACCCCGCGGGGTGCGCCCTCCGCCCGGCGCCCGGCGGGCGGGGCGGGGCGGGGCTGGCGGGTCCCGCTCCGATTGGCTGCGGGGCAGGCGGGTCCCGCCCCGATTGGCCGGCGCGCCCTCCCGCACCAGCCCCAGCGCCTCCCCGGAGCGAGCGCCCCAGCGGCCCCGGGCGCGGCGGGCGGCGGCTGGACGGACCGGAGCCCGCGCTCCCGCCCTTTGTCTGCTCCGAGCGGCCGGCGCGGAGCCCCACGGGCGAGGCCGCCTCCTCCCGGAGTTTGTCCGCTCCGCCATCGGGGCCCCGGGCCGCCAGGCGCACGGCCATGGGCGCCGCCACGCGCGGGGCGCACCCCCTCCTGCTGCTGCTGCTGCTGCTCCCCGGTAAGCGCGGGGGCGGGGGCCGAACCGGCGCCCCGAGAGGCGACGCGGGGTCCGAGCGGGGCTGCGGGGCAGCCGGGGGGCGAGGAGGGGGCCGGCCCCGCGCGCACTCCCCGGGGCGCTGCCTCCCCTGCGGGCGGCCTCTGCCCGGCGGGCCCCGCCGCGTGCACCGTTGCCCGTTGACGGGAGAGGCTGGGGCCAGAGGCACCGGCTGGGAGGCTCCCCGGGGGAGGGATTTGGGGGGCGATGGGGGACAAAGCTGGCGCGCCAGCCCCCCTCCTGCCTGCCTTCCCTGCGCCCCGTCCCTCTGCCGGTCACGGAGGAACGGGCACCTGTCGCCAGAAGTCTGTGCCTGGAGGGCCGCTTGTGGGATGGGGAGAGTTTGCGGTGGGGGCGAGGGTTTGGGGGGTCGGGACAGACAGGCGATGTGGCCGTTTGCTCAGAGCCGCCTGGACGCTGAGGCCACCACCGCTCAGAGCGCCTTGCACCCCCTCCCCCAGCTCCTGGGGGGAGGGACGGGAAGGGAGCTGGAAGGATGGCATTTCTATTTTTTTAAAAAATATATATATTTTATTGGTTTTTTACACAGAGGAAGAGAGAGGGATAGAGAGCTAGAAACATCCATGAGAGAGAAACGTGGACCAGCTGCCTCTTACACACCCTCCGCTGGGGATGTGCCCTTGACTGGAATCGAACCTGGGACCCCTCAGTCCACAGGCCGATGCTCTATCCACTGAGTCAAACCGGTTTCAGCAGGATACCATCTCTAGACCTGGAGAAACTGGGACTTCACCAGGGGTCCCCCTCACCTTCCCCCCACCGTCCCCCCCCCCCCCAATTCTAATGCCTGGGGAGGCCCTGACCGGTTTGGCTCAGTGGACAGAGCATCAGGTTGTGGGGGACCAAAGGGTCCTGGTTCAATTCCTGTCAAGGGCACTGTGGATGCATGCCAGAGGCAAACAATCCACTCTCACATCGATGTTTCTTGCTCTCTCTCTCTCTCTCCCTCCCTTCTCTTCCTCTCTCTCTCTCTGAAAATCAATGGGAAAACATCCTGGGATGTAAAGGGGTCCCCAAGGGTTTTGGAGGGCTTGGGGGCTCCGATCAGGATGGGAAGGGGGCCTCCCCAGGAACCCTGGCTCACCCTCTGAGACCCACAGAGCCATGTGTTGGTGCCCAACTTCTATCCTAAGATAGGGTCCCTCGTGGAATGGAGGGGCGCCCCAGGCCTGGGCCGCAGCCTCCCCCTGGGAGGCTGGGAGGCGGCACACCGGTCACCTCCATCCCGGAACCCGATGACAGGGGCTGTACCTGCCCCATAGCAACAGCGAGGAGAAGGGGTGCACCTGGGCCCTGACCCTATGCCTGCACCGGGCTGGGCCCCTGCCAGAAGCCAGTCCCAGCGTGTCATCATTGCGAGAGTTTCATCAAAAGGTGGATGGAACTTGGGGGCTCAAAACAAGGGCTGAGTCACATATGTGGTCACCTGTTGGAGCAGCTAAATGGCACTTCCCCCAAACCTGAATAGGACGGCTGTCTGCTGCCAGACAGCCCAGGGCATCTCCATCTGCACGTTACTGCCCCCTGTTGGCCAGACACCGGAACAGCTGTGGGCCATTCCCCCATCTGACAAGGCTTCTGTAAACCCTGCCCTCCGAAGCCTCTTATCTCCACCTTGCCTTAGGACACATGGTGCTGATAAAAAGCAAGGGGTCCTGAGACCAGGAGAGAGTCTTCAGCTCCTTTAGCAGAAGCTCCTCTGACCCCCCAATGCCTTTCAACATTATCTTTTAGTCTCTTGACTCTTAATCTTCGGACAACCTTTCTCCAGATTGCTGAACCTTTCTTCTGAACCTTTCTTCTTCTTCTTCTTCTTCTTCTTCTTCTTCTTCTTCTTCTTCTTCTTCTTCTTCTTCTTCTTTTTCTTCTTCTTCTCCTCCTCCTCCTCCTCCTCCTCCTCCTCCTCCTCCTCCTCCTCCTTCTTCTTCTTCTTCTTCTTTTTATTGCCGAAACCAGTTTGGCTCAGTGGATAGAGCGTCAGCTTGGGGACTGAAGGGTCCCAGGTTCGATTCTGGTCAAGGTCACGTACCTGGGTTGCAGGCACATCCCCAGTGGGGGGTGTGCGGGAGGCAGCTGATCGATGACTCACTCTCATCGATGTGTCTGGCTCTCTCCCTTCCTCTCTGTAAAAAAATAAATAATATATATATATATATTTATTTATTTTTTTACAGAGAGGAAGGGAGAGAGACAGACAAATCGATGAGAGAGAAACATATATCAGCTGCCTCCCGCACACCCCCCACTGGGGATGTGCCAGCAACCCAGGTCCATGCCCTTGACCGGAATCGAACCTGGGACCCCTCAGTCTGCAGGCCGGCGCTCTACCCACTGAGCCACACTGGTTTCGGCGCTGAACCCTTCATAATGCTTGGACAAGAACCCTGGCAAGCCCCTCCCTCGTCACAGCCCTACGACGACGAGAACACAAGCACAGTCTTTGTTCTCAGGGATAAAGCAGCTGCGGTTCATCAAGGGGAAGCTGCTCGCCTAGGGTCACAGGCTCCCAGGGAGCCGGCCTATCCACACCCACCACCCCGGCTTGCCGGAACGTTCCAGCTCTGGGGGTGCAGCCGAGGAGGCTGTTCCGGGCGGGGCCCCGGGCCAGGGGCTGTGGGTCTGACTGGGCTCCCTCCCTCAGGGGCCCGCGGCTCCGAGGCCGAGCACCGGCTGTTCGACCGGCTGTTCGAGCACTACAACGAGATCATCCGGCCGGTGGCCAACGCCTCGGACGCCGTCATCGTGCAGTTCGAGGTGTCCATGTCCCAGCTGGTGAAGGTGGTGAGTGCGGGGCGCGGGGCTGCGGGGGAGGCTGTCCCCGGGCGGGCGGGGTCCGTCACGCACCCCCCACCCCCAATTCTACCTTTCCAGGATGAGGTCAACCAGATCATGGAGACCAACCTGTGGCTCAAGCAGGTGAGTGGCCAGGCCCTGCGCTCTGCTGCCCCCTGGTGGTGACTGCTCTGCTGGCTTCCTTTCTGTAGACCCAGCCTAGATCCCTTGAGGGGGGGCTGGGGCCCATTGAGGAGGGGCCTGGAGGGGGGGCTGGGGCCCATTGAAGAGGGGCCTGGAGGGGGGTCTGGGGTCATTGAGGGGGGCCTGGGCCCATTGAGGGGGGGCCTGGGCCCATTGAGGGGGGGCCTGGTTGGGGAGCTGGGGTCATTGAGGGGGGCCTGGGCCCATTGAGGGGGGGCCTGGGCCCATTGAGGGGGGGCCTGGAGGGGGGCCTGGGGCCCATTGAGGAGGGGCCTGGAGGGGGGTCTGGGGTCATTGAGGGGGGCCTGGGCCCATTGAGGGGGGGCCTGGAGGGGGGTCTGGGGTCATTGAGGGGGGCCTGGATCCCTTGAGGGGGGGCTGGGGCCCATTGAGGAGGGGCCTGGAGGGGGGTCTGGGGTCATTGAGGGGGGCCTGGGCCCATTGAGGGGGGGCCTGGGCCCATTGAGGGGAGGCCTGGGCCCATTGAGGGGCGGCCTGGGGCCCATTGAGGGGGGGCCTGGGGCCATTGAGGGGCGGCCTGGGCCCATTGAGGGGGGCCTGGGGCCATTGAGGGGGGCCTGGGGCCATTGAGGGGGGCCTGGGGCCCATTGAGGGGGGGCCTGGGCCCATTGGGGGGGCCTGGGGCCCATTGGGGGGGCCTGGGGCCCATTGAGGGGGGGCCTGGGCCCATTGGGGGGGGGCTGGGGCCTATTGAGGGGGGGCTGGGGCCATTGAGGGGGGTCCTGGGGCCCATTGAGGGGGGGCCTGGAGCCATTGAGGGGAGGTCTGGAGGGGGGCCTGGGCCCATTGGGGGGGACCTGGGCCCATTGAGGGGGGTCTGGGTCATTGAGGGGGGCCTGGAGGGGGGTCTGGGGCCATTGAGGGGGGCCTGGGCCCATGGGGGGGGCCTGGGCCCATTGAGGGGGGCCTGGGCTCATTGAGGGGGGCCTGGGGCCATTGGGTGGGGACCTGGGGCCCATTGAGGGGGGCCTGGGCTCATTGAGGGGGGCCTGAGTCCATTGGGGGGGCCTGGGCCCATTGAGGGGAGGCCTGGGGCCCATTGAGGGGGGCCTGGGGCCATTGGGTGGGGACCTGGGGCCCATTGAGGGGGGCCTGGGCCCATTGCGGGGGCCTGAGTCCATTGGGGGGGCCTGGGCCCGCACACCCAGCTGGGACAGATCCGGGCCTGCTCTCCCTGGGTGCTCTGTGCAATGGGCACTCTGTTTGGGGGACCCGGTGGGGAAGGACGTCACTAGCATGAGCTTAGCCCGGCCGGCGTGGCTCAGGGGCTGAGCATTGACCTAGGAACCAGGAGGTCACGGTTCGATTCCCGGTCGGGGCACGGGCCTGGGTGGGGGGCTCCGTCCCCAGTGAGGGGCATGCAGGAGGCAGCCGGTCCATGATCCTCTCTCTCATGGATGTGTCTCTCTCCCTCTCCCTTCCTCCCCGAAATCAATAAAAATCATTGCTAATAAAAGGGTAATATGCAAATTGATCACGATGCCCTCACAGTAACCACCGAACAGCAGGCTGCGTGGGGCGACCAGGCCAGCAGAGGGGAGCAGTGAGGAGCATTTAGGCCAGTGGGGGCAGCAGTTGGGGGCAACCAGGCTGGCGGGAGGGGGCAGTTAGGGGCGATCAGGCAGGTGAGCAGTTAGGAGCCAGTGGTCTCGGATTGTGAGAGGGTCCAGGCTGGGCAGGAGGGACCCCCTCCCCACATGCACCGATTTCATGCACCAGGCCTCTAGTATATTAAAAACAAACAACAACAAAAAACAGCCAAGGCCAGTTTGGCTCAGTGGATAGAGCATCGGCTTGGGGACTGAAAGGTCCCGGGTTCGATTCCGGTCAAGGGCATGGACCTTGGTTGCAGGCACATCCCCAGTGGGGGGTGTGCAGGAGGCAGCCGATCGATGACTCTCTTGCATCAATGTTTCTAACTCTCTATCTCTCTCCCTTCCTCTCTGTACAAAATCAATAAAATATATTAAACACACACACACACACACACACACAAATAAAACAGCACACACGGACCAGACCTGGAGGCCCTTACATCAGTTTCCCAACCTTCTCTCATGATGAGAATCACCTGGTGGAGTTGTTAAAACACAGATTCCCGGATCCCAACTAAGAAGTGCTAAACTAGAATTTTTGGGAACATATAGGTAAAATTGTATACTTAACTAGTGCTCTAAGACAGATTTTATATACAGAGCACTAAGTTAGGTATGCAATTTTACCTATATGTTCTCAAAAATTCTAGTTTAGCACTTCTTAGTTGGGATCCGGGAATCTGTGTTTTAACAACTCCACCAGGTGATTCTCATCATGAGAGAAGGTTGGGAAACACTGCCTTACATGATTGACAGTGGTGGCCCCGCCCACAGCCCAGGGCTCTCGCCCCTGACACCCACGGGTGGCATCGGGTGCGGAGGCGGGGCGGGCGGCGTGAGGGAGTGAGCCGCGCCGTCTCCTTGCCGTTTCCCCCTCTCCCCCCCCCCCACCAGATCTGGAACGACCACAAGCTGAAGTGGAACCCCTCGGACTACGACGGGGCCGAGTTCCTGCGCGTCCCCGCCCAGAAGATCTGGAAGCCGGACATCGTGCTCTACAACAAGTAAGGGGGCGCCGTCCCCCCCTTTCCCCCCCGGCCGCTCCTCCCACGGCCACTCCCTGAGCACCTGCTTGACCAGCATCGAACCCGGGAACCCTTCAGTCCACAGGCTGGCGCTCGGCGCCTGCAAATGCAAAGTAACGGCCCCTCTTTTGTTTCTGTTTTTTGTTTTATTATTATTATTATTATTTTTAAAAAATATATTTTGTTGACTTTGTACAGAGAGGAAGGGAGAGGGATAGAGAGTTAGAAACATCGATGAGAGAGAGTCATCGATCAGCTGCCTCCTGCACACCCGCCACTGGGGATGTGCCCGCAACCAAGGCACATGGCCTTGACCGGAATCGAACCCGGGACCCTTCAGTCCCCAAGCCGACGCCCTATCCATTGAGCCACACCGGTTTCAGCTCGGTCCATCTTTCGTTGGGTTAATGTATTTGCATACTCACTCCTGATTGGCTGATGGGCATCCCAGAGGTACAGTCAATTTGCATATTTCTTTTTTTTTCATTAGCGTAGATACCTTGTTTTGCATATACCTTTTTAAAAATTTATATATTTTTTTATTTAATTTACTTTTTGTTATTTATTCTATTGATTTTTAAAAAAAATATATTTTAATGATTGATTTTTTATACCGAGGAAGGGAGAGAAAGAGGAACAGAGAGCTAGAAAAATCCATGAGAGAGAAACATTGACCAGCTGCCTCCTGCACAGCCCCCACCAGGGATGTGCCCGCAACCAAGGTCCATGCCCTTGACTGGAATGGAACCCAGGACCTTTCAGTCCGTAGGCCGACGCTCTACCCACTGAGCCACACTGGTTTCAGCTGGGCCGACAACATTCACCTCGTTTCTCTCCTTCGAGGGAAAGGGCACTTGGGCTGTCTCATATTACTCTTTTATTAGGTAGGATTTCAGAGAGGAAAGGAGAGAGAAACATCAATGAGGAGAGAGAATCATGGATCAGCTGCCACCTTCATGCCCCACTCCTTGGGGAGGGGGGTGGCGGGGGGGGGACAGGATCGAGATCGCAACGTGTGAGAGAACTCAGGGTATGTGAGAGACGCAGGTTGTGTGATGAGGCTTGATGAGGGTGTCTGATGGTCTGTGTGGTGGATTGTGGGGTAGACGGTCCTGGGCTCCCGTGTCCCCAGTGTCCCTCTTGCTACGTGGCCGGACACCCCGGCCCTCCAAGTTCACGACATGTGTGTGTGTGTGTGTCCCGTGTGTGTGTGTCCCATGTGTGCGTGTCCCGTGTATGTCCGTATGTGTTCATGTGTGTGTGTTCCATGTGTGTCCCGTGTTTGTGTGTCCTGTGTGTGTCCCGTGTGTGTACCGTGTGTGTACCGTGTGTGTTGTGTGTGTGTGCCCCGTGTGTGTATGTCGTGTGTGTCCCGTGTGTGTGTCCCGTGTGTGCGTGTGTATGTCATGTGTGTGTCCCGTGTGTGTCCTGTGTGTGTGTGTCGTGTGTGTGTGTCCTGTGTGTGCGTGTGTCATGTGTGTGTCCCATGCGTGTGTGTGTGTCCCGTGTGTCCCCCCGTGTGTGTGTCCCCCCGTGTGTGTGTCCCCCCGTGTGTGTGTCCCGTGTCTCTGTGTGTCCCATGTGTGTGTCCTGTGCGTGTGTCCCGTGTGTTCATGTGTGTGTCCCGTGTGTGTCCTGTGTGTCCCATGCGTGTACGTGTGTGTGTCCCGTGTGTGCCCCCATGTGTGTCATGTGTGTGTCCCGTGTGTTCATGTGTTTGTCCCGTGTGTGTCCCGTGTGTCCCATGCGTGTATGTGTGTCCCGTGTGTGTGTCCCGTGTGTGTGTCCCGTGTGTGTGTCCCGTGTGTGTCCCGTGTCTGTGTGTGCGTGTGTGTCTCCCCCATGTGTGTGTGCCCCGTGTGTGTGTGTGTCCCCTCTGCAGCGCCGTGGGGGACTTCCAGGTGGACGACAAGACCAAGGCGCTGCTCAAGTACACGGGCGAGGTGACCTGGATCCCGCCCGCCATCTTCAAGAGCTCCTGCCGCATCGACGTGACCTTCTTCCCCTTCGACTACCAGAACTGCTCCATGAAGTTCGGCTCCTGGACCTACGACAAGGCCAAGATCGACCTGGTGCTGGTGGGCTCGGCCATGAACCTGCGGGACTACTGGGAGAGCGGCGAGTGGGCCGTGGTGCGCGCCCCCGGCTACAAGCACGAGGTCAAGTACAACTGCTGCGACGAGATCTACCCCGACATCACCTACTCGCTGTACATCCGGCGGCTGCCCCTCTTCTACACCATCAACCTCATCATCCCCTGCCTGCTCATCTCCTTCCTCACGGTGCTGGTCTTCTACCTGCCGTCCGACTGCGGCGAGAAGGTCACGCTGTGCATCTCGGTGCTGCTCTCGCTCACCGTCTTCCTGCTGGTCATCACCGAGACCATCCCGTCCACCTCGCTGGTCATCCCGCTCATCGGCGAGTACCTGCTCTTCACCATGATCTTCGTCACGCTGTCCATCGTCATCACCGTCTTCGTGCTCAACGTGCACTACCGCACGCCCGCCACGCACACCATGCCCGGCTGGGTGAAGGCCGTGTTCCTGCGGGCGCTGCCCCGGGTCATGTTCATGGCGCGGCCGGAGGCGGCGGGCGGCGCGGGCGGCGCGGGCGGCGCGGGCGGCGGCATCCCGGGGCCGCGGCCGGCCGACTGCGCCGCCCTCGCCCTCGCCGCCCAGCGGGCCGACCCGAACTGCTTCCGCGGCCGCGAGGAGCCCGAGGACGGGAAGGACGGCGCGCCCTGCCCGGAGGGGCCGTGCGGCCGCCACCGCCAGTGCAGCCGCCGCCGCCGCGCCAGCCACCGCGCGGCCAAGGTGCCCAACTTCACCGCCAACCTCACCCGGAGCTCCAGCAGCGAGTCCGTGGAGGCCGCGCTGCCCTCGCTGTCGGCGCTGTCGCCGGAGATCCGGGAGGCCATCCGGAGCGTCCGGTACATCGCGGAGAACATGAAGGCGCAGAACGAGGCCAAAGAGGTGAGGGCGGCGCTCGGCAGACACGCCCGGAGCGGCCGGATGAGGGTGCTCTGTGAACAGCGGAATCATCCGGCCGCTCCGGGTGTGTCCTATAGAATGAAAGGCTCATGTGCACATGGTCCCCTCGACCGGGAGTTCTGCCAGCAGGCAGGCCGGCCAACCGTCCGTGTTCCCTCCCCCTGGCCGGGCTGGCCGGACCCCACCCATGCACCAATGCATGCACCAGAGTGGCCAGATTATTAGGTGTTTGGAGATCATAATAATCTGGCACTTAGTGTATATCCTATAGAATAAAAGGCTCATATGCACATGGTCCCCTCGACCGGGAGTCCGACCAGCAGGCAGGCCGGCCCACCACCCCTGTCCCCTCCCCCTGGCCAGGCTGGCCAGACCCCACCCATGCACAAATTCATGCAGCAGGCCTCACACACACACACACACACACACACACAAACACACACACACATATCCACATACACACACACACACTGAGTGGCCAGATGATGATGATCTCTGAATGCGTAGTAATCAGGCCACTCAGTATCTGTCCTATAGAATAAAAGGCTCATATGCACATGGTCCCCTCGACCGGGAGTTCGACCAGCAGGCAGACCCGCCAACCGCCCATGTCCCCTCCCCCTGGCCAGCCTGGCCGGACCCCACCCATGCACGAATTCATGCACCGGGCCTCTAGTATATATATACAAACACTTAGTGGCCAGACGATGATGATCTCTGAACGCACAGTCATCTGGCCACTCCGTCATATCCTATAGAATAAAAGGCTAATATGCAAATGGTCCCCTCAACCAGGAGTTCAACCAGCAGGCAGGCTGGCCAACCACCCATGTCCCCTCCCCCTGGCCAGGCTGGCTGGCCCTCTGCCTTCCCCTCTCTCTAAAAACCAATGAAAACATATTTTTAAAAATAATTAAAGAGCCCTAGCAGGTTTAGCTCTGTGGATAGAGCATCAGCCTGTGGACTAAAGGGTCCCGGGTTCGATCCTGGTCAAGGGCACATGCCTGGGGTTGCGGGCTCAATCCCCAATAGTGGGCGCATGCAGGGGGCAGCCGACCCATGATTCTCTCTCATCATGGATGTTTTTCCCGCCCTCTCTCCCTTCCTCTTTGAAATCAATCTACCTAATAAAAGAGTAACATGCTAATTGACCGTACCTTTGCGATGCCCACCAGCCAATCAGGAGCGAGTATGCAAATTAACCAAACAAAGATGGCAGGTTAATTTGCATATGCAGGTGCCCAGCAGCCAGGGGCATTCTGTACCACCCAAGCCATTCCAGGCCTCTGGGCAGCGTGGGAAGGTGTAAAGGCGGCCCTAGGCGGTGCCAGCATTCATGGGAAGTAAGGCCCATTCTGGCACAAATCTTCATGCATCAGACCTTTAGTCAAAAATATATATATATATATATATATTTTTTTTAAATATATGTTAATGATTTTTACAGAGAGGAAGGGAGAGGGATAGAGAGCTAGAAACATCGATGAGTGAGAACCATCCATCAGCTGCCTTCTGCACCCCCTCTACCGGGGATGTGCCTGCAACCAAGGCACATGCCCCTGACCGGAATCGAACCCGGGTCCCTTTAGTCCGCAGCCCGATGCTCTATCCACTGAGCCACACCAGTTAGGGTTAGTAAAAATATATTTTAGCTGAAACCGGTGTGGCTCAGTGGATAGAGCGTCGGCCTGCAGACAGAAAGGTCCCGGGTTCAATTCCGGTCAAGGGCATGGACCTTGGTTGCGGGCACATCCCCAGTGGGGGGCGTGCAGGAGGCAGCTGATGGATGTTTTCTCTCATCGATGTTTCTAACTCTCCATCCCTATCCCTTCCTCTCTGTAAAAAAATCAATAAGATATATATTTTAAAAAATGAAATAAATAAAAATAAAAACATATTAAAAAACAACAACAATAAAAGAAAAAAAAAGTCACATATCTTAACCAGACTCTCAGGAGCGGACGGGAGCGGAGCTGGGATGGGAACCGTCCCCGCAGCCCGGGGGGCTGGGCCAGCAGCGCGGGAGGGAGTCCCCGGGTCCGCTCGGTCCCAGATACACACCCAGCTCTCGGGCCCTCGCGTGAAGTCCCTGATGGCGGATGCGGAGTCATTCTGGCCTCACCGGACTCCGCGGTGTCACCAGCCGGGCACCGCGCCTGGCAGCTCGCCGCGGCGAAATAAACCCCGTCTCCCGGCCCCATGGCGGCCCCGAAATGAGATTACCGCGTCCAGGTGGCCTCTCCGTGATGCGATTATTCCTCCCAGATTAGTTGACTCCTGCACTCCCTCTTCTCCCAATTCGATTACGGTTTCCTTCTCTGCAGGGCTGTCTGGGTGCTTAACAGACATACAGCCCCCCCGCCCCCCACCTCGTTCCAGCCTCCGCTGAAGCCATGGTGTACACAAGGGGCCTTTATTTTTATTTTACTGATTTTTTTTTTTTTTACAGAGAGGAACAGAGAGTCAGAAACATCGATGAGAGAGAAACATCCATCAGCTGCCTCCCGCACGCCCCCCACCGGGGATGTGCCCGCAACCCAAGGTCCATGCCTTTGACCGGAATCGAACCCGGGACCCTTCAGTCCGCAGGCCGGCGCTCTATCCACTGAGCCACACTGGCCAGAGACGTCTTCCATCTTTTTTTTTTTTCTTTTTTAATTTATTGATTGATTAAGGTGTTACATATGTGTCCTTGTTCCCTCATTATCCACCCCCCCCCGACCCTCCACTCATGTCTTCCATCTTCTTACTTGATTTTTTATTTTATTTATTTTATTGCCATGCTGTCCTGTGACTGCACGGAATTCCATGATACTTTGAACTTAGGACTGAAGAAGACGGTGTTTGGACATTGGGTATTGCTGGGGCGGGAGGGGTGGGGTGGTGGGCGAGGGAGAGTAGGGGGACGAGGGATTTGCCCTGATCGGCTGATAACTCCCTTTTGGGTGTTAAAAGGAAATTACACCTAAAACTGGGCACGAACAAGTCCTGAGAGAAAAGGGAGATGATGTTGGATTGTATGTGCTGTCCTCACAGAGGCCCGGAATCCTCCACGGAGGCCGAAGTCCGCTGTCTTTACTGACTATAAACTGGAATTGAACATAGAAGACGTAGGTGTGGCTCAGTGTGGCTCAGGGGTTGAGCATCCACCTCTGAACCAGGAGGTCACAGTTCAATTCCTGGTCAGGGCACAGGCCCGGGTTGCGGGTTCGACCCCGTCCAGGAGGAGGCGTGCAGGAGGCAGCCAGTCCATGATTCTCTCTCATCATAGCTGTCTTTCTCTCTCTGTCTTCCTTTCTCTCTGAAATCAATTTAAAAAAAAAAAATCATCTTCTTTTAAATGGAAGGAAAAATAGGTTATGTACACATTGAGAAACGTCTCATTTAAAGAAGATTTAACATGACGGATGTTTTGTACGACTTTTCTGGTGCCTAAAGAGAAACGTGAGAATGGTACACTGCCTCAGACTGCTGGTCAGTGATGCTCTCTCCTCAGGGCTGTTCCTCTCTCTCCTGCTCTCCCTTGCTGTCTGACATCAATACAAATACACACGGAGTGGCCAGATGATGATGACCTCTGAACATAGAATAAATCCGTGCATGGGTGGGGTCCGGCCAGCCCGGCCAGGGGGAGGGGACAGGGGCGGTTGGCCGGCCTGCCTGCTGGTCGAACTCCTGGTCGAGGGGACCATTTGCACATTAGCCTTTTATTCTATAGGATCTACGCCGAGTGGCCAGGTTATTATGCTTCCAGAGAGCATCATCCTCTGGCCTCTCCGGGTATCTATCCTGTGCTCAGGATTTGTATTCACGCCATCTTCTCCGGCGGGCTGTTTATTTTTTTATTTTTTTTCCCCTCTTTTGATGATTATTGTTCTTCTATTTGTTTCAGATTCAGGACGACTGGAAGTACGTGGCCATGGTGATCGACCGCATCTTCCTGTGGGTCTTCGTCCTGGTGTGCATCCTGGGGACGGCGGGGCTGTTCCTGCAGCCGCTGATGGCGCGGGACGAGCCCTGAGCGCGGTGCGCCCGCCCGCCCGGGGGGCGGGGCGAGACGGGAGCTGGGCAGGAGCTCGTTTTTCTACTGAGATAAAACACACGGCGTACACGTCACCATCGTAACCTTCTGACATGCACCGCTCAGCAGCATCCGGCAGCCACGTGGCTGTGCAGCCGCCATCACTCTCAGTCCCCATCACCCTCCCCATCCTGCAGACGGGAACCCAACCCCTTACCCAGCGGCTCCCTGCTCCCCCTCCCCGGCCGCCGCCAACTGCCATTCTGCTTTCTGTTACTTTTCCTTAGTGCATAGATTTTATTGATGTTTACAGAGAAGAGGGGAGAGGGAGAGAGAGAGAGAACCATCGATGAGAAACATCGATCAGCTGCCTCCTGCTCTCCCCCTACTGGGGATGTGCCCGCAACCAAGGTTCATGCCCTTGACCGGAATCGAACCCGGGACCCTTTAGTCCGCAGGCCGACGCTCTATCCACTGAGCCACGCTGATTAGAGCTGCTTTCTTTTCTTTCTTTTGACCCAAAATGTTGAGATTTTGCCCTGGCTGGTTTGACACAGTGGATAGAGTGTTGGCCTGTGGACTCAAGGGTCCCGGGTTCGATTCCGGTCAAGGGCATGGACCTTGGTTGCGGGCACATCCCCAGTAGGGGGTGTGCAGGAGTCAGCTGATGGATGTTTCTCTTCAATCGATGTTTCTAACTCTCTCTCCCTCTCCCTTCCTCTCTGAAATCAATAAAAATACCTTTTTAAAAACTTAAATCATTTGGGAGTCTGGAACGGATTAATTCAACTTACATGATTTCTTTTTTTTTAAATATATTTTATTGATATATTTTACAGAGAAGAAGGGAGAGAGAGTTAGAAACATCCATCAGCTGCCTCCTGCACACCCCCCACTGGGGATGTGCCCACAACCAAGGTACGTGCCTTTGACCGAAATCAAACCTGGGACCCTTCAGTCCACAGACCGACGCTCTACCCACTGAGCCACACCGGTTAGGGCTCAGCTTACATGATTTCTAATCGGGGGTGTGTGTGTGTGTGGGGGGGTGATCCGGTATTCAGACAGCCTTTCGGAGCGCATCAAGGGTGAGACAGGAGGTCCCACTCGCCGGACGTGCCTGACACTCCCGCGGCCGCCGGCCGAGGGAGCGTCATGCGGCTGCCGCGCCGACGTGCACGGGGGCGCCCGCCGCGGCCCACTCGTACACCACCGGGGCGAACATCCCCAGCGAGCCCACCGCCGAGACCAGCAGGAACGCCCAGAGGAGGAGCCGGTCCAGCACCTGGGCGATGAACTGCCAGTCCTCCACCACCTGTGGCCAAAAGAAAAAGGACAGAAAAGAAACGGCTCACATTTGATGCAGAGTGTAACCCTGTCCACGCATGTTAAGGCTAGAGGCCCGGCCGAAGCCGGTGTGGCTCAGCGGATAGAGCGTCAGCCTGCGGACTGGAGGGTCCCGGGTTCGATTCCGGTCAAGGGCATGTGCCTTGGTTGCGGGCACATCCCCATTAGGGGGTGTGCAGGAGGCAGCTGGTGGATGATTCTCTCTCATCGATATTTCTAACTCTCTATCCCTCTCTTCCTCTCTGTAAAAAATCAATAAACTATATTAAAAGAAAGACGAGGCCGGTGCACGAAGAGGTGCGTGCCATAGGCCCTCCTTCCCCTGGGCTTCCGCATTGGTTTTTCTCCCGCACCCGGGACCCAGGCCTTCGCTCCAGCCGGACCCTTCGCCTCCCCCTCACTTCCCCATCCCTCTCATAGCAGGCATCCTGCCCTGCCCAGCCACTCCGCGCCCGGAGCAGCTGGACGGCCTCCATCTTTATCCTCATTTGCATATCCCCTCCTGATTGGCTGGTGAGCATAACAGAGTGATGGTCAATTTGCATGTGGCTCTTTTATTAGATATCATCTGCTGCCATGGCCTGTGTGATTCTGTGGATAGAGCGTTGACTTTCCGACTGAAGGGTCCCGGGTTCGATTCCCAGTCAAGGGCACGTGCCCTGGTTGTGGGCTCAATCCCCAGTAGGGGGCGGGCAGGAGGCAGCCGATCCATGATTTTCTCTCATCATGGATGTTTCTATCTCCCCCTCCTTTTCTCCCTGAAATAAATATATACACTGAGTGGCCAGATGATTATGATTTTTAAACATATAATCATCTGGCCACTTAGTGTGCTTCTCTTGAGCACCTCATTGATTGGATATCAAAGATACTATAGCCGAAACCGGTTTGGCTCAGTGAATAGAGCGTCAGCTTGCAGACTGAAAGGTCCTGGGTTCGATTCTGGTCAAGGGCATGTACCTTGGTTGCGGGCCCATCCCCGGTAGGGGATGTGTAAGAGGCAGCTGATGGATGTTTCTCTCTCATCGATGTTTCTAACTTTCTATCCCTCTCCCTTCCTCTCTGTAAAAAATCAATAAAACATATGAAAGAAAGAAAGAAAGAAAGAAAGAAAGAAAGAAAGAAAGAAAGAAAGCAAGCTCAGGGCAAATAGGTGGCTGATCTCCAGCCAAAGTCTAGAATACTTTTGGGATCCATTTGATACACTGAGTAGCCAGATGATTATGCTTTCAGAGATCATCATCATCTGGCCCCTCAGTGTACATACATATAGATAGATAGGTAGATAGATATTTTTTAAAGATATAATCTGCTGAATTAAGGCCAAAGCAGTTTCTGCTGCCTCAACACTGTATGTCTCCACCCCCCACCTCTGTCCCCCACCCCGTGCTCAGCACTCAGGAACAGATTCTGTGATAAGAGGGACTCAGGCCGAACCCAGTGTGGCTCAGTGGATAGAGCGTTGGTCTGTGGACTGAAGGATCCCAGGTTCGATTCCGGTCAAGGACATGTACCTTGGTTGCGGACACATCCCCAGTGGGGGTTGTGCAGGAGGAGGCTGGTCAATGTATCTCTTTCATCGATGTTTCTAACTCTCTGTCCCTCTCCCTTCCTCTCTGTGAAAAATCAATAAAATATATTAAAAAAAGGAAAAAAAAGAGGGACTCAGGACATGGCCCAATGTCATTCACACATCAACTTGCAATGCTTTACAACTGGCTGGTTTTGATGATATATAATAAAAATTAGAATATTTATTACTATTACTATTTGCCAAAACCGGTTTGGCTCAGTGGATAGAGCATCAGCCTGCAGACTGAAGGGTCCCAGGTTCGATTCCGGTCAAGGGCATGGACCTTGGTTGCGGGCACATCCCTAGCGGGGGGCGTGCTAGAGGCAGCTGATCGATGACTCTCTCTCGTCGATGTTTCTAACTCTCTATCTCCCTTCCTCTCTGTAGGAAATCAATACAATATATATATATTTTTTAAAAAGAATATTTATACTATTTGAATATTTGGTCATAAAACCCCCAAGTATCTTTCATTCCCTTTTTCCTCCCATTAAATATATTTTTATTGATGTCAGAGAGGGAGAGGGAGAGAGAAACGTCCATGATGAGAGAGAGCCATGGGCCGGCTGCCTCCTGCACGCTCCCCACTTGCGATGGAGCCCGCAACCCCGGGCAGGCGCTCTGACCGGGAATCGAACCGTGAGCTCCAGGTTCAAAGGCTGACATTCAACCACTGAGCCACACACCTGGCCTCTTTAATTTTTTTAAAATATATATATTTTATTGATTTTTTTACAGAGAGGAAGGGAGAGGGTTAGACAGAAACATCGATGAGAGAGAATCATCCATCAGCTGCCTCCTGCACACCCCCCACTGGGGATGTGCCCGCAACCAAGGCGCATGCTCCTGACCGGAATCGAACCCGGGACCTTTCAGCCTGAAGACCGATGCTCTATCCACTGAGCCACACCGGTCAGGGCCTCTTTCATTCTTAATATATACAGCAACACCACGTTTTCTTTAAAATCATCTTAGATGCCAGCCAGTGAGCCTCAGGGGTTGAGCGTTGACCTATGAACCAGAAGGTCCGGGCACAGGCCCAGGCTGTAAGCTCGATCCCCAATGGGGAGCACGCGGAGGCGGCCGGCCAATGATTTTCCTCTCATCGCTGATGTTTCTCTCTCTCTCCTTTTCACTTCTTCTTTCTGAAATCAATAAAAACGTATTTACAGCCGAAACCGGTGTGGCTCAATAAAATATATTTTAAAAAATAAAATAAAAACATATTTACAGAAAAATCATCGGAGATGCTGAGGGAGACACAGAGAAGTGGGGCATGTGTGTGTAGACACACCCCACTGGGGATGTGTCCGCAACCAAGGTACATGCCCTTGACCGGAATCAAACCCGGGACCCTTCAGTCCACAGACCAACGCTCTATGCACTGAGCCACACCGGTTTCGGCCAGAAACTATTTTGTTATGTTAACACTAGAGGCCTGTGCACAGATTCGTGCACATGGAAAGGAGATGAATGAGAAGGTGGCTGGAGGGCTGGGTCTGGGCGAGATGGGCCAGACACGCCCTGAGCCCACCTCTCCCAGTCCCTCCCCTGGGACAGATCGGGGCTCGACGGGCATCTGCAGCGTTAGGGGGTCCCTCTGGCAGCTGGGGTCCCTCGGCCTGGCCTGTGCGGATAGGGCCAAAACGGCAGTCGGACATCCCCAGGGATCCCCTAGTGCCAGAGGACACTGAAAAGCTGCTGTCGCTCAGCAGCTCCTGTGTTGAGCACCCGCCCCCTGGTGGTCAGTGTTTGTCATTGCTACCAGCCAGCCCGCTGGTCGCTTAGCCTTCTATATAGAGAGATTTTTTAAAAAATTAATTTCTTTATTGATGAAGGTATCACATATTTGTCCTCAACCCCCAATTCCAATCCCCCAACTCCCCCTCTCATGCCCCCACCCCCCTATTGTCCTGGAACCCTGGTTAGGCTCATATGTGTGCACACAAGTCCTTTGGTTGATCTCTCCCTTTTATCAACATAGATTCATTTTTTATTGATGTCAGAGAGGAAGGGAAAGGGAAAGAGAGCTAGAAACATCCATGATGACAGAGAATCATGATTGGCTGCCTCCCCCATGCTCCTCCCCCCCCACACACACACATACACATACACTGGGGATGGAGCCCGCAACCTAGGTATCTTTCTTCCCTTGACCAGAATCAAACTCAAGACCCATGCCAAAACCAGTGTGCTCAGTGGATAGAGCGTCAGCCTGCGGACCGAAGGGCCCCGGGTTCGATTCCGGTCAAGGGCATGTACATTGGTTGCGGGCACATTCCCGTTGGGGGGTGTGCAGGAGGCATCTGGCTAATGTTTCTCTCTCATCGATGTTTCTAGCTCTCTATCCCTCTCCCTTCCTCTCTGTAAAAAAAAAAAAAAATCAATAAAATACATTAAAAAAAATTTTTTTTAAATAAAGGTGTGGGACTCAGCATGCCAATCTTTAAAAACAAACAAACATCCGAAACCGGTTTGGCTCAGTGGATAGAGCGTCAGCCTGAGGACTGAAAGGCCCCGGGTTCGATTCCAATCAGGGGCCTGTACCTTGGTTGCGGGACATCCCCAGTAGGGGGTGTGCAAGAGGCAGCTGATGGATGATTCTCTCTCATCCATGTTTCTAACTCTCTATCCCTCCCTCTTCCTCTCTGTAAAAAAATCAATAATATATATATATATATATTTTTTTTTAAATAGTCACGATTTAAACAAACAAACAAACAAACAAACGAAAAACCCAGGACCCTTCCGTCTGCAGGCCGGCGCTCTACCCACTGAGCCACACCGGCCAGCGGGGCCAGAACAGATTCTGCAAAGACCTTCACGATGGATGCGCATCCACACGTCCAGCCCCTGCCCTGCTGTGCTGCTTGGCTCAAGGAGGGGGCCGTGACCCGCCCGTGGGACAGCCCCCCACCCCCACTCCCATCCCCACCCCTACCCCCCCCACCCCCACCCCCACCTTCCCCCCACCCCCCCGACCCCAGCACAGACCTCTCGGACCGCGTTCTCCTTCACCACGAGCCCCGCGATGTAGCGGACGGCGTCCAGCGCGGCTCCCAGCGGGTCCCGGGCGGGCGCGGGGCGGCCCCGGGCCCGCTGCTCCCGCCCGCGGGCCCCGGCGGAGTAGCGGTCGGCGTGGCCCCGCATGCACAGCAGCCGGGGCAGCCGCCGCAGGAACAGCCGGCGCACCCAGGGCGCCATGGCCCGGTGCGTGGCGGGCCCGCGGTGGTGCACGTTGGCGGCGCAGACGGTGGCGGCGATGGACAGCGCGGCGAAGATCATGGTGAGCACCAGGGCCTCGCCCACCAGCGGGATGACCTCGGAGGACGACGGCACGATCTCCTCGATGAGCAGCAGGAAGACGGTGAGCGCCACGAGCACGGAGGTGCAGAGGGACACCTTCTCGCCGGCGCGGGCCGGCAGGTAGAAGACCAGGGCGGTGAGCAGCGACAGGCCGGCGCAGGGCACGAGCAGGAAGAGCGTGTAGAAGAGCGGCAGGCGCCGCAGCACCAGCGCGTAGGTGACGTGCGGGTAGCAGCGCCCGCCGGCCGTGCGGTTGGCGCGGCGGCCCGCGGCGCTCAGGAGCTCCCACTCGCCGTTGTCCAGGAAGCCCCGGCGGTCGGCGTCCCGCGCCGCCAGCAGCAGCTCCACCTGGGAGCCGTCGTAGGTCCAGGAGCCGAAGCGCAGGGAGCAGTTCTGGCGGTCGAACGGGAAGAAGGTCACGTCGATGGTGCAGGAGCTCTTGAAGCTGGCCGGCGGCGCCCAGGCCACCGTGCCGTCGAACCGCACCACCGCCTTCGTGCGGGCCCCTTCGAACTGCCCGTCGGCGCTGAAACACACACACACACAGACACACACACAGACACACGCATGTGCCGAAGCCGGTGTGGCTCAGTGGATAGAGCGTGGGTCTGCGGGCTGAAGGGTCCCAGGTTCAATTCTGGGCAAGGGCATGGTTGCGGGCACATCCCGAGGGGGGGGGGGAGGGGCCGTGCAGGAGGCAGCTAGTCGATGATTCTCTCTCCTCATGGATGTTTCTGTCTTTCCCTCCCTCACCCTTCCTCTCTGCGATAAAATATTATATAGCCGAAACCAGTTTGGCTCAGAGGATAGAGCGTCGGCCTGCGGACTGAAAGATCTTGACTTCAATTCCGGTCAAGGGCATGAACCTTGGTTTTGGGTACATCCCCAGTAGGGGGGTGGCAAGAGGCAGCTGATTGATGTTTCTCTCTCTTCGATGTTTCTGACTTTCTATCCCTCTCTTTTCCTCGGTAAAACATTAAATATTAGCCTGCTCTATTTGGTAGGACATTTTTAAAAAATATATATTTTATTGATTTTTTTATAGAGAGGAAGGGAGAGGGAGAGAGAGCTAGAAACATCGATGAGAGAAAAACGTCCAAAAGCTGCCTCCTGCACGCCCCCTATTGGGGATGTGCCCGCAGCCAACATACATGCACTTGACTGGAATCGAACCTGGGACCTTCCAGTCTTCAGGCCGAAGCTCTATCCACTGAGCCAAACTTGTTAGGGCCAGACATTTTTTTTTAATATATATTTTTTATCGATTTAAGGGAGGAAAGGAGAGGAGAGAGAGAGAAATATCAATGATGAGAGGGAATCATGGACTGTCTGCCTGCTGCACGTTGGACCGAGCCTACAACCCAGGCATGTGCCCTTGACCGGAATCGAACTTGGGACCCTTTGGTCCACAGGCTGACGCTCCATCCATTGAGCAACACCGGTCAGGGCTGGTCGAACATTTAATTAACTCACCCTCCTGTCTTGGCTGGGCCAACCATCCCCCTCCCCTGCTCCAGGTGCTGGACCGTGGGACTGACCATTAGCAACCCTCCGACTTCCTCACACCTTCCTGACCTTCCCCAATAAGTCACTGCCAGGATTCTTGTTCTGGCATTAAGAAGGGTTCAGCAGCCGAAACCGGTTTAGCTCAGTGGATAGAGCGTCAGTCTGCGGACTGAAGGGTCCCGGGTTCGATTCCCGTCAAGGGCATGTACCTGGGTTGCGGGCACATCCCCAGTGGGGGGCGTGCAAGAGGCAGCTGGTTGATGTTTCTCTCTCATCGACGTTTCTAGCTCTCTATCTCTCTCCCTTCCTCTCTGTAAAAAATCAATAAAATGTATTTAAAAAAAAAAAGAAAAGAAAAGAAGCCGAAACCAGTTTGGCTCAGTGGATAGGGCGTCGGCCTGCGGACTGAAAGGTCCCGGGTTCGATTCTGGTCAAGGGCATGGACCTTGGTTGCGGGCACATCCCCGGTGGGGGGCGTGCAGGAGGCAGCTGATCAATGATTCTCTCTCATCGATGTTTCTAACTCTCTATCCCTCTCTCTTCCTCTCTGTAAAAAAATCAATAAAATGTATTTAAAAAAAGAAGAAAAAGAAGAAGAAGGGTTCAGCAATCTGGAGAAAGGCTGTGTGCAACTTAAGAGTCCAGAGACAAAAGATGGTTTTGAAAGCCATTGGGGGTCAGAGGAGCTTCTGCTAAAGGAGCTGAAGATTCTCTCCTTGTCTCAGGACCCCTTGCTTTTTATTAACACAATGTGTCCTAAGGCAAGGTGGAGATAAGAGGCTTCAGAGGGTAGAGTTTCCTACAGAATCCATTGTAAGATTAGGGAATTGCCTTCAGCTGTTCCAGTGTGTGGCCAACAGGGGGCAGTAACATGTAGATGGAGAAGCCCTGAGCTGTCTGGCAGCAAACAGCCATCCTATTCAGGTTTGGGGGAAGTGCCGTTCAGCCGCTCCGACAGATGGCCACATATGTGACTCGGCCCTTGTTGAGCCCCATCAACCTTTTGATAAAACTCCTGCAATTGTGACGTGCTGGAACTGGCGATCTGCATGTCACTAATGTCATACATCAAAGAACACTTGTGCGATCAAAAAACAGCACGCACATGCACACGTGCACACGCAAAAGGAGGCGACCCACGGAACCGATCTGAAGCCAAAGAACGTGCAATCAGGTCACGCGACGGGACAGCCACACACGTCGCAGAAGGAAGGAGACGGCCCTGATCCGTGTGGCTCAGTGGATAAAGCGTCAGCCTGTGGACTGAAGGGTCCCAGGTTCAATTCCGGTCAGGAGCATATACCTTGATTGCGGGCACATCCCCAGTGGGGGGTGTGCAAGAGGCAGCTGATGGATGATTCTCTCTCATTAATGTTTCTAACTCTCCCTCTCCCTTCCTCTCTGTAAAACATCATTAAAATATATATATATATATATATTTTTTTTTTTTAAAGAAGAAGGAAGGAGACAGATGTTCCTTGTGTCCAATCACAAGGCCAGTGTTCGCTTTGGACACGCACCACGGAAGCTGGACTGCGACTTACTTATCGAACAGGACGATGTCTGGGGTCCAGAGCAAGTCTGACGGGACCCGTATGGCCTGGATCCCCCCGTAGTCCTCGGGGTTCCACTGGAGCTTCACGTCTCTCCACTCCTTTGGAACAAAGAAAACAGCATCGATTTCTTTTCTTTTCTTTTTTTCTTTTTTATAAGGTGGCTTTTCTTTCTTTTTAAAAAAAATATATTGTAGCTGAAACCGGTGTGGCTCAGTGGATAGAGCGTCAGCCTGTGGACCGAAAGGTCCCGGGTTCGATTCCGGTCAGGGGCGTGGACCTTGGTTGCGGGCACATCCCCGGTTGGGGGTGTGCAGGAGGCAGCT
Source organism: Pipistrellus kuhlii (assembly GCF_014108245.1). NCBI lineage: Eukaryota > Metazoa > Chordata > Mammalia > Chiroptera > Vespertilionidae > Pipistrellus > Pipistrellus kuhlii. The sequence continues at coordinate 2,266,920 of NW_023425552.1, forward strand.
GATTGGGCGCCGGGCACTCCCATTCCGGGCGAGGCCGGGCGCCCTGGTCGTCGGGACCCAGGCCCGGAGCCGAGCCGCCTCTGGCGCTTCGCTCAGCGCTGGCCCTGGGGCGTCCCTCCCGGTGGCCCCGGCCGCCAGGCCTCCGCTAGCCCGCTGCGCCCTGCCGCCTGCGGCCGCGCGGAGGGAGAGGGGCGGCGGGTCCGCTGAGCCGCAGCCCGGACCCGCGCAGCCCGGACCCGCGCAGCCCGGACCCGCGCAGCCCGGACCCGCGCAGCCCGGACCCGCGCAGCCCGGACCCGCGCAGCCCGGACCCGCGCAGCCGGGACGGTAATGGTCAGGCTACCGGGGCGGTGAGCAATGGGTACAGCTGCTGGTGCGCGGGCCGGCTGGGTCAGTGACATGCCACCCACCTGCCAGGTAAATCTGAATGGGATGGGTGGGTTTTTACCAATGCCGGCACTCTGGTGTGCCGTAGTTTTGCCAAAGGTAGTATTGGGAGCCCCAGCCAGGTGGCTCAGTTGGTTAGAGCAGCGTTTTTCAACCGCTGTTCCGCGGCACAGATGTTGCCTGGTGTGCCGTAGGTGCAGACAAGACAAGAATTTTATAATTTTCCACTATTTTGTTTACTTAATATTTCATAATAAAGTAATTATAAAATACTTTCTTTGTGTTTATTTGATTCCTATTCAAGAGAATTACTTTATATATAGTCAATATAGGCACAGAGTTAAATTTTTTAACATTTTCTGATGGTGGTGTGCCTCGTGATTTTTTTCATGAAACAAGTGTGCCTTTGCCCAAAAAAGGTTGAAAAACACTGGGTTAGAGCATCGTCCTGTACCCCAAAAGGGTTGCGTGTTCGACTCCGCTCGGGGGCGTGTAGGGGAGGCAACCCATCCATGATTTTCTCCTTCCCCCTCCTCCCTCCAAAATCAATAAAAACATATCCTTCAAAAAAAAAAAAAAAAGAGGCAGTTGATTGATGAATCTCTCTCATCGATGTTTCTAGCTCTCTATTCCTCTCTCTTCCTCTCTGTAAAAATCAATAAAAAATAATTTAAAAAAAAAAAATATATATATATATATATTGCATTGGTTTTTTTACAGAGAGGGAGAGAGATAGGGGTCTAGTAATAATTAATGCCGTTTTTAAACATTCGTTTAAAATCTTGCTTGGCGTTGACTTGTATTGACATAACCTTCAAACACGTGGTATCTACAGAACGTGTGAAGTGCAATGAACAAGTTTTGCTTGAAAAAGTTTGTGTTTGGTTTGGTTTTTGTTGCAAAACTAGGGCTAAGAAGATGGCGGATGAAGAGCATATTCGGCACTGCATGCTTTACGAGTTCCAATTAGGAAGAAAAGCAAGTGAGGCTGCAAAAAACATCTGTAGTGCTCTTGGTCAAGATGCAGTTAGCGCCAGAAAATGCCAGCGTTGGTTTGAGAAATTTCGCGAGGGAAATTTTTCGTTAGATGACAAGAGTGGTTGAGGCCGTGTGACCAATTTTGATCAAGAAGCTCTTCAAGCTATTTTGGTGCAAAATCCTCAAATTACCCAACAAGAGCTTGCAAAAACTTTAAATTGTTCACAAAAAACAATTTCCAATCAATTGCGTGCACTTGGCAAAGTCCAAAAGTTTGGAAAATGGGTTCCTCATGAGTTGACCGACAACAACCGTAATCAAAGAGTCACAATTTGCAGTTCGCTCCTCTCTCATCAAAACTGTTTGCCGTTTTTAGAGCAAATTGTTACCGGAGATGAAGAATGGGTGCTGTATGTTAATCTGAAAAGGCAGCCTCAATGGTTGGACAAAAATGAGGCTCCGCAGCCCACGCCAAAACCTGACTTGCATGCGAAAAAAGTGATGTTGTGTGTTTGGAGGAATTTTAAAGGAATTCTTCATTATGAACTTTTACCATCTACCCAAACCATTACAAGTGCAGTGTATAGTGCCCAATTGGAAAGGTTAGCCCAAGCTTTAAGAGAAAAAGAACCCGCGCTGATTAATCGGAAGGGCGTAATTCTTCACCACGATAACGCACGACCGCATACTGTAAGAATCACTGCTGAAAAACTGCGCCAGTTGGAATGGGAAGTTCTCCCTCAACCTGCATATTCTCCTGATATTGCCCCTTCCGATTACCATTTGTTTCGTTCTTTGCAAAACTTTCTTCTTGGAAAAAAATTTAATAATGAAGAATGCCTCCAAAATGCACTGACCGAATTTTTTGCATCAAAATCACAAGAATTTTACAACAGAGGGATTAAAATGCTTCCTGAGCGTTGGGCACAAGTAGTAGAAAACAACGGCAACTATATTGTTGATTAAATTTTGTTGTATTGTTTAAATAAATTCGATTTTAAAAAAAGTATTAGAAAACGACATTAATTAATACTAGACCTAATATTAGAAAACGACATTAATTATTACTAGACCTAATAGAAACATCGATGAGAGTCATCGACCAGCTGCCTCCTGCATAACCCCCACCGGGGATGTGCCCGCAACCAAGGTCCATGCCCTTGACCGGAATCGAACCCGGGACCTTTCAGTCCGCAGGCCGACGCTCTACCCACTGAGCCAGCCCGGTTTCGGCACGGCGTCGATTTCGACGGACTTCATCCTCAAAGGGACCGAACACGGTCAGACAGGAGACCTTGTCCGCTCCCGACAGAGAGCGCGCCGGCCACTGGGCCGCCCTGTCCCTGCGGCCGCCGCGGCTCTGAGCGGGGGTCCTGTGGGACAGGGAGCGCCAGGCTGTGTGTGCGCTCCCGGGTCTGCTGGGCGCCCCTTCTCCGACCAGGAGCCGGGCCCAGGAGGTGCGGCCTCGGGCATCTAGGGTCCGGGTTCCAGGGAACATCCCTTTTCGAGCTGTGTGGATGCTCCACGCAAAGCGCAGCTGGACGGACTCCACACTGCACATACGTGAACACACATTCCACATACGTGAACACACATTTCAACCCCCACGCCGGAACGACGCCGGGACCGTGTCAAATCAAGACTCCCAAGGAAATCACTCGTGCCTTTTGGGAGTTAAGGGTTGGGGAAGTGGTGGTTGGTATTAAAAAGTAGGGACACTGGGCCGTAACCGGTGTGGCTCAATGGGTAGAGTGTCGGCCTGCGGACTGAAGGGTTCGATTCCGGTCAAGGGCATGGACCTTGGTTGCAGGCACATCCCCAGTGGAGGGGTGTGCAAGAGCCAGCTGATGGATGATTCTCTCTCATCGATGTTTCTAACTCTCTGTCCCTCTTTCTTCCTCTTTGTAAAATATAAATAAAATATTTTTAAAAATAATAATACTAAAATAAAATAAAAAGATAAATAAATAAATTAATTGATTAATTTAAAAAATAATAATAATAATACTGCCGAAACCGGTTTGGCTCAGTGGATAGAGCATCGGTCTGCTGACTGAAGGGTCCCGGGTTCGATACCAGTCAAGGGCATGTATCTTGGTTGCCGGCATATCCCCAGTAGGGGGTGTGCAAGAGGCAGCTGATCGATGACTCTCTCTCATCAATGTTTCTTTTCTTTTCTTTTCTTTTTTTAAAAAATATATTTTATTGATTTTATACAGAGAGGAAGGGAGAGAGATAGAGAGTTAGGAACATGGATGAGAGAGAGTCATCGATCAGCTGCCTCTTGCACACCCCCTACTGGGGATATGCCCGCAACCAAGATACATGCCCTTGACCGAAATCGAACCCGGGACCCTTCAGTCCCTAAGCCGACGCTCTATCCATTGAGCCAAACCGGTCCCGGCATCATTGATGTTTCTAACTCTCTCTCTCTCCCTTCCTCTCTGTAAAAAATCAATAAAATATATCATATATATATATATATATATATATATATATATATATATATATATATATCTTTTTTTTTCTTAACTTTAGACAATAAAAAAAAAAAATTAGGGACTGCCTGGCCGGCGTGGCTCAGTAGTTGAGCATCAAGCTATGAATCAGGAGGTCAGTGTTCAATTCCGGGTCAGGGCACAGGCCCGGGTTGTGGGCTCAATTCCCAGGAGGGGGCCTGCAGGGGGCAGCCAGTCCATGATTCTCTCTCATCATGGATGCTTCTATATATCTCTCTCCTTCTCCCTTCCTCTCTCTCCCTCTCTCTCTCTCTCAAAAGCAATAAAAACATATTTTAAAAATAAAAAAAAATAAAGCCCTAGCTGGTGTGGCTCAGTGGATGGAGCCTCGGCCTGCGGAATGAAGGGTCCCAGGTTCGATTCCGGTCAAGGGCATGGACCTCAACTGCAGGCTCCCCTCCCTGGATGGGGAGCATGCAGGAGGCAACCCATCAATGTGTCTCTCTCACATCCGTGTTTCTCTCTGTCTCTCCCTCTTCCTTCCATTCTCTCTGAAAGTCAATGGAAAAAATAGTCTCAGGTGAAGATGAACACAAATAAATAAATAGGTCCTGACCAGTGTGGCTCAGTGGATAGAGCATCGGCCTGCAGACTTAATGGTCCCAGGTTTGATTCCCGCCAAGGGCTTGTACCCTGGTTACATGCACATCCCCAGTAGGGGGCGTGCAGGGGGCAGCTGATGGAAGTTTCTAACTCTCTATCCCTCTCCCTTCCTCTCTGTAAAAATCAATTATATATATATATATATATATATATATATATATATATATATATATATACACACACACACACACACACACACACACACACACAACACCCCTATCCTATTTCCTAGCACATTTTTTTAAATATATATATATATATATATATTTTAATATATTTTATTGATTTCTTACAGAGAGGAAGGGAGAGGGATAGAAAGCTAGAAACATCGATGAGAGAGACACATCGACTAGCCACCTCCTGCACACCCCCTACTGGGGATGTGCCCGCAACCAAGGTCCATGCCCTTGACCAGAATCGAACCTGGGACCCTTCAGTCTGCAGACCGATGCTCTATCCACTGAGCCACACCGGTTTCGGCTTCCAGCACATTTTCCCCAAGCTGATCAGTGTTGCTCACGGCTGCTCCCCAGTGCCTGCCACTCAGGTCACACCAGCCGAGTAAACACCAGACCTCCACCTGCCTGGCCTGCCCGCCTCCCACCAGCGCACCAGCCCGCCCGCCCTCACACCCTCCGTGCCTCACGCCCGGTACTCACCGGGTCGCAGGTCGCCAGGGGAGCGGCCTTTCACACTTGATACGTACCTGCTTTAACCAGACATTCGTGGTCATCAGCTGATTTTTCTCGTCCTGAAAAACAAAGATTTAAATAAGACCAGTGGGCCCTGACCGGTGTGGCTCAGTGGACAGAGCGGCTGCCTGGGGGCTGAAGGGTCCCGGGTTCAATTCCCATCAAGGGCACAGGCCTGGGTTGGAGGGCCCATCACCAGTCGGCAGGGGCGTGCAAGAGGCAGCCGATCCATGACTCTCTCTCATCATGGATGTTTCTCTCTCTCTCCCTCTCCCTTCCTCTCTGACATCAATAAAAATACATTTAAAAAATTAAAAAATATTAAATAAGGCAGATAGTTCCGATTCCAGACAGGACGGTTCTTTATAATTCTTTTTTTAAAAAATATATTTTCTTGATTTTGTACAGAGAGGAAGGGAGAGGGATAGAGAGCTAGAATCACCGATGAGAGAGAGTCATCCATCAGCTGCCTCTTGCACACCCCCCACTGGGGATATGCCCGCAACCAAGATACATGCCCTTGACCGGAATCGAACCCGGGTCCCTTCAGTCCCCAAGCTGACGCTCTATCCACTGAGCCACACTGGTTTCGGCAGGACGATTCTTTAAATACAAGTCCTCTCATCTTATGCCAACGCTCCTCCCCGGTAGGTCCACGTTCTGTTCCTCTGCCCTTTTTCCAGCCTCGTTTCACATGATTCCACGCAACACACTCTGCACTTCCGATACTCTGCCCTCACGTTCACCGTTGGCATTTTTATATTATTTTATTTTAATTTTTTTTAAATATAGTTTATTGATTTTTTACAGAGAAAGGGACAAGGATAGAGAGTTAGAAACATCGACCAGCTGCCTCCTGCACAATCCCCACTGGGGATGTGCCCGCAACCAAAGCACATGCCCTTGCCCGGAACCCGGGACCTTTCAGTCCGCAGGCCGACGCTCTATCCACTGAGCCACACCGCTTTTGGCACCATCGGTATTTTTAGATGTAACATTCGTCGTCTCAGCCAGCACATTTCCTCAGATCTAAGATACAACCGAAGAAGTAAGTCCCAACTTTATGTACTCGGCGCTGAGAGAGAGTACGGGCCCTGGCCGGTGTGGCTCAGTGGATAGAGCGTCGGTCTGCGGTATGAAGGGTCCCGGGTTCGATTCCCAGTCAGGGGCATGTGCCTTGGTTGCGGGCACATCCCCAGTGGGGAGTGTGCGGGAGGCGGCTGGTCGATGTTCCTCTCTCATCGATGTTTCTGGCTCTCTATCCCTCTCTTTTCCTCTCTGTAAAAAAATCAATAAAATATATTTTAAAAAATTTTAAAAATAAAAATAAAAACAAAAGCAGCCAAAACCGGTTTGGCTCAGTGGATGGAGCATCAGCCTAAGGACTGTGGGGTCCCGGGTTCGATTCCGGTCAGGGGCGTGTGCCTTGGTTGCGGGCACATCCCCAGTGGGGGTGTGCAGGAGGCAGCTGATGGATGTTTGTAACTTTCTATCTGTCTCCCTTCTTCTCTGTGAGAAGTCAGTAAAATATATTTTAAAAAAGCAAAAAAAATAAAAATTAAAATTAAAAAATTAAAAAAAAAACACAACACAGTAAGAGCAGAGAAGTAGAAGTGGTCCGAACAGCAGGCGAGAGGACAGAAGGATAAATAGCTTAGCGGACGGAGGGCACCCATGCTCGGGCTCATCTAAGAAGGGAGAATGGCCGAAACCAGTGTGGCTCAGTGGATAGAGCATCGGTCTGCGGACTCAAGGGTCCCAGGTTCGATTCCGGTCAAGGGCGTGTACCATGGTTGCGGGCACATCCCCGGTGGGGGGTGTGCAGTAGGCAGCTGATGGATGTTTCTCTCTCACTGATGTTTCTGACTCTCTATCCCTCTCTCTTCCTCTCTGTAAAATATCAATAGAATAATAAGATATATTAAATTAAAAGAAAAAAAAAGAAAAGAAAGAAGGGAGAATGGCCTGGAAGGAAGGAGGAGGCCCCAAGGGAGCAGGTCCCGGAGGCAGAGGCGGCTGGAGGGGTGGTCCTCGCCCCGGAAGGGGGAGCCCGGGGGCAGACCGCCTGGCCAGGTCCCTCGTACCACGGCCCCGGACAGCCATTCCCATCGCTCGGGCGGGTGAGGCCGGGTCCGGGGGCCGCACACCTACCACGTCCACCAGCTGGGAGATGGCGAGGCCAAACGTGATGCTGATCCTGTCGCTGAGGTGCTCCACAGGCCGCACCCACCGCTCGTAGTCCTGAAACAGGTCCCGGAGCAGGCCGTCCTCGTGTTTGGCCAAGGGGAACGGTTCGGCCAGCCCTGCGACGTGACACAGATGCTCCACGGTTAGCCTGCCGGCTTCTCTCCGACCAAATCCTTCTACTTCACACACACACACACACACACACACACACACACACACACACCTGCCGGCTTCTCTCCGACCAAATCCTTCTACTTCACACACACACACACACACACACACACACACACACACACGCTGGCCGGTGTGGCTCAGTGGATAGCGCGCCGGCCTGCGGACTGAAGGGTCCCGGGTTCGATTCCGGTCAAGGGCATGGACCTTGGTTGCGGGCACATCCCGGGTGGGGGGTGTGCAGGAGGCAGCTGATCGATGATTCTCTCTCATCGATGTTTCTAACTTTCTATCCCTCTCTCTTCATCTCTGTGAAAATCAATAAAATATATTAAAAAAAAAAAATACAGACGTCTGAGATCCATGAGGACCACTCTGCTCAGAGACATTTCTTAGTCAATCAGATTACTCACTCGGGAACGTACTGAGTTCCTTGAGAAGCACTCACCGCAATACAGAGGCACTTAGACTCTAAGGACAGCCCGGCCGGCGTGGCTCAGTGGATAGAGCGTCAGCCTGGGGGCTGAAGGGTCCCGGGTTCGAGTCCCGGTCAGGACACGTGCCTGGTTCGCAGGCCCCATCCCCGGTAGAGGGCGTGCGTGGGGGCAGCCGATCCGTGATGCTCTCTCATCGTGAATGTTTCTACCTCTTTCTCCCTCTCCCGTCTTCTTTCCGAAATCAATCCTACATAATAAAAGGCTAATATGCAAATCGACCGAATAGCGGAACAACCGGTCGCTATGACGGGCACTGACCACCAGGGGGCAGACGCTCAACACAGGAGCTGCTCCCTGGGGGTCACAGCTCCCACAGGGGGAGCGTGGCTCAGCCGGCTCACAGCCGCTGAGCTCAGCGGAGGTGGCGGAGCCGTCTTGCCTCCGCTGCCGGCTGGCGGTAAGGAGGGAGGGGTCCCGGACTGAGAGGGATGTCTGACTGCCAGCTTAGGATCCGTGTTCTTTCATCATTGATGTTTCTCTCTCTCTCCCTCTCCCTTCCTCTGAAATCAATTATATATATATAAAAATATATATATATATATACACACACACAAATACACACACACTAGAGGCCCAGTGCACGAAATTCATGCAAGGTGCCCAGCCCCTGCAGCCATGGAGTCTTGCCTGGGCCCTCACAGGCCTTGCTTTGTCCAGAAGGTCATCCGAAAGGACTCTGGAAGGTCATTCAGCTGTCCGGTCTAATTAGCATATTACACTTCTATTATTATAGATTTTTTTAATTGATTTTTTTTACAGAGAGGAAGGGATAGAGATAGAGAGTTAGAAACATTGATGAGAGAGAAACATCCATCAGCTGCCTTCACAGCTCCTATTGGGAATGTGCCCACAACCAATGTACATGCCCTTGACTGGAATCGAACCCGGGACTTCTCAGTCCGGAGGCCAACACTCTATCAACTGGGCCAAACCAGTTAGGGCTATTATAGATTTAAAAAATATATATATATATATTATTTATTTTTTACAGAGAGGAAGGGAGAGAGATAGTTAGGAACATCGATGAGAGAGAGTCATCCATCAGCTGCCTCCTGCACGCCCCCCACTGGGGATGTGCCCGCAACCAAGGCACATGCCCTTGACCGGAATCGAACCCGGGACCCTTCAGCCCGCAGGCCGACGCTCTATCCACTGAGCCAAACCTGTTAGTGCAATAACTAGATAGATAGATAGATAGATAGATAGATAGATAGATAGATATAGATACATATAGATATATATATAGATATATATATACACATATATTTTTTTTTAAGTCTTTAAGACGTTCTGGGACTTGCTCCCCTCCACCCCCAATTCAGTACTGGATGTCGGTACATCTCTAGCCACCGCCAGTCTCTCTTCACAAGTGGTAAGGGGGTCGGGGTTATGGTGTGTTGTCATCTACATAAGCTTTCCCCGCCGAAGGGCATGTCTGTGGTCCTCGGCTTGGGGTTCTTGCTGACGACGCCACGGAGGGAAAATGCTGTGGTTAACATCCTGTGCGTCTTTCCCCCCCACTTACAGGAGAATTTATGGCGGCGACTTTTAGAACCGCTGAGTCAGGGCACGCATGTTTTCAATCCTGCTCGCTGCTGCCAATGTGTGCCCTTTGGTCTGCGCCCGCCGTCACAAGAATAAAATAAGGTAATATATCTGAAATCTTCGTAAGAGGTTTTTCCATAAGGCAGGCATTCCCCTCAATGTCTCCTTGGGAGATATATATATATAATTTTTACAGAGAGGAAGGGAGAGGGACAGAGAGTTAGAAACATTGATGAGCGGAAACCGGTGTGGCTCAGTGGATAGAGCGTCAGCCTGCAGACTGAAAGGTCCCGGGTTCGATTCCAGTCAAGGGCCTGGACCTTGGTTGCGGGCACATCCTCAGTGGGGGGCGTGCAGGAGGCAGCTGATGGATGTTTCTCTCTCATCGGTGTTTCTAACTCTCTATCTCTCTCCCTTCCTCTTTGTAAAAAAAAAAAAAAAATCAATAAAATATTTTTTTTAAAAAAGAAACATTGATGAGAGAGAAACATCCACCAGCTGCCTCCTGCACACCCCCTAGTGTCCCCAGTGCATGTAACCAAGGTACATGCCGTTGATGGGAATCGAAACCGGGATCCTTCAGTCCGCAGGCCGACGCTCTATCCACTGAACCACACCGGTTAGGGCTGGACTTTTTTTTTTTAAGTTAACAGAAAGTGACATAACCCTTAAGAAAAAAAAAAATCCTTTCGTAACAGTCCCAGGAAGGCTATTTTAAGCGACGGCGAGAGAACACAGCGGTGAGCATAATTGGCCGTTTTGTCAATGAGGAGAAAGGTGTGTTGTCGCCAACACTTTCAATGTGACAAATGGGTACTTATCAGTCTCTATTTTAGGTATTACAGGTGAAATGCGGGGGGGGGGGTGGTATTTCCATCCTGGGATTTTCATTATACACGGAGTGGCCAGATGATGAGGATGATCTCTGAACGCATAATCATCTGGCCACTCGGTGTCTGTCCTATAGGATAAAAGGCTCATATGCACATGGTCCCCTCGACCGGGAGTCCGACCAGCAGGCAGGCAGGCCCACCGCTCACGTCCCCTCCTCCTGGCCAGGCTGGCCGGCCCCCACCCATGCACGATAATCTGGCCAATCAGTGTGTGTGTGTGTGTGTGTGTGTGTGTGTGTGTAGATCACATGTGTCAAACACAAGGCCCGCGGGCCAAATCCGTCCCGCCAGGCCTTGCAATGTGGCCCGCCCCGCGCTGTCATCACTGCACTCCGCTGCGTTTCCATCACAATGACAGTTTATGACTGTTCAGTAAACCATTCGGCCCGCGATTTAGGCTGGATTTTAGATTTTGGCCCCTTCTCTGATTGAGTTCGACACCCCTAGTCTAAAGGCCTCGAGGAAGCGAGGCAGGAGGGGGCTCCGCTTTCCAAGATGGAGGCTCACAGACCCGGCCCCGAGGCTCCGGGAGGGGCACCCAAAGGTCAAAAGGTCACGGGTTCAGCTCCAGGTCAAGGGCAGGTACCTGGGCTGTAAAGACAGCCCATCCATCTCTCTCTCTCTCTCTCTCTCTCTCTCTCCCCCCCCATCCCTTCCACTCTCTTTTAAAGAAAAAAAATATCAATGGGAAAAATACCCTCAGGTGAGAGTTAACAAAAAATAAATAAAAATAAATAAATAAACAAACATGCTCGGGTGAAGATTTAAAAGTAAACACACTATTTTATTTTTTAAATATATTTTTATGGATTTTAGAGAGGAAGGGAGAGGGAGAGAGAAATAGAAACATCAATGATGAGAGAGAATCATTGATTGGCTGCCTCCTGCACGCCCCCTACTGGGGATGGAGCCCGCAACCCGGGCCTGTGCTCTTGACCGGAATCGAACCCTGAACCCTTCAGTCCGCAGGCCGACGCTCCATCCACTGAGCCACACCAGACAGAGGGAAAAAAATAAATAAATAAATAACCTTTAAAAAAAAAAGAACACAACCGAAACAGGTGTGGCTCAGTGGATGGAGCGTCAGCCTGCAGACTGAAAGGTCCCGGGTTCGATTCCTGTCAAGGGCACGTACCTTGATTGCGGGCACATCCCCAGTGCGGGGTGTGCAGGAGGCAGCTGATGGATATTTCTCTCTTATCAACATTTCTAACTCTCTATCCCTCTCATTTCCTCTCTGTGTAAAATCAATAAAATAAAATTAAAATTAAAAAAAACACATAAAAACAGCCCTAGCCCCGGCTGGTGTGGCTCAGTGGGTGGAGCGCCGGCCCGCGAATGAAGGGTCCAGGGTCGATTCCCGTCAAGGGCATATGGACCTGGGTTGCAGGCTCCACCCCTGGCTGCCCACCCCCGGGGTGTGTGTGGTAGGCAGCTGATGGGTCTATCTCTGTCTCCCCCAACCCCTTCCACTCTCTCTAAAAAATCAATGGGAGCCCTAGCAGCTGTGGCTCAGTGGACACAGTGTCCTCCTGCAGACTGAAGAGTCCCGGGTTCGAGTCCAGCCAAGGGCACCTGCCTGCGTTGTGGGCTCCATCCTCAGTGTGGAGCGTGCAGGAGGCGGCCGATCCATGATTCTCTCTCATCATGAATGTTTCTCTCTCTTCTTCTCCCTTCCTCTCTGACATCAATAAAAATAAATTTTAAAAAAGAACAAAGTGCTGAAACCGGTGTGGCTCAGTGGACAGACCGTCGGTCTGCGGACTGAAGGGTCCCGGGTTCGATTCTGGTCAAGGGCATGTACCTTGGTTGCGGGCACATCCCCAGTGGGGGGCGTGCAGGAGGCAGCTGGTGGATGATTCTCTCTCATCGATGTTTCTGACTCTGTCCCTCCTCTCTCTTCCTCTCTGTGAAAAATCAATAAAATATATATATTAAAAAAAGAGTAAAATAGGATCATAAAATAAAATAAAGTGACATGAATAAAATAAAATCATAAATAAAATTAATAGAGTAGAAAAACGTTAAATCATAAAATAAATTAGCTGACTAGAATAGAATAAAATAAATAGCGTAAAACAAAATCAATCAGAAATACGCGGAGGTCGGAGCGCCGTGCCTCCCGCTGAGAGGAGCTGCTGTCTGGGTGGGGGTCCCACCCCCGGCCCCCCATCGGGCCTCGGCAGCCTTGGGGGACCACGACGCCTCTTCTCTCCCGTGGGGACCGCGTGACCTGCGGGGGCGGGGCGGGCTCCGCGGGGCGGGGGCGGTTCTGGGAGGACTCGGGGCGCCCCGACCCCACCCCGCGACGGCCACGGGCTCCTGCGGCACCGGGGCGGGCTCCCCAACGCCACGGAGCCCGGGGGGGAGTCAGGGGGCTCAGGGCGGGCTCCCCAACGCCTCTGACAGCCCGGCGCCCAGCGCCTTCCCCCAGCGAGGTGCCCGAGGGCATTCCCCCCCCCCCCGCATCCCGCCCCGCCCCCCCCCCCCCGCAGGCCCCCGCCCCGCGCCCCCCGCCCCCCGCAGGCCCCCGCCCCGCGCCCCCCGCCCCCCGCAGGCCCCCGCCCCGCGCCCCCCGCCCCCCGCAGGCCCCCGCCCGCGCCCCCCGCAGGCCCCCCACCCCGCGCCCCCGCAGGCCCCCGCCCCCCGCAGGCCCCCGCCCCGCAGGCCCCCCCGCAGCCCCGCCCCCCGCAGGCCCCCGCCCCGCGCCCCCCGCAGGCCCCCGCCCCGCGCAGGCCCCCGCCCCCCGCCCCCCGCAGGCCCCTGCCCCCCGCAGGCCCCCCGCCCCCCGCAGGCCCCCCGCCCCCCGCAGGCCCCCAGCCCCGCGCCCCTCGCAGGCCCCCGCCCCGCGCCCCCGCAGGCCCCCCGTCCCGCGCCCCCCGCCCCGCGCCCCCGCAGGCCCCCCGCCCCGCGGCCCCCGCAGGTCCCCCGCCCCGCGCCCCCGCAGGCCCCCCGCCCCGCGGCCCCCGCAGGCCCCCCGCCCCGCGCCCCCCGCAGGCTCCCGCCCCGCGCCCCCCGCAGGCCCCCGCCCCGCGCCCCCCGCAGGCTCCCGCCCCGCGCCCCCCGCAGGCTCCCGCCCCGCGCCCCCCGCATCCGCCCCGCGCCCCCGCAGGCTCCCGCCCCGCGCCCCCCGCATCCCGCCCCGCGCCCCCCGCCCCGCGCCCCCCCGCATCCCGCCCCGCGCCCCCGCCCCGCGCCCCCGCAGGCCCCCGCCCCGCGCCCCCCGCAGGCCCCCGCCCCGCGCCCCGCGCCCCCCAGAGGCTCCCCGCCCCGCGCCCCCCGCAGGCCCCCGCCCCGCGCCCCCCGCAGGCCCCCGCCCCCCGCAGGCCCCCGCCCCGCGCCCCCCGCAGGCCCCCCGCCCCGCGCCCCGCGCCCCCCAGAGGCTCCCCGCCCCGCGCCCCCCGCAGGCCCCCGCCCCCGCGCCCCCCGCAGGCTCACCTCCGGGCGCGCCGCCCCCCGCGCCGGCCGGACCCGGGTGCCCGGCCACCAGCGGGACCAGCAGCAGGAGGCGGAGGGCCGCGGGCCCGGACCCCTGCGCCGCCATCGCCCCGGAGGCGCCTCAGGACTCGGGGGCGGAACCGCGAGCGGGTCCCAGCGAAGCGAGCGACCGGCCCTGGTTCCCGGCGCCCGAGGAGCCGCCCGCCCCGGCAAGCCCCGCCCCCCGCGCTGGCCCCGCCCGCCCGCCCGCCCCGTCTGGTTGTAGTGAAGGGTTTTCCCGCTCCGCCTCATTTGCATCCAGCCCGCCCCTCCCGCCATAGCCCCGCCTCCTCTCTTTAGCCCCGCCCTCCAGCCCCTCAGTCTTCCTACAGCCCTGCTCTGTCTGGTTGTAGTGAATGCTTTTCCCGCTCCGCCTCATTTGCATCCAGCCCGCCCCTCCCGCCATAGCCCGCCTTGTCCCTCTTTAGCCCCGCCCAGTCTCTTTAACCCCGCCCCCTCAGCCTTCTTAGGGCCCCACCCCGTCTGGTTGTAGTGGATGCTTTTCCCGCTCCGCTTCATTTGCATCTAGCCCGCCCCTTCCGCTATAGCCCCACCCCTCTCCTAACACCCGCCTCCTCTCTCTTTAGCCCCGCCCTCCAGCCAATCAGTCTATGTCCGGCCCTGCCCCGTCTAGTCTAGTCGTACTTAGTGCGTTTCCAGCTCCGCCTCATTTGCATCTATCCTGATCCCACCCCCACCCCCCCCTAGCCCCGGCCCACCCTCCTGCCCCTTAGTTTCCCTATGCCCCCCCCCCCCATCCCGCCCAGCTAGATCCCATCCCTGCCTTTGGTCTCTCTGCCCACTGGCCCCGCCTCCAGAGCAGGTGCCAGTGTACCTCAGCTGACCCTGGGCAAGGCCTCGCACACCTGGGCACACCTGCCATTCACTGACACCTGCACCCGGAGGCAGGCGACAGGTGGGCAGAGAGAGAACTGACAGGAAGCCCCGCAGGCGTCCCAGGTTCGATTCCGGTCAAGAGCATGTACCTTGGTTGCGGGCACATCCCCAATGAGGGGTGTGCAAGAGGCAGCTGGTCGATGTTTCTCTCTCATCGACGTTTCTAGCTCTCTATCTCTCTCCCTTCCTCTCTGTAAGAAATCAATAAAACATATTTTTAAAAGAGAGTCAACTTAACCTTTAAAAAAAAAAAAAAAGAAAGAAAAGAAAACTGTGACATGGCCACATAGTCACGAGGGGTAGAATGTGCCCCTGGCTCAGGCCCCCCACCCGCACCCCAAGGATACCTCCCAGCAGCCTGCGGTCTCCAGGTCCCAGTCAGCCAGGCCACTGGGCAAGTACCCCCCTTGGGACCAGTTTCCTTGTTCATTTTATATATATATACTAGTGGCCTGTGCATGAAATTCATGCATGGGTGTGTGTGTGTGTGTGTGTGTGTGTCTCAGCCCGGCCTGCACCCTCTCCAATCTGGGACTCCTTTGGGGATGTCCAGCTGCCAGTTTAGGCCTGACCACAGGGATCGGGCCTAAACCAGCAGCCAGACAACCCTCTGGCAATCCGGGACTGCTGGCTCCTAACCGCTCACCTGCTCACCTGCCTGCCGGCCTGATCGCCCCCACCTGCCACCCCTGCAGGCCTGATCGCCCCCAACTGCCCTCCCCTCCTGACCTGATTGCCTCTAACCTCCTCTGCCTCAGCCCCCCCCCCCCCACCATGGCTTTGTCCATAAGGATGTCCGGAAGGTCTCCTGGTCTAACTAGCATATTACCCTTTTACTGGTATACTAGAGGCCTGGTGCACAAACTTGTGCATAGGTGGGGTCCCTCGGCCTGGCCGGCAATTGGGGCTGTTTCACCCAGTCCCGATGGAGGCCTGCAGGGACCATGGGAGGTTGGTCGGCCACAAAAGGTTGGCTGTGGGAGCTCACTGTTCACCAGGGAGAGGTGCACTGAGCGTCTGCCCCCTGGTGGTCAGTGTGTTGTCATAGCGACCGGTCTCCCTGTCATTTGGTCAACCGGTTGTAACAGTCATGTAGGCTTTTATATATATAGATATATACTAATAAAAGGGTAATATCTGCTGAAACTGGTTTGGCTCAGTGGATAGAGCGTCGGCCTGCAGACTGAAGGGTCCCGGGTTCGATTCCGGTCAAGGGCATGTACCTTGGTTGCGGGCACATCCCCGGTAGGGGGCGTGCAAGAGGCAGCTGGTCGATGTTTCTCTCTCATCGACGTTTCTAGCTCTCTATCCCTCTCTCCTCCTCTCTGTAAAAAATCAATAAAATATATATTTTTTAAAAAGGGTAATATCTGTATAAGTGATTTCAGAGCGGAAGAAAGAGGAAGAGAGAGATTGAAACATCCATGATGAGAGAGAATCATAGACCCGCTGCCTCCTGCACGCCCCCCGCTGGGGACCGAGCCCACAACCCGGGCCTGCGCCCTGACCAGGAATCGAACCGTGGCCCCTAGTTCCTAGGTCAACGCTCCACCCCTGAGGCACACCGGCCGGACCCGTTTCCTCCTTCTGGAACCGAGCAGGTCCCCAGGAGAAGCCCCCCTCCTCCGGGCAGTCCACGGAGACGCCACGCCATGGCCTCAGAAGCCCCAGCGAACACCGTGACGCCATCCGCCACCGGCGCTGTGGCTCCCACGCTGACGGACGCTGCCAGCGGCAGGCCCACGCACACCCAGCCCTGCCCTCCCGCCCGTCCCTCCCGCCCACGATGGCTCCGGAAGCTCTTTGGCTGCAGAGATTCTGTGAAGCCGCGGTGGCAGAGCGTGGCCAGGCCCCCCCAGAGCTCCATGGGGGTGACACCCCTCAGAAATGTCACTCAGGCCGGGACCAGTTTGGCTCAGTGGTAGAGCGTCGGCCTGCGGACCGAAAGGTCCCGGGTTCGATTCCGGTCAAGGGCATGTACCTTGGTTGCAGGCACATCCCCAGTGGGGGGTGTGCAGGAGGCAGCTGGTTGATGATTCTCTCTCATCGATGTTTCTAGCTCTATCCCTCTCCCTTCCTCTCTGTAAAAAATCAATAAAATATATATTTTTAAAAGCAAGCATGGCTCAGTGGTTAGGCATTGACCTATGAACCAGGAGATCAAGGTTTGATTCCCGGTCAGGGCACATGCCCAGGTTGTGGGCTCAATCCCTAGTGGGGGGCGTGCAGGAGGCAGCTGATCCATGATTCTCTCTCATCATGGATGTCCCTCTCTCTCTCTCTCTCTCTCTCTCTCTACCTTCTTCCCTGAAATCAGTGACAATGTATTAAAATACTAGAGGCCCGGTGCATGGATTTGTGCACTGGTGGGGACCCTCAGCCTGGCCTGCACCTCTCACAGTCTGGGGGCTGTCAGAAGCCGGTTTCAGCCTGATCCCCAAGAATCTGGGCACCGGGCCTCTAGTAGGCATATAAGATATTTGGTTAATCTCTTCCTGCCCCCCCCCTTCCCTCTGAGATCCATCAGCCGGTTCCATGTTTCCCTGCCTGTGCACTGAGCGTCTGCCCCCTGGTGGTCAGTGCCTGTTATGGCTACCAGTTAAACGGTCGCTTAGGTTTTTATATACGTATATACTGGTGACCCAGTACACAGAATTCGTGCATGGGGGGGGGGGCAGGGGTGGAGGTGTCCCTCAGCCCGGCCTGCACCCTCTCCAATCTGGAACCCCTAAACAGGCAGTCAGACATCCCTCTGGCAATCCAGGACTGCTGGCTCCTAACTACTCATCTACCTGTCTGCCTGATCGCCCCTAACCACTCTGCCTGCCAGTCTGCTTGCCACCAACTGCCCTCCTCTGCCCTCTCCTGCCCTCCCCTCCCCTGCCCTCCTCTCCCCTGCCCTCTCCTGCCCTCCCCTCCCCTGCCCTGTCCTCCTCTCCCCTGCCCTCTCCTGCCCTCCCCTCCCCTGCCCTCCTCTCCCCTGCCCTCCCCTCCCCCACCCTCCCTTCCCCTCCCCTGCCCTGTCCTCCTCTCCCCTCCCCTCCTCTGCCCTGTCCTCCCCTGCCCTGTCCTCCTCTCCCCTCCCCTCCCCTGCCCTGTCCTCCTCTCCCCTGCCCTGCCCTGCCCTGTCCTCCTCTCCCCTGCCCTCCCCTGCCCTCTCCTGCCCTCCCTCCCCTGCCCTCCCCTGCCCTCGCTGGTCACGGTATGTAATTGCCTGCCCTGCAGTGTCTGATTCCCCATAGGAATCAGCTCCAGCAGCTGTGCTGCCAGCCCCAGCGGGGGCCCAGGACACAGAGTGTGCAGGCGATGGGCAGTGACTGTGGGTGAATAAATGAATAAATGAATAAATGAATAAATGAATAATAAGGAGCTCGCCCAGGGGCTCCAGCAAGCTGGAAAATGGCGAGCAGGCTGCCAACCCACGGGTGCTGCCTTCAGACACGAAATCTCGCCCGGCCGGCGTGGCTCCGTGGCTGAGCGTCGACCTAGGAACCAGGAGGTCAGGGTTCGATTCCCGGTCAGGGCACAGGCCCGGGTTGTGGGCTCCGTCCCCAGTGGGGGGCGTGCAGGAGGCAGCCGGTCCGTGATTCTCTCTCATCATGGATGTTTCTCTCTCTCCCTCCCCCTTCCTCTCTGAAATGAATAAGAACAGATTAAAAAAGTAAAAAATAGCTGTTGGTGGCGATTATTTGTGTGGCAATTAATGTTGGATGTGCATTTTCGGATACAAAACCCTTCGCCAAGGCCTGCTGATACTTCCACATTAAAAGCGAGTGGGGCCCTGACCGGTGTGGCTCAGTGCCTGCGGACTGAAAGGTCCCGGGTTCGATTCCGGTCAAGGGCATGTGCCTTGGTTGCGGGCACATTCCCAGTGGGGGCCGTGCAGGAGGCAGCTGATGGATGTTTTTCTCTCATCGATGTTTCTAACTCTCTATCCCTCTCTCTTTCTCTCTGTAAAAAATCAATAAAAAATATTTGAGAGGGAGAGAAAGAGAGAGAGAGGGAGGAAGAGGGAAGGAGATTCGGAGGCCACATAAACAGCAGAAATAAACAATGAACACCGTCCTCTGAGCGGAGTGATGGAATGTGTTGTCTCTCACCTCCACGAAGCTGCTGGCTCCCCGTTTTTTATTACGGGGTCAGCTGAGCTGAACGCAGAGCCGGGCGGGTGTGGAAAACCCCGTCAGCGTTTCGTCCCGGCTCGGCGATCCATCCCTCCGCCAGCCTCAAGGACGACCGCCAAGTGACAGGCTCGTGAGAGATGGAAACGGACGCGGTCCATCTCACCCCGGGCAGCGGAGGCGGATTCCGAGCCGGAAGGACAAAAGCAAGCACCGCTGAAACCGGTGTGGCCCAGCGGAGAGAGCGCCGGCCTGCGGACGGAAGGGTCCCGGGTTCGATTCCGGTCAAGGGCATGGACTTGGTTGCGGGCACATCCCCAGTGGGGGGCGTGCAGGAGGCAGCTGGTCGGTGTTTCTCTCTCATCGATGTTTCTAACTCTCTCTCCTTCCCCCTTCCTCTCTATAAGAAATCAATTTAAAAAAAACCAAGTGTGTGTGTGTGTGTATATATATATATATATATATATATATATATATATATATATATAATTTTTTTTTTTAAGCAAGCACTGACGGGACATTACCTTCCTTCTCGCATAAAGAAGGGTAGACCTAGGGCTGGATGTCTCCTACAGGGGTCGTTCCTGTATCTCCCCACAGCTGCCGACCCATGTGGAGATTTTTTGTAATTTTTTAATATATATATTTCATTGATTTTTTACAGAGAGGAAGGGAGAGGGGCAGTGTTAGAAACATCGATCAGCTGCCTCCTGTACACCCCCTCCTGGGGATGTGCCCACAACCAAGATACATGCCCATGACTGGAATCAGGATATTTTTTCCGTTGATTTCTAGAGAAAGTGGAAGGGAGAGGGAGAGTCAGAGAGAAGAGAGAAACACTGATGGGAGATAGAGAAAGGGAGAGATTGATGGGTTGCCTCCTGCATGTGCCTCGTCCAGGGCCCTGGCTGGGGAGGAGCCTGCCCCTGAGGCACATGTCCTTGACCAGAATCGAACCCGAGACCCTGCAGGTCGCAGGCTATAACGCTCCATCCACTGAGGCACACCGGCTGGGGCTTGAAAGAAAAATTTTTGTTTTATTTATTTATTTTTAAAAATATATATATATTTTATTGATTTTTTACAGAGAGGAGGAGAGAGGGATAGAGAGCTAGAAACGTCAATGAGAGAGAAACATCGGCCAGCTGCCTTCTGCACACCCCCTATTGGGGATGTGCCCGCAACCAATATACATACCCTTAACCGGAATCGAACCCGGGACCTTTCAGTCCGCAGGCCGACGCTCTACCACTGAGCCAAACCGGTTTCGGCTTTTATTTATTTATTAATATATTTTTTATTGATTTTCTTACAGAGAGGAAGGGAGAGAGAGAGAGACCTAGAAACATCGATGAGAGAGAAACATCGACCAGCTGCCTCTTGCACACCTCCCACCGGGGATGTGCCTGCAACCAATGTACATGCCCTTGGCCGGAATCGAACCCGGGACCCCTCAGTCCACAGACCGACGCTCTATCCACTGAGCCACACCCCCAAGGGCCTGATCACCATTCTTGAGGCAATAAATAGAAAACGAAGCGTTGGGGGATTCTGCTTTTTCTCTTTTTTCCTTAGAAGACGTTTATGGAAGCCGGGGACAGTGAGACCAGGAAGGGCCGGGGTCACGGGAGAGGGACTCGGTGGGGAGCCGGGCCAGTGAGAAGCCAGAGAAAGGGCCCTTGGGACAGGCTTGGGGTTTGTCCGGTGGGGCCGGGCAGGGTTACTGGCCGGGAGCTCAGTGCTCCAGGTCAATTAGAAAAGATTTTAGCCAAAACCGGTGTGGCTCAGTGGATAGAGCATCGGCCTGCAGACTGAAAGGTCCCGGGTTCGATTCCGGTCAAGGGCATGGACCTTGGTTGCGGGCACATCCCCAGTGGGGGGGTGTGCAGGAGGCAGCTGGTCGATGATTCTCTCTCATCAATGTTTCTAACTCTCTATCCTCTCTTCCTCTCTGTAAAAAATCAAAATATATATTTTTTAAATACCGTATTTTTCGGACCATAAGACGCACTTTTTTCCCCCCAGAAGTGGGGGGGAAAAGTCCCTGCGTCTTATGGTCCAAATATAGCCTACACATATACTTTAAAAAAAAAGTTTTTTTACTTGCCCGGCTCTGTGTAGTCTCTGTGTGCTTGCCCGGCTCTAAAATGGTTCTAAATGCTGCTGTTTACTTTACAGGGTTGATTACATGTGTTTATGACTGTGATGTTGGGTTTTAATGCACATAAAATATTTTAGGACACTATTTGTTTCAGAATCTTTTTTTCTTCATTTCCCTTCTCTAAAAACTGGTGCGTCTTATGGTCCGGAGTGTCTTATGGTCCGAAAAATACGGTATATATTTTAAAAAAAAGATTTTAAGGCCAGTGGGAATGAGATTCAAGTCAAGTGGGGTTTATTGAAGATACACCCCAAGCCAGGAGCCGGGCAGACGAGAGACCGTGGCCCCAAACTCCTGGTTTATATGTTTTTTCCCGGGGATTCTACTTTTGTCAAGATTTTATCGATTTGAGAGAAACATTAATGTGTGACTTCACGTATTGATGCACCCATTGGTTGATTGTGACATGTGATGGAACCGGAAACCTTGGCGTATCGGGACAAGGCCTGACTGACCGAGCGACCTGGCTAGGGGCTGGGGGAGTGCCTTCTACTCTGGAGCAGGGGTCAGAAAACGCCTTTTTTTTTTTTAATTCTCACCTAAGGATATTTTTCCATTGACTCCTAAGATTTTTTTGTTACTGTTTTCTAAATATACTTTATTGATTTCTTACAGCGAGGGAGAGAGAAACGTGGATCAGCTGCCTCCTGCACACCCCCCACCGGGGATGTGCCTGCAATCAAGGTACATGCCCTTGACCGGAATCGAACCCGGGACTTTTCAGTCCGCAGGCCAAAGGTCTATCCACTGAGCCAAACAGGCTAGGGCCTGAGGGCAAGATGAAAACGGAGGTCAGGGTTCAATTCCTGGTCAGGACACGTGCCTGGGCTGCTTGATCCTCAGTAGGTGCTTCTCTCTTTCTCTAAAAATCAATAAAAAACATATTGAAAGTAATAGAACCCTAATATGCAAATCAACCCAATGGTGGAACCACCAGTCACTATGACGTACATTAGCCACCAGGGGGCAGGCACTCCATGTAGGAGCAGGGCTCACACTGGCGAATGCTGCAGTGCTGGCAGGGAGCCGGCCTAAGCCCACAGGCGGACATCCCCTGAGGGGCCGCAGACTGAGGGCACAGGCTGGGCTGAGGGCCACCCCCGCCCCCCCCAAGCACAAATGTCATGCACCGGCCTCTAGTATTGGAAACAGAGAGAAGCTCTTGATGTCAGAGCTGGTTGACCTGGACACTGGGCTCCACGTCACGTCCCCTCTAACCCGGGGGTGTGGGGCGGGACGCCAGTATCCACAGGACTAGCTGGAGGGGAACTGGCCGTCCCAGCAGCAGCAACCGACAACTGGAGGGGCGGGAGGGCGGGCGCTCAGCAGGGGCTCCCCGTGGTGGGGTCCTCAGCACCCCTTCCTCACCCACAGACCGAACGTGGCTCAGCCCATCTCTGACACCTGCAGGCCACCGAGCTGCTGGAGGATGAGGCCCTGGAGCGGAGGGACAGGGGCAGGCTGAGGGCACACAGCCCCCGGAGGGGAGGGGAGGGGAGGGACAGGGGCAGGCTGAGGGCACACAGCCCCCAGAGGGGAGGGGAGGGGAGGGACAGGGGCAGGCTGAGGGCACAGCCCCCGGAGGGGAGGGGAGGGACAGGGGCAGGCTGAGGGCACACAGCCCCCGGAGGGGAGGGGAGCGGAGGGACAGGGGCAGGCTGAGGGCACACAGCCCCGGAGTGGAGGGACAGGGGCAGGCTGAGGGCACACAGCCCCCGGAGGGGAGGGACAGGGGCAGGCTGAGGGCACACAGCCCCGGAGGGGAGGGGAGGGGAGGGACAGGGGCAGGCTGAGGGCACACAGCCCCGGAAGGGAGGGACAGGGGCAGGCTGAGGGCACATAGCCCCGGAGGGGAGGGGGAGGGACGGAGGGGAGGGAGGGACGGGGAGGGACAGGGGCAGGCTGAGGGCACACAGCCCCGGAGGGGAGGGACAGGGGCAGGCTGAGGGCACACAGCCCCCGGAGGGGAGGGACAGGGGCAGGCTGAGGGCACAGCCCCCGGAGGGGAGGGGAGGGGAGGGACAGGGGCAGGCTGAGGGCCCGCAGCCCCCGGAGGGGAGGGGCAGGGGCAGGCTGAGGGCCCCTAGGGAGAGGAGATGAAGCCGAGGGAGCTGTGCCCTCAGGGGAGGGAGGAAGGAGACGTGAAAGGGACACATGGGGCGAGAAGTGTGGATCGTGTTGTTGCTGAGAAAGGGGCATGGGTACCGGCCTTTCGCTGTCATCGGGCTTTGCGTGCTGTACGTGTGATGCGTGTGCACATGTACGTATGTACATCCAGGAGGAAGATCCATCAACACCCAAGGCTGGCGAGCCCCGAGTGCGATTCTGACCTCACTGGACAGCCCCCCCCACCCCTGCCCGCCCCCCCACATCCCCGCCAGAGGCCCGGGCCCGGGTCCGGCCGTGGCAGGGGATGGCAAGGTCACCCCCGGGCACAAGCCCGTCTCCCCCTTCTGGGGACGCTCACTTGTCCCCTTTACCGCCCTGCGTGCAAGCCTCCGCCAGGGCGCGCGAACGCCCGAAGAGCAGACCCCGTCCGGGCCTACAATCACGGCCAGTGCTTCCTCCACCACGTCCATCTTCCCAAGTTTTATTCCCGAAAGGGGAGGGGATAAAAGGTCCATGAAGAGCCACGTCATCGATGGACGAGCTGAGCTGTCGCGGCCGCTCCCGCCCCTACTTGTCCTTCTCCTTCTGCTCTTTCTCCTTCTTCTCCCGCTCGGCCTTGGCCTCCTCCTCCTCGTGCTTCTTGATCAGCTGCTCCACCTCCTTCTGCTTGAGCACCCTGATGAGCGTCTTGCCGTTCTCCCGCGTCAGCGTGGCGATCTCCACTGGGAGAGCAGACAGCGTCGGGCCGCAGCCCGCGCCTGCAGTGAGGGGGCCCAGCCAGCCGCCTCCGCATCCCCCGCCTCCGCTCACTCTCCCAGGACTTGTGCCCGATACGCCTCACGGGCGTTTTTATGGGACCAAACATCCCCATCACACGCCCTGTCATGATCATTTTTACTGAAATGCCTTTCCCTACCCACTAAGGTGCCCAGACGTCCCGCTTTTGGCGGGACAGTCCCGGTTTGTAACAACTGTCCCGCCAAATGATTAAAAATCGGGACTGTCCCGCCAAAAGTGGGACGTCTGGTCACCCTACTGCCCACCCCACCTCCGAGGGGCCGTAATGGCACCCGGACACAGGCAACCGAACAGGTGCTGATGCGGAGCCCTCGGCAGGCGCCCACCGGAACCTCTGCAGGCCCAGCGGAGCCTCTGACCAGCCATTGGGCGGGTTCTCACCGGCTTTTCAAGTCCCTTTTCAAAACAATGGCGAGGCTGAAACCGGTGTGGCTCAGTGGTAGAGTGTCGGTCTGCGGACTGAAAGGTCCCGGGTTCGATTCCGGTCAGGGGCATGTACGTTAGTTGCAGGCACATCCCCAGTGGGGGGGGGGGCGTGCAGGAGGCAGCTGATCAATGTATCTAACTCTCTATCCCTCTCCCTTCCTTTCTGTAAAAAATCAATTAAACATATATATTTTTAAAAAAGGGACTTATAAAAATAAAATAAAAAACATTACTGTGGCCGAAACCGGTGTGGCTCAGTGGATAGAGCGTCAGTCTGCCGACTGAAAGGTCCCTGGTTCGATTCCGGTCAAGGGCATGTACCTTGGCAGGAGGCAGCTGAACAATGTTTCTCTCTCATCGATGTTTCTAACTCTCTATCCCTCTCCCTTCCTCTCTGTAAAAAAACCAATAAAATATATTTTAAAAAATAAATTAAAAAAATAAATAAAACTGCAGACGTGGGCGTGACATTCGAGATCAGTAGGCTCGAACAGAGATCTCACAAGCACACACGTTACGCCTCCGGTAAAGTACACCACATGTACACATAAACATGCAACCACACACATGCTCATATGGACACGCAAACGCAGACGCCGTCACGAAGGCAGTAAGGCGATCACCGACGGGAAGCAGCCCTGCCGTCTCCCGCAGGAACAGCCAGGAGCGCCAGCCCTCCCCGGGACGCACCTTTCTCGGCGGAGAGCTTGCTCACGTCCATGGTCTTGTTGAGCACTTTGATGGCTAACGCGAGCGCCGACTTGAGAGTCATCTCCCCTTCCTTGTAGTCCTGCTTCAGCATGGACACCGCCGCCTGGGGACGGCAGAGGGCTCCGTCAGTCCGCCATTTTTGGGGAAAAGGACCTGGGCAGAGGGATGATGCCTGAACTAGGATTGGCATCTAACCCACAGAAACCATTGGATGGCGGGGAGGGCAGCCATGGGGAGGGGGAGGAAGGGGGGGTACTGATGCTCCTGGGGCTCAGATCTGCCAGGCCCGTCAAGAATTCAGGGAGGGGTCTGAGAACCAGGATGTGAAAAAAGCTGTGTCTATTTTCACCACTTCTCACTGAAATGAGCATTTTGCCCTGGCCGGTGTGGCTCAGTGGACAGAACATCGGCCTGTGGATTGAAGGGTCCCGGGTTCGATTCCGATCGAGGGCACATGCCCGGTTTGTGGGCTCCATTCTCCGTAGGGGCGTGCAGGAGGCAGCCGATCCATGATTCTCTCTCATCATGGATGCTTCTCTCTCTCTGAAATCAATAGAAATGTATTTTTTAAAAAGTCTGTCATCACTCATAAGCCAGCACTATTACTTGGGCTGTGGTGAAGAGTCCTTTTTGAGTGCACTATCAATACAGACGTCTGAGATCCATGAGGACCACTCTGCTCAGAGACATTTCTTAGTCAATCAGATTACTCACTCGGGAACGTGCTGAGTTCCTTGAGAAGCACTCACCGCAACAGAGGCACTTAGACCCTAAGGAACAGCCCGGCCAGTGGATAGAGCGTCAGCCTGGGGGCTGAAGGGTCCCAGGTTCGAGTCCTAGTCAGGCCACCTGCCTGGGTTGTGGGCTCCATCCTCCGTGTGGGGCGTGCAGGAGGCAGCCGATCCACGACGCTCTCTCATCATGTATGTTTCTCTCTTCCTCTCCCTTCCTCTCTGACATCAATAAAAACACTTTAACAAACCCTAGCGGCCTGGCCGGCCCCGTGGCTCCGTTACCGACCGCAGTCCCCGCCGTTTGAAAATGGCGGCGGCCCGCACTCACGGCGCTGTTGTTGCCGATGCAGGTGGCCTTCCAGCCGCCGTAGTTGCCGCTGGGGTCGCTCTGGTAGAGCTGGAAGCCGTAGTGCTTGTCCCAGCCGATGTACAGCAGCGACACCCCGAAGGGACGCTTCCCTGTAACAGAAAACGCAAAGCGGCCATCAGACGCAGGCCACCATGGTTAGCTGCGCTCCTGAGGCGGCAGAGGCCCTGTGCCGGGAGGCTGAGCATCCGTGACGGCTTTGGGTTCTGGCCATAAGCTCCGTCCAAACGCCCACTTCTGTTCCCAGGCCTGGGACGCAGCCCGGAGGCGGACTAGCCACGGCCCTGTGCCGAGTCCCATTGTGATGCAAAGAGCGGTGCTTCCAGATCGGAGCCCGCTATTTTGGTCTCAATGGCCTATTAATACACAGGGAGCCGGCTATCCCACGAAGCAGGGCTGTACGGGCAGCATTTACGCCCTCACTTAATTTTCAGTTTCCTTTCACCACCTCACAGCTGCCCTGACTCAGAACACGTGTCCACCCGCTGGAGTAAGGCTCGCCCCACGCCGTACCTCCGAACTGCGTGTAGGCCTGCTTGATGTCACACAGCGCCGTCACCAGCTGCTCGCAGGGGATGGGCTCCTGGTACTGCAGCAAGTACCTGGGACGAGGACATGGCAGGTTACTTTCCCCCTAAAACAAACACACACACACGCACGCGCACACACACACACACACGCACGCACACGGAGCGGCCAGGTTCTGATATCTCCGAACGCGTAATCATCTGGCCACTCCGTGTCTGTCCTATAGAATAAAAGGCTAATATGCAAATGGGCCGAAACTGGTTTGGCTCAATGGATAGAGCGTTGGCTTGGGGACTGAAAGGTCCCGGGTTCGATTCCGGTCAAGGGCATGTACCTTGGTTGCAGGCATATCCCCAGAGGGGGGTGTGTAAGAGGCAGCTGATCGATGACTCTCTCTCATCGATGTTTCTAACTCAATCTCTGTCCCTTCCTCTCTGTACAAAATCAGTAAAATATATTAAAAATATAAATATATGCAAATGGTCCCCTCAACCAGGAGTTCAACCAGCAGGCAGGCCGGCCAACCGCCCATGTCCCCTCCCCCTGGCCAGACCTCACCAGTGCACGAATTTGTGCACCGGGCCTCTAGAGTGTGTGAGTGTGTGTGTGTGTGTGTGTGTGGTGTGTATTTTGTATATACATCGAGTGGCCAGGTTATTATGCGTTCAGAGATCACCATCATCTGGCCACTCCGTGAACAGTCTCACCAAAGTGCCCTCTGAACAGAAGTCTATGCCAGGGGGACAACAGAGCAGCCACTGTAATTTGAAAGGGGAGGCGGGCAGGGGAATGCGAGCACCGCGTTCCCACACCAATGACATTTTACACGAATGTTTGTTTCTTTAAACTAGGGGTGTCGAACTCAATCAGAGAAGGGGCCAAAATCTAAAATCCAGCCTAAATCGCGGGCCGAATGGTTTACTGAACAGTCATAAACTGTCACTGTGATGGAAATGCCAGCGGAGTGCAGTGATGACAGCGCGGTGCGGGCCACATTGCAAGGCCTGGCGGGACGGATTTGGCCCGCGGGCCTTGTGTTTGACACATGTGCTTTAAACAAACCACCATTTTCAATGAACAGACTTGCAGTGGCTTCTATCTGAGTTCTGAGGAAGGCCGCGCGGGCTCTCCACGCCCGTACCTTTGCGCGATGAGCCTCAGCTCGTTGGTCAGCACGTTGGCGTCGGAGGTGATGCCCGCCACGCTGCACGCCATGTCCCTGGGGGAAGGAACACGTCGCTGTGAGCGGGAGGCGCCTGAGCGCGTCCCTCACCACAAGGGCCACCCCCCCGGGAAGGGGCCGGCTGCTCACGCCCCAGAAGCTTCTGTCTGACAGCTCTCGTCGTGGGATAAGCCTGGTGCCGGTGCCAGGAGGGAGACCTGCGCCCTCACTCTTCCACAGACGCATTCACCACCCTCACTGTGGACCGCTGGGACAGAACCAGCACCAGGAAGCGAAGGAAGTCCTGTGAGACTTCCTGCTGGACAGGAAGAGACCCCATGCTCTTGGGCAGTGAGTCTCCGCCTGCTAAGGCCCGGCTGGGGGTGCAGTGAGGGACCAGGGCTCGGCTCAGACACAGGGTGCACCTCCTGTCCCTGCCCTGCTCCCCAAGTCCACACCACTGTCACTGCGCCTGGCCGCCTGCAGGCTCCCAGCGGGACCAGCAGCGCCTGCGCAGGACACCGCCCTGGGCGAGGGTCCACAGGCCCTAACTGCACTCACCGCCCACCACCCGGGAGGCTCTCACGGCAGATCCAGCCCCGCCAGCTAGGCAGGCCTGCTGCCCGACCCCCCCAAATGACAGGGCTCCCCGACCTCCAGGAGGTGGGAGTCAGGACAATGCACCCGCATTCCCGAGCAGCCGTTCCCAAAGTACTGAGCTCCCAAAAGAGCTAGCGGGCCTGCTACCTGCAGACACTTCATTCCACTTCATTAATCTGCCTCCACCACGAGGGGGCGCTGAGGCCCAGAGAAGTTAGGCAATTGCCGCAAAGCCACAGCTTGTATTGCACAGAGCGCGGACTTAACCCCAATCCGTTATCTTATCAACACAAAGCTGTTTCTCCACCAAGTGCCTGGCCCTGCTCCTAAAAAGAATTACACAGCCCGGGCCCACGTGGCCCAGGGGTTGAGCGTCAACCTGTGAACCAGGAGGTCAGGGTTCGATTCCCAGCCAGGGCACACGCCCGATTTGTGGGCTCCATCCCCATTGGGGGGCGTGCAGGAGGCAGCCGATCCACGATTCCCTCTCATCATGGATGTTTCTATCCCTCTCTTCTTTCCTTCTCCCTTCCTCTCTGAAATCAACAAAATATATGTTTTTAAAAACTACACATGGCCCTAACTGGTTTGGCTCAGTGGACAGAGCGTCGGCCTGCAGACTGAAAGGTCCCGGGTTCAATTTCAGTCAAGGGCATGGACCTTGGTTGCGGGCACATCCCCAGTAGGAAGTGTGCAGGAGGCAGCTGATGGATGTTTCTCTCTCATCGATGTTTCTCGCTCTCTCTCCCTCTCCCTTTCTCTCTGTAAAAAAATCAATAATATATATATATTTTATAAAAATAAAAAATAAAAACTACACATGATCCCAAGCCTCAAAGAGGTTTCAAATGAAATAAAACTCAAACATTTCCAACAGTAAAAACACCATAACCTGTTCCCCTCAGTTTCATGCCTCAGGGAACAGCCCTCGCCGAGCAGGTGTGGTCCTACTGTGTGAGCCATGAGCCACTGAGATGCCTGTGTGCGCGCACGTGTGTGTTCGTGCGTGCACGTGTGTGCATGCGTGTATGTGTGCGTGCGCACATGTGCGTGTGCACACGTGTATGTGTGCGTGCGTGCATGTGTGTGTGTCCCCGCCCCCGCGCTCACGCACTCGTTGAGCTTGTAGATCTTCTCGGAGAAGAACACCTCGTCCAGCAGCTTGTGGATGTTGCGCCGCTCGGCGGCCAGCAGGACGCCGTCGTTGGCCAGGATCCCCAGGCAGGTGCCGGCGTGGCCGATGGCCTCCATGGCGTACTCCACCTGGTACAGGCGACCTGCGGGAGCGAGCGGTGAGACGCCGGACACCGGCGAACCCGAGAGTCCCGCCTCCACGCTCCGTGTGGCGTGGACTCGCCCGGCGACCACGGTCACGAGAGCGCACAGAGGATGAGCACCGATACAAAGGTGTCTAGCCGAGACCGGTGTGGCTCAGTGGATAGAGCGTCAGCCTGCGGACTGAAGGGTCCCGGGTTCGGGTTCGGTTCCGGTCAAGGGCATGTACCTTGGTTGCGGACACATCCCCGGTAAGAGGTGTGCAAGAGGCAGCTGATCGATGACTCTCTCTCATCGATGTTTCTAGCTCTCTATCTCTCTCCCTTCCTCTCTGTACAAAATCAATAAAACATATTTTTTTAAAAATAATAAAAATAAAGGTTGTTCTTCATTGTTATGTTTTCATTCATTTATTAAAAAAAAAAAAAAAAAAAAAAAAAAAGGTGTCTAGCCGATACCAGTGTGGCTCAGTGGATAGAGCATCGGCCTGCGGACTCAGGTTTGATTCCCGTCAAGGGCATGGACCTTGGTTGCGGGCACATCCCCGGTAGGGGGCGTGCAGGAGGCAAGCTGGTCGATGTTTCTCTCTCATCGATGTTTCTAACTCTCTATCCCTCTCCCTTCCTCTCTGTAAAAAATCAATAAAATATATTTAAATAAAAAATAAAAATAAAAGTGTCTAAATTCCCCCCCGCCGCTGCCTCCCAAAAAGCCAAACCCTGGACACGTTTTGAGACGACGGACAGGATCAGCCTTACCTTCCGGGGAGAAGATCGTGGTCCGGGAGTCATATCTCCGAGA
The DNA here is from genome assembly GCF_014108245.1 of Pipistrellus kuhlii. Lineage (NCBI taxonomy): Eukaryota > Metazoa > Chordata > Mammalia > Chiroptera > Vespertilionidae > Pipistrellus > Pipistrellus kuhlii. Next base: position 2,297,559 of record NW_023425552.1, read on the forward strand.
CTGCAAAGGAAGCACGTGGTGAGTCCCGGCTGGGAGGGCAGCCCTGACAAGCCCACAGCGCCGTGCACCAGTCCTCCCCTCCCCGTCCTCACCCACCGCCCGCGCCCGAGCTGCGTGCCAGCGCCACGCCGTGTCTGGCGAGAGCTTCCGGGCAGGTGTACGACTTACCATGTTTCCTGAACGTTACAGGTCCTGCGAAGAGAAAACAGGTCCTTAGTAAAACAAAACTCACAGTTTAGAAAGAGCATGTCCATGACTTTAAAAAATGTTATTTTTGGCCCTGACCAGTGTGGCTCAGTGGATAGAGCGTCAGCCTGCGGACTGAAGGGTCCCGATTCTGGTCAAGGCCGCATGCCCAGGTTGTGGGCTCCATCCCCAGTGGGGAACGTGCAGGAGGCAGCTGATCCATGATTCTCTCTCATCATTGGCGTTTCTTTCACTCCCTCTCCCTTCCTCTCTGAAGACAGTAAAGAAATACATATATATATATATATATACACACACACACACACACACACACACACACACATATATATATTTTATTGCATTTTTACAGAGAGGAAGAGAGAGGATAGAGTTAGAAACACAGATCAGCTGCCTCCTGCACACCCCCCACTGGGGATGTGCCTGCAACCAAGGTACATGCCCTTGACTGGAACTGAACCTGGGACCCTTCAGTCCCCAGGCCGACGCTCTATCCACTGAGCCACACCAGTTTCGGCAAGAAATATATATTTTTAAAAAATATTTTGTCCACTCCATTCATTTGGCTTATTTTTTTTAAAATCATGATCAAGTCCAATGTCTCTTTTATTTTGCTGTTGATCCTCACCAGAGGATATTTTTCCCATTGATTTTCCTTTTTTCTTTTTTTTTTCTTTTTTTAGAGAGAGTAGAAGGGACATGGATGGAGGGAGGGAGGGAGGGAGAGAAAGAGGGAAAGAGGGAGAGAGGGAGAGATGTGAGAGACACACATTGACACATTGATGGGTTGCCTCCGGCAGGTGCCCTGACCAGGGCTGGGACCAATCCCACAGCTGAGGTCCATGCCCTTCACCAGAATCGAACCCGGGACGACACTGTCCACTGAACCACACCGGCCAGACCTCACCTGGCTGACTTCATGTGGCGGCTACCCGGGAGGGGTCAGACCGTCCCTGTCCACAGGTCAGGGGACACACAGCTCAACGTGGGGAAAGTACTTTTCCAGGAAAAAACACAACACAGACAACGAGCCCACGTGAGGCATGACAGAGGCAGCAAAAAGGCAGCGAACCCGCGGGTCTAAGAGGAGGAACCGGGCGGGGAAGAAGAGGGGGGGGTGTCAGGCCCCGGCCGGTGTGGCTCAGTGGTTGGCGCGCCGTCCCCCACGCACACCGAGGGGCGGCGGGTCCCGCCTCCGGGTCCTGGGCCCCCGGACCGACGCTTCTCTCCCACATCCATGCGTTTCTCTTTCCCTTTCGGTTTCCCTCTCTCCGCCCCTTCGTCTCTCCTAAGTCAGTTTTTAAAAAATTAAAGTAAAATAAAGAGGGTCCGGCTGGGGTCATCCCGGTGACCATGATCCCTTCGGAGCACAAAGGGAATGAGCCGTGATTTTTTTTAAAAATAGCATCTGGACTTTTTACCTCGCCCCGAGGGAGGGAGGGAGGGCGGCAAGCTCGGCGTCCCCGCTAACGGGTCCGGCCGCAGCCTCTCCGGGGCTCCGCGTGACTCGGGGCGGAAGCTGGACCTCGGACCCCGCCGCCCGTCTCCACAAACCGGACACCGGGCGCGGGGTCTGCAGGGCCCGCCGCCCCGGGAGGAAGCGGGAACCTGCTCTCCCAGGCGCAGGGGCTCCGCCGGGCCCCGCTGACACGTGAGGGTGACCGCGCCCCCGGGTCGCGGCCCGGCGCGGCTCTTCCCGGGCCGGAAGCCGCGCTCCCCGGAGCCGCCCACCTCGCCCCAGCCCCGGCCCGCGAGCCCGCGCGGCGCCGGCCTACGGCGGCCGCTAGGGGCCATCCCGTCGCCCAGGAGCGCCGCACAGTCATCGCGCGGCGGCCCTGGGCCGGACCCGCTCTGCCGCGGCGCCCACGACCCTCGCCCGCCCGCCCGCGGGGACAACGGCCGAGCTTCCGCGGGGCAGGGAGACACGGACTCACCGGGGGAAAGGCACTGGAGTGGAGGTCTACACGGAGGGTTTCACCCGCGGGAGAGAAGCACCGGCGTTGGCCCGGGGTCCGCTGCCAAGATGGCCTCCGCGCGTGCGCAGAGCCGCCGAGGGCGGGGCCGAGGATGCGGAAGCCCTTCAGGGGCGGGGCCGAGGGCCCAGAAGTCCTTTAGGGGCGGGGTTAGAACGCGGAAGTTCTCCAGGGGCGGAGCCGAAGGTGCAAAAGGCCTTCAAGGGCGGGCCTAGAATATGAAAGTCCTCTAGGGGCGGGCCGAGGGCGCGGAAGTACTTCAGGGGCGGGCCTAGAACATGGAAGTCCTTCGGGGGCGGGGCTTAGAGTGCGGAAGTCCTCCATGGGCGGTCCTAGAACGCGGAATCCTTCGTGGGCGGGGCTTATAGCGCGGAAGTCCTCCAGGGGCGGGGCCTATAAACGCGTGAGTTCTTCGTGGGCGGGGCCTATAACACGGAAGTCCTTCAGGGGCGAGCCTAGGACGGGGAAGTCCTCCAAGGGCGGGGCTTAGAACGCGGAAGTCCTCCGTGGGCGGGGCTAAGGACAGGAAAGACCTTCGGGGGCGGGGCCAACAACAAGGAAGTCCTCCAGCACAGGGGCTGCAGCGTTGGCGAGCAGAGAGATGGGGTGCTGCGGCCCTGCGGGGTCCTCATCCTGAGGAGGGGGCGACATCGGGTGGGGGAGCGCCCGCAAACTGCAGCGAAGGAGAACGTGGGGTCAACAGCTACTCCTGCTCTGCACCTTCTTGCTGTGCTCGCTTGCCCTTCAGCACTGCCGACTGGGACAGCACCCGAGGGACCCCCCCCCCCCCAAACCTCGCTCCCTGATCCTTTGTTCCCGCGACTCTCCCCCCACCACCACCTTCCACCTCGTCCATCAGATGGAGTCCCCGCGCGCACCATTTCTCTTCTGCCCTGAAACTCAGTCTTCAGATGTGTTCACTATCCACCTCTCCCTTCTGGGTTTCATCCCTATGCAAACTATTTACTATTCACGTTTTAAGTTTTTTGGGTTTTTTTTTTGGGGGGGGGGGAGCACGCAGGGTAGGCTAGAAGGCTGACCAGCTCTGGAAGAGACATTGAGAGACTATCTGATTTGAAATATCATTCTGTGTGTTTCATGGAAAACCTGACTGTTCATGTCCTGTTTCTTAGTTTAAAATATCATCATGAGATAGAAGACCTCGGTGGCTTCACATGCATGGATCCGTTCCATCCATTCATTTTTAAAATATTTTATTGTGTTTGTTTTTTTACAGAGAGGGATAGAGAATTAGAAACATCGATGAGAGAGAAACATCCATCAGCTGCCTCCTGCACCCCCCCCCACACACACACTGGGGACGTGCCCGCAACCAAGGTCCATGCCCTTGACCGGAATCGAACCCGGGACCCTTCAGTCCACAGACTGGCGCTCTATCCACTGAGCCACACCGGCCAGGGCCCATCCCCTCATTGTTAACTGTGCAGGAACATCCCTCGCCCACTGAGCTTTGGTCCCACCGGGTTTAACTCCCCTCGTTTTTGCGAGCTTCCGCCCGGGTCACACGGAGTCCCCGGATCCGTAGGACCTGGCGGTGCGGAACCAGGTCTCCTCGACGGCCGCCCGGCCCAGGGCGAGCATGCGCTGCAGGTGCCTCCACCCGGTTTTCGCCGTGATCATGAGGTACTCGGCGTTCTCGGGGTGCAGCCGGCAGGAGTGCGCGGCCATGACCAGCGACTGGCAGAAGCGCCCGCACACGAGCAGGAACAGGGCGCCCCGCTCGGCCGGCGTCAGCGGGACGACGCTCTCGAACCCCGCCAGCACGTGGCCACCCACCCCGACGGGGTCCCGGCTCTCGATCATCATGTACATGATGGCGATCGCCACCTCGAACACGTAGCAGCCGTAGCTCATGTCCTCGAAGTCCAAGATCCCGGACACGCGGAAGGCGGGGTCCCCGGAGGCCGGCTCGCAGGGCTCCACCAAAATGTTATGGTCGTTGAGGTCCCCGTGATTGATACCTGCGAGGAGAACAAAAAGCAAGTGAGGCCGAAACCGGTGTGGCTCAGTGGGTAGAGCATCGGTCTGCGGACTGAAAGGTCCCGGGTTCGATTCCGGTCAAGGGCATGGACCTTGGTTGCGGGCACATCCCCGGTGGGAGGTGTGCAGGAGGCAGCTGATCGATGACTCTCTCTCATCGATGTTTCTAGCTCTTTACCCCTCTCTCTTTCTGTGAAAAATCAATAAAATATATTAAAAAAAATAAAAAAAATAAAAAAGCAAGAGAGGCGACAACCATCGTTCAATACCCCGGTTCAGCCCTAACCCATGTGGCTCAGTGGATAGAGCGTCAGCCTGCGGACTGAAGGGTCCCGGGTTCGATTCCGGTCAAGGGCATGGACCTTGGTTGCAGGCACATCCCCAGTGGGGGGTGTGCAGGAGGCAGCTGATCGATGACTCACTCTCATCGATGTTTCTAACCTTCTATCTCTCTCCCTCTCTGTAAAAAATCAATAAAATATATTTTTTAAAATAAAAAAATACACATACCTCTGACTATAAGCGGCAAAGGGTCCCAAGGTGTGCCAGCTGTGTTCTTTATTTTTTGTTAATATTTTTTTATTGGTTTCAGAGAGGAAGGAAGAGGGAGAGAAAGAGAGAGAAACATCCATGATGAGAGAGAATCATGGATCAGCTGCCTCCTGCACACCGCCCCCCAATAGGGATGGAGCCCACAATCAGGGCATGTGCCCTTGACCGGAATTGAACCCAGGACCCTTCAGTCTGCAGGCTGACGTTCTACCCATTGAGCCACACCAGCTAGGGCACCGGCTGTGTTCTTTATTTTAACCTCGGATTTCCAAGAAATCTGTTCTGACAACTATTCGGTAAAGCTATGCTGTAACGCCAAGCTTTTCCTGACCATTTGAAATTTGACAATTTTTTAAAAAATATATTTTTATTGACTTCAAAGAGGAAGGGACAGGGAGAAACACCAGTGATGACAATCAGTGACCGGCTGCCTCCTGCACGCCCCCTTCTGGGAACGGAGCCCACAACCCGGGCCTGTGCCCTGACCGGGAATCGAACCCTGACCTCCTGGTTCCTAGGTGTTGAGGCTCCCCCGCTGAGCCAAACCGGTTTCGGCCACGCTGACACCTGACGACGCAGACATCAATCAGGACGAGGTACTCACACTCCCGGAAGTGACTGAGCTTGGCCGTGACCTCGTTCTTGAACAGCCGGATGACCCGCTCCACCATCTCCCGGTTCGGACCCGGGCCCAGGGCGTCCAGGTACGGCTCCAGGAGAGGCACGTTCCTCAGGTTCCAGATGAAGTCCTCCCGGCGGAGGCAGCTGAGCTGCGGGTGGTGGAACTCCTACCTCGAGAGCAAGAAACGCTTAGGCCAGCCCAAACCGGTGCGGCTCAGCGGAGAGAGCGTGGGCCTGCGGACTGAAAGGTCCCGGGTTCCAATCCGGTCAAGGGCATGGACCTTGGTGGCGGGCACATCCCCAGGTGAGGGGTGGGCAGGAGGCAGCTGATCCATGATTCTCTCTCATCGATGTTTCTCTCTATCCCTCTCTCTTCCTCTCTGTAATAAAATCAATAAAATATATATATATTTTTAAAAAGAAACACTTAGACCAGTGGTCGGCAAACTCATTTGTCCACAGAGCCAAATGCCGACAGTACAACAATTGAAATTCCTTTTGAGAGCCAAAATTTTTAAACTTCTTCAAACGCCACTTCTTCAAAAACAGACTCGCCCAGGCCGTGGTGTTTTGTGGAAGAGCCACCCTCAAGGGGCCTAAGAGCCGCATGTGGCTCGCGAGCCGCGTTTTGCCGACCACTGGCCTAGCCGGTGTGGCTCAGTGGAGAGAGCATCAGCCTGTGGACTGAAGGGTCCCAGGTTCGATTCCCAGTCAAGGGCACATGCCCAGGTTTCAGGCTCAATCCTCAGTGTGTGTGTCGGGGTATGTGTGCAGGAGGCAGCAGATTCATGATCTGCTCTCATCACTGATGTTTCTATCTCTCTCTACCTCTCCTTTCCTCTCTGAACTCAATAAAAATATATATATATATATATTTTAAAAAGAATCTCTTTGGTATTAGTATATTAAAAAAAAAAATAATAATAATATAAAAGCACACCCAGACAAATAAAAAAATGCTCACACACAAAACAAAACCCCAAGCCTGCCGAAACCGGTGTGGCTCAGTGGATAGAGCGTCGGCCTGCGGACTGAAAGGTCCCGGGTTCGATTCCGGTCAAGGGCACGTACCTTGGTTGCGGGCAAATCCCCGGTAGGGGGTGTGCAGGAGGCAGCTGATCGATGTTTCTCTCCCATCGATGTTTCTAACTCTCTATCCCTCTCCCTTCCTCTCTGTGAAAAATCAATAAAGTATATTTAAAACAAACAAACAGAGAAAACCCATGCCTCACCTCCAGCGTCTTATCCAGGGTGGCAGCCAGCCTCCCGATCTCATACAGCAGCCGGGGGCCGACGGGGACCTCGGCCACGGGCCGCCCCGGGAGGAAGGTCAGCAGCCTCACCAGGTGGCTCTGGGTTCGGGAGCCGCAGTCTGGAGGGGAGGAAGGACACTCCCGTCAAAGCCGTCTCAGAAGAATCAGAGGCCCCCCCCCCGCCCCGCCTCTGTCACCGTCACTGCCAACAAAATCGGAACTCGCAGAGCGAGAGAGAGAAAAAATGTGTGCTGACCTAACACCATCAGCGGGATCTGCGGGGCAGGCTGAGAGGACGGAGCGAGGCGGTCAGCGCCCGCTCGGCGTGGCTCAGCGGTGGAGCGTTGACATATAAACCAGGGGGTCAGGGTTCGATTCCCGGTCAGGGCACAGGCCCCCAGTGGGCGGCGTGCAGGAGGCAGCCGGTTCATGATTCTCTCTCGTCATGGATGTTTCTCTCTCTCTCCCTTCCTCTCTGAAATCAATACAAATTTTTTAATTAAAAATATATATATATCGTTTACTCAGGACATCCTAGGACCAGCAAAGGCTGAGATTAGGACAGGAAGATGCTGGTGGCATTGGGTCCCGTAGGCAAGTCTGACCATAAGCCGAAACGGGTGTGGCTCAGTGGCTAGAGCGTCAGCCTGCGGACTGAAAGGTTCTGGGTTCGATTCCTGTCAAGGACAGGTACCTTGGTTGCGGGCACATCCCCAGTGGGGGGTGTGCAAGAGGCAGCTGATCGATGACTCTCTCATCGATGTTTCTAACTATCCCTCTCTCACTTCCTCTCTGTAAAAAAATCAATAAAATATATAAGAAAATAAATTAATTTAAAAAAAGATAATTTACTGATTTTTTTACAGAGAGGAAGGGAGAGGGAGAGAGAGAAACATCGATGAGAGAGAAACATCCATCAGCTGCCCCCTGCACGCCCCCCACCGCGGATGGAGCCCACCACCCGGGCCTGTGCCCTGACCGGGAATCGAACCCTGACCTCCTGCTTCCTAGGTCGACGCTTAACCCCCGAGCCACGCCGGGTGGCCGGGCCGACGAGGAGGCTGTTCTCGATGTTTCTGCTTGGGACCCAGACCCACTCCTGTGCACAGACTGGCAGCACCCATGGGTGGGGGTGGAGGGATCCCCTTACCCACGGACACCAGCGCGGCGACGCCGCCGCCTCTGGCCGGCCGCACGGAGGCCGTGGGGAAGCCCGCCTGGTGCAGGAAGGCGACCGCGCGGCTCTGCACGTCGATGAGCTCGGGGGTCCTGCTGGCCTCCGCGTTGCTGATCTTGAGGACGAACTCGGCGGGGCCCCCCGCCAAGGGCGCCCGCACGTGGAAGTTCTGGTCGTCGTAGCTCGGCAGCGGCCGCACCTGCGACGCCGGGAGCCCGAACTCGGCCTCCAGCAGCGCGCGGGCCTGCGCCGCGCTCAAGGCCGGCTTGGCCGAGGCCCGCGGCCCCCGGTCGGCGCCGCACGACGTCATGGCGGGAGCACGGCCTGGAGGGGGGAGCCAGACACGTAACGGACATATTAACGGCCGTGATTTCACAGCCTGTCCGCTTAGTGATGTCAGAGAGGAAGGGAGAAGGAGAGAAACATGCGTGATGGGAGGGGATCACGGGTCGGCCGCCTCCTGCACGCAGCCCCACACGGGGGATCGAGCCTGCAAGCCTGGGCAGGGGCCCTTGACAGGAATCGAACCCGGGACCCTTCGGTCCACAGGCTGACGCTCTATCCTCTGAGCCGCACCAGCTGGGGCCTTTTTTTTAGCTTTATGTTGCTCAGTCCATTAAGTTTCCGGAACTTCTCCCTTCCGTGTTTTTTTTAATTATTATTATTATTATTGATTGATTGATTTTTTAGAGAGGAAAAGAGAAAAATAGAGAGTTAGAAACGTCGATGAGAGAGAAACATCGATCAGCTGCCTCCTGCACATCCCGCACTGGGGATGTGCCCGCAACCAATGTACACGCCCCTGACCGGAATCGAACCCGGGACCCTTCAGGCCGATGCTCTATCCACTGAGCTAAATCGGCTCCGGCTTTTCTCATATATATATATCTCTTGCCAAAACCGGTGTGGCTCAGTGGATAGAGCATCGGCCTTCAGACTTGAAAGGTCCAGGGTTCGATTCCGGTCAAGGGTATGTATCTTGGGTTGCAGGCACATCCCCAGTGGGGGGTGGGCAGGAGGCAGCTGATCGATGTTTCTCTCTCATCAATGTTTCTCTCTATCCCTCTCTCTCTGTAAAAAATCAATAAAATATATTAAAAAAATAAAATATATTTCTTTATTGATCTCAGAGAGGAAACGGGGAGGGAGAGAGAGAGAAACATCCATGATGAGAATCGCCCTCACTGGGGATGGAGCCCACAACCTGGGCCTGTGCCCTGACCGGGAATCCAGCTGTGACCTCCTGGTTCCTAGCTCCACGCTCAACCACCAGCCACACTGACTAGGCCCATAAATTATTTTATTCTTTTATTACATTTTAAAAAAATATATTTTATTGATTTTTTTACAGAGAGGAAGGGAGAGAGAGAGCGAGCCAGAAACGTCGATGAGAGAGAAACATTGATCAGTTCCCTCTTGCACACCCCCTACAGGGGATGTGCCCGCAACCAAGGTCCATGCCCTTGACTGGAATCGAACCCGGGACCTTTCCAGTCCGCAGGCCGACGCTCTATCCACTGAGCCACACCGGTTTCGGCTTATTACATTTTTTAATTTTATTGATTTTTTTACAGAGAGGAAGGGAGAGGTACAGAGAGTTTGAAACATCGATCAGCTGCCTCCTGCACGCCCCCTGCTGGGGATGTGCCTGCAACCAAGGTACATGCCCTTGACTGGAATCAATACAGGCCCTAAGTCTGCAGGCCGACGCTCTATCCACTGAGCCACACCGGTCAGTTCCCCATCAATTATTTTAAACTCACTTCCCATCCTGAAGCTCTGTTTCCAGGGACGGAACGCAGACCAGGAAAGCACCTCAGTCCGCTCGCCCAGCTCCCCCCTGACCCACTCCCACCAGCTTTACTCACCGGGGACAGTTAGGCCTGAGAGGGAGCAGTATGAGCTTTGCCCAAAAGTACAGACCAAGTCAGAGCAAGAACTCAGCTCCCGAGATCCCTGATCCGCGACGACGTCCTTTGGACATATTACCGTTCGTTTGAGTTAAAATGTAATTTCCAGCCCGGCCGGCATGGTCCACTGGCTGAGCATTGACCTATGAACCAGGAGGTCGCAGGCCCAGGGGGAGGGCTGGATCCCCAGTGTGGGGCACGCAGGAGGCGGCCGATCCATGATTCTCTCTCATCATGGATGTTTCTATCTCTTTTTCCCACTCCCTTCTTTGAAATCAAGAAAAAATATATATTTTTTTCATTTCAGAGAGGAAGGGAGAGGAAGAGAGAGATAGAAACATCCATGATGAGTATCATGGCTCAGCTGCCTCCTGCACGCCCCCTACTGGTTAGGAGCCTGCAACCGAGGCATGTGACCTTGACCGGAATTGAACCCAGGACCCTTAAGTCGGCAGGCCAATGCTCTATCCACTGATACAACACCAGCCAGGGCTAAAAAAAATATATTTTTAAAAAGAAAAGTATAGTCAAAACCGGTTTGGCTCAGTGGATAGAGCGTCGGCCTGCGGACTGAAAGGTCCCGGGTTCGATTCCGGTCAAGGGCGTGTGCCTTGGTTGCGGGCACATCCCCGGTGGGGGGTGTGCAGGAGGCAGCTGATCGATGATTCTCTCTCATCAATGTTTCTAACTCTCTATCCCTCTCTCTTCCTCTCTGTAAAAAATCTATAAAATATATTTTTTAAAAAGACTTAAAATTTTTTTTTCTTTTTTAATATATTTTATTGATTTTTCACAGAGGAAGGGAGGGGGATAGAGAGCCAGAAACGTCGTCGATGAGAGAGACACATCGATCAGCTGCCTCCTGCACACCCCCCACCGGGGATGTGCCTGCAACCCAGGTACATGCCCTTGACCGGAATCGAACCCGGGACCCTTCAGTCCGCAGGCGATACTCTACCCACTGAGCCACACCGTTTAGGGCAAAGTGCTTTCTTTTTAAACTTAAATTTGCTTTTTTTTTTTTTTTAATTTTTTTTTTTTTATACAAGGACCCCAAACTATGGAACTAACGGCCCAGATCAAGTCAGTTCTGGAAAGCAAATAAACCCAAGGACAGGTGTTTAACCAGCGTCTCCCGCGTGTGCGGAGGCGGCGAAGGGACTCGAATCCCACAGGTGGCTGGTCGGCGTCCCCTGCCAACGGGCGGGGTTTTCCTCAGCCCCCGAGAGAGTGCCAGCGCCAGGCCTCCTGCCAGGGGCCGCACCTTCGGCTCCCTGCTCTGTGCAGGCCACGCCAGGCACGCCGCCCCCCCCCCCCTCGCTCCCCACGGTCCCAAAGTCCAGGAGTTTCTGCCTTGGCACCTGCTCCAAAGCTGGCCTCCGGCACCTGCCACTCCTCCCAGGAGAGCAGGAAGTCAGAGGCCTGCACCCAGCACCCGGCCCAGGTGGAACCGAGGACAAAAGGGGTGCCTTCTCGCCAGAGGCTCCCGGAGCCCGGCCAGGTGGAGGGGCTCAGGGGTTGAGCGCTGACCTCTGAACCAGGAGGTCACAGGTTCAATTCCCGGTCAGGGCACAGGCCCGGGTTGTGGGCTCCATCCCTAGAAAGGGGGCGTGCAGGAGGCAGCTGGTAGCTGATTCTCTTTCATCACTGATGGTTGCTATCTCCCTCTCCCTTCCTCTCTCTGAAATGAATAAAAAATACGATCCCCAATGGGGGGCGTGCAGGAGGCAGCCGATCCATGATTCTCTGTTCATGGGTGTTTCTCTCTCTCTCTCCCTCTCCCTTTCTCTCTGAGATCAATAAAAATACATTAAAAGAGTAAAAAACTGCCCTAACCAGTGTGGCTCAGTGGATAGAGCGTCGGCCTGCAGACTGAGAGGTCCCAGGTTCAATTCCAGTCAAGGGCATGGACCTTGGTCGCCGGCACATCCCAAGTGGGCAGCGTGCAGGAGGCAGCTGATGGATGTTTCTAACTCTCTCTCCCTCTCCCTTCCTCTCTGTAAAAAAAAATCAATTAAAAAAATATATATTTAAAAGTAAAAAACAAACAAACAAAAACGGGGGCTCCCCGGCCTTTAACCCCAAAGGGCACAGGAAGGCAGGGGAAGTCGAGTCTGGTTTCAAGGACAGCGCTCCGAGGGGCTCCCGCTGGGCTGCAGGGGGCTGGGTGCTGGGGACCCAAGGCGCAGGGGGCACCCACCCGGGTCGGTCACGGCGCTGAGGGTGCCAGGTGCACGGACCGCACCCCCGTGGGGTCCCCACGCTCCAGCCCTGGGGTCAGGGAGGAGGAGGCACCGACCCCCCGCCCTTCCCCCGTCCCCCCGCCCCCCCCAGCCCGCTTACCCTGCGCACCCGCGGTCCAGGCGGCGGCCGCTGCCCAGCAGCCCGGGCTGAGGGCGGACCTCGCGCGGGCGAGGTCTCGCGTGGTCAGGTCCCGCGCGGCCAGGTCTCGCGCGGAGCAGCAGCCACTGACCTGCAGCACCTCGGCCCGCCCCAGCCCCGAGCCCGCGACCCCTGACTTCTGATTGGCTCCTTGAGAGAACCCCCGCCGCCAATCAGCGCGGAGGAAGGGACGGCGAGGCCCCGCCCCGCCCTATCTAGACTTCGCAGGACGAGATTAGGCCGCTGATTAGCTCTCCGCAATCTGGCCCCGCCTCCCGGGCGCTCACGTCTGTCAAAATCTGGACGCCTCACGTCACTGGGATTCTTGTTTCTGATTGGCTCTTCGACATTCTGTCCCGCCCCCCCTGTGAGCCGGGCTTCCGGCTATTGAGTTGCACGGAGCAGCGGGCGCGGGCCCGGTAGGAGGTTGGAAGGACCGTGTTTTCTAGGGATCGGAGGTGTCTGGGCGCCACCCTTTCTCCTTTCCCTCCTTCCCGCGGGCAGTGCGCACCCCGGAGGCCGCCTCCGGACCCCGGTCCCGGGAGGTCCCGGCGGGCGGGCTGGCTACCTCTGCACCAGCCCCAGCTCCCGGGATCGTGCTTGCCGATGGGAGGTTTCCGGGGGCGCAGGGCCTGGACTACACACACCGCACCCCATTCCCTACTCTTCCCGAGCCCCTGACTTCACTATACCGGTTGGAAAGGAGGCGGGAGGTTCCCCAGGGGCGGGCCAGTAGTTGGGTCAGAAACTGGAGCCCGATTCTCTCCTCGCGGGGAAAGGGCAGAAACACGTGACTTCCAGGAGCCTGCCCGAACATCCCGAGTAGAGGCCGTAATATTTGGTAACCCTCATCATCAAGGACAACCAGGCTCTGACGGACAGCTGGATGCACTCCGCAGCCCACAGCACCTCTGAGGGGGGGGGATCTTGCACTGGGTCCTTGTTTTTTGTAAATGCTCGGCCCCCACGCTTTTATTCCTGTTCTCTATCAGGATGTAGTGCCCTCGGTTTTCTGGGACCCTGACTGACTCGGATGTTTGCCAAACCTCTGCTGAGGGCGGGCCTTCACCCCTTTGGATTTGGGTCTTAGCTCCAAGCAGCAGGCTGCCTTTCTGCAGTCCCATTCTTTACCATCTCTTCCCTCTGGGCTGAGACCAGCTTTTTAATTTTTATTTTATTTATTTATTAATATATTTTATTGATTTTTGACAGAGAGGAAGAGAGAGGGATAGAGAGTTAGAAACATCAATGAGAAAATCATCAGCTGCCTCCTGCACGCCCCCCACTGGGGACGTGCCCACAACCAAGGTACATGCCCTTGACTGGAATCGAACCTGGGACCTTTCAGTCGGAAGGCCGACGCTCTATCCACTGAGCTAAACCGGTTTTGGCCAGCTCTGATTTGGTTTCCAGTAGCCAGTCTGACTCCTGGCGGGTTGGTGAGGGTGCTCTGCTTACCTGTCCCTCGGGCAACGCGTGAATTCTCCCCCCTCACCATGTTCACTTTGTCCTGTTCTTTTTTTAAAGTACATTTTTATTGATTTCAGAGAACAAGGGAGAGAAACATCAACGATGAGAATCATGGATCAGCTGCCTCTTGCACGCCAGTTTGAGGAGAAAATTGTAGATGCCATCCTATTTCTCTTCGTTAGGTGTTTTGTTTTCAGTCACCACAAACTATTTTATTAGAAGAGTCCAACATGTGATAATACAATTTTCTTTATTAAAAATAATTTACAGCATCAATAACATATACACAATTGTCATCCACAGAACTTCGCCTCCAATAGATTTCCATACAATACTTAGCGTCATTGAACTTAAAACTGCTACGCGGTGTTGTTGGCTTTATGATTGACAATCCGGAGTTGTGTGAGTGAGACGTGTTCGGGGGGGGGAGGGGGGGTTCACATGCTGTGGGGAGTCCCTCTCCTTCCCCCTAATCACAGCACCGAAACCCAAAGGCAGAGGAAGGCGTCTTAACCACAGGGAAATGCCCATCAGTCCATCCCTCCCCGCCGGCCGCTCGCCCGCGGAGGCCATGCAGTGACCGTGCGGGCGATGGCCTGGCCTCATCGGGCCGGAGCCGCACCGGCCCCCTCAGAGCCACTGCAGCCTTGGCCACGGGTCACGTGGACGTCTGGAGCCTTTGGCGTAACCACGCAGCTCAGTGGTGGGCGCCGTTCTCGCCGACCAAAGGCACGGACATGGCGACGCTCTGCGCCTGTGCTGGAACGTCCTTCCCACAATCGCCAGATCGAGTTAACAAAGGGGGTAAGACAGCGACGATCACCAGGCGCCACGTTTCCGCACACCCAGCGTTTGGCTGGAGGCAGAGCTGTCAGTACGCACGGACACATCTGTTCCCGCCCCAGCCGACGCCACGCTGACCCAGCCTTTTGGTTCAGAGAAGGAGCCCCGATTGTGTTCCTGACACACAAGGTTTGCCGGCCTCTTTCTGGGCGAGGCAGGTGGGAATCGAAGTGCTTAGTTCACAGCTTGCTTTTCTGTCTTCACCTCCTGGATCTGATGTTTGTGACCCCCCGCCTCTGCCTCAGACCGTATAATATCCCGAAACCCAATACAGATGCCCGCCCCAACCCAACCTGGAACTGCCATTTCTTCAAACCCTGCCACGGGTGTTTCAACACCCACCATTCTCCATCCCAACTCGTTTTCATGTACATCAGGAGCACACGGGCACTGACAAATACTCAGGACGCTCTGCTCTGAGCACCAGGCAGCACCTTTAATGTAACAGTCTGAGCACGTGCTCCTAGACTGACTGTGCTAAGGCCTCAGCTTTGCACCCACTGGGGCAGCACCCCGGCATCTCAGAGTCAGGAGCCCTCTTCCTGTCCCGTGACCCCCTGCTGAAGTGCAGCAATGCATCAGGTCACAGGAAGGATCTTAGGCGAGAAACATGCAAATCACCTCTGCCACCCACGGAGGTTAATCTTTTGACTTAAAAAGGGGCATGGCTGGGACTTTCTGAAATTCATTACCCAGGCTGCTGCTTAAAAGCTGGCCCGCTTCTTGGAGACGGAGCCCTCGAGGGGGGAGCCGACGCCTCTGGAGAGGACTGGGGTCAGCTTTGGTCACCACAAAGGCAGGACCATCCCCCGCAGGTCAGGAAAACACGGATTCAAACCACAGGACATTGACCTGAGCCACTAGCTAACAGCCAACCCTTCCCACGCCCCGGCCGAGCAGCCACACGGCGGGGGCAGTGTAAATCAGCTGAGCAGCTCTGAGCGGTGGAATCTGTTGGCGAACCCCAGCTCCCAGCTCCCGGGGTGATGGCACCCCAGTGAGTCGCTGCCTCCTCCCCTCAGCCGGCTACTGAGCCCGGCCAGAGGCTCCGCCGAGAGTGTGAGGGCTGCACGACACTGTCGCTGTCGCCGTGCGGGGCTGCAGGGGCTGGGCGTGGAGGCCTCCCCCGGCCGCCCGGGCTCAGTCTGCACCAGCATCGCCGGAGGAGGGACTGGTCCACCCGTCCGTCTGACCCAACCCGCACAGCGTCAGCCGCAGCGCCACAGCCTCCGCGATGCCAACGGAACAGACCACCCGGGGCTCCGCACAGCAGACTCCGACGTCAGTCCCGCCTGTATTTACACTCGGTGAGGACGCTCGGACTCACCTCTCGTCCGCCACGCACGCATGCCGAGCCCAGCAGTGTGAATAGCACCATCGAAAGGATTGAAAATCAGAGTTCATTCTGCAGCTACGTGCCTCGGGGCCTCCCTCCCGCAGGAGCCGGGCGTCGGAGTGTCCGCGGTTCCGTTTGGGGGTCCCGGGCAGTCGGTACTAGGAGAATTTCCGTGCCACAAAGTTTAACAACCCCCCGTGCTTGTACAGCGTTACCTCCACGTCGTTCTCAAAGGCGGCGACCACGCTGAACACTTTCCCGGCGCTCGTCTGGGAAAGAAGAGAGACCGCGTGAGGGCGGGCGGGCGGGCCCCGCGTCCCCCGCGAACCCCGCGGCCTGTCCGGGACACCTCCTGCTCGCTCACCACCCCATGCCCCCCGCCTCGGCTCCGGACACACTGTCGTCCCCGGTTCTGAAGGGCCACACGACGGCGCCTAGAACACGAACCCAGTCCCTCGGGTTCTGACTGTGAGCCACGTCCATCTGCTGACTGCTCCCGTCCATCTCCCGTCCAACACTCACCGCACAGACACCCGCTCCCCCTCCTCTGCCCCGACAGCCAGCCCTGCCTCCCCGTTAACGTGGGGTCAGGACAGAGCTGGGCGGAGGCGGCCGCTGTGCCCGGCTCCCCGTCTCCCCCGACGGCCAGGGGCCGGGTACCTTCACGCTCAGCGTGGCTCCCGGAGACAGCTCCGCGGGGAAGGCCAGGGAGAAGGTCTCGCGGCCGGAGAGGCCCAGGGTGGCGGCACTCTGCCCGGGCAGGAACTGCAGGGGCGCGATGCCGATGCCCACCAGGTGGTCCTTGTGGATCTTCTCGTAGCTCTCCGCCAGCACCGCCCGCACGCCCTGCAACACACCGCGTCAGCCCGCCGCCCTGCGGGGCCTTCCCTGCGCCCTGTACGGGGGAGCCTCTGCTCTGGGTCCGAGCTCCGAGCCCACACTCCGAGCATCCGGACGGAGCCTTTTACAGGCTGCTCTGTGCCCGCCAGGGTGGGCCTGGCCCAGGGGCTCCTGCCTGTCCCCTCCCGAGATGCCCCTACAGCCAGGATCAGGGAAGGGGCCGCTGAGAGAGCTCGGTGCCCCGCAGGGAAGGCCCGGCCCACCCAGACCACAAGGCACCGGGACCTGCGGGCTCGGCCGAAGCCCCGCCTGGGTGCTGGCAGCCCTGCCCCGTCCTGGCCCCCGGGAGGAGGGCCTCCCCGGAGAAGCAGCCGGAGCAGCTCCAGGCCCAGCTCCTCACCGTCCACGCATCCCTCCCCCCCACACCCTCCCGCCACCCACCACACACGGTGCGTGTCTGTGCGAGCCTGGGCCCCGAGAGGGGTTTCCGCCCCCGGGAGCGCCCCGTCCTGCTCTGAGACGAGGACTGGCCCAGGAGGGGAGGGGCCTCTGGGTCGGAGCGAGGCTGAGCCGGCCCCATCGCCCCCGAGCACCGCCCACGCCGCCCAGCCCGGCCCAGCCCGGCCGCGCCCCCTGCGGGTCAGCCTGCAACTGAGCGGACAGCAGGGACCGCCTGCGACGGGGGAGGCCCAGAAGGGAAACAGCGGGGACGAGGGCGTCTCAGAAGGCAGGCAGGCTGCCCGATCACCACCATTCCCGGTCCTCGGGAAAGCCCAGGAAGAGGAGCTGCAGCGCCCACCACCAGGCTGTCCGTTCAGGGCGCGGGGAGAGGACGAAGCCTCCCGCACACGAGGCGGAGCCGGCGAGCCGCCTCCGGCCACACCTGCAGGCACCCGCTCCTCCCGCCGCCTGAGGGGGGGGACGCGCGCACACGTGCCACGGCCCGTGCTCCCCGAGGAGCCGCCTCAGGAGCCGCTCCCCGCCGGCAGGCGGGAAACCGAGTAGAAAGGCCTGCGCCTCCTGGAGCAAGTCCGAGACGGGGGAGTGCCAGGGGGCCGGCACAGAAAGCTGCTCGTGCGGACACACCACTCCCCGTTTCCTCAAGTAAGAAAAGGCCGCCCTGGCCGGGGTGGCTCAGTGGACAGAGCGTCGGCCTGCGGACTGAAGGGTCCCGGGTTCGATTCCGGCCAAGGGCATGGACCTTGGTTGCGGGCACATCCCCAGTGGGGGGTGTGCAGGAGGCGGCTGGTGGATGTTTCTCTCTCATGGACATTTCTAACTCTCTCTTCCTTCCTCTTTATAAAAATCAATAAAATATATGTAAAAAAAGAAAAGGCTGCTGTGGGCTCAAATTTGGGGATTAATGCAACTAGCTTATGTAAGATCACCCGGAAAACCCGCACACGTTATAGGATAAGACAAGCCCCAAAGCCCAGGACGGCGGCGCCTCGGGGAACAGAACCCGGGGAGGGGCAGGCTGGGGAGGGGCAGGCGGGGAGAGGAAGGCGGGGAGGGGCAGGCGGGGAGAGGGAAGGCGGGGGAGGGGCAGGCGGGGAGGGCAGGCGGGGAGGGGCAGGCGGGGGAGGGGCAGGCGGGGAGGGAAGGCGGGGGAGGGGCAGGCGGGGAGGGGAAGGCGGGGAGAGAAAGGCGGGGAGGGGCAGGCGGGGAGGGGCAGGCGGGGGGGGGGCAGGCGGGGGAGGGGCAGGCGGGGAGAGGAAGGCAGGGGAGGGGCAGGCGGGGAGGGGCAGGCGGGGAGGGGCAGGCGGGGGAGGGGCAGGCGGGGGAGGGCAGGCGGGGGAGGGCAGGCGGGGGAGGGCAGGCGGGGGAGGGGCAGGCGGGGGAGGGGCAGGCGGGGGAGGGCAGGCGGGGGAGGGCAGGCGGGGAAGAGGCAGGCGGGGAGGGGCAGGCGGGGAGGGGCAGGCGGGGAGAGGAAGGCAGGGGAGGGGCAGGCGGGGAGGGCAGGCGGGGAGGGCAGGCGGGGAGGGGCAGGCGGGGAGGGGCAGGCGGGGAGGGGAAGGCGGGGGAGGGCAGGCGGGGGAGGGCAGGCGGGGAGGGGCAGGCGGGGAGGGGCAGGCGGGGAGGGGCAGGCGGGGAGGGGCAGGCGGGGAGGGACAGGCGGGGAGGGGAAGGCGGGGGAGGGCAGGCGGGGAGGGGAAGGCGGGGAGGGGCAGGCGGGGGAGGGCAGGCGGGGGAGGGCAGGCGGGGAGGGGAAGGCGGGGGAGGGCAGGCGGGGAGGGGAAGGCGGGGAGGGCAGGCGGGGAGGGGAAGGCGGGGGAGGGCAGGCGGGGGAGGGCAGGCGGGGGAGGGCAGGCGGGGAGGGCAGGCGGGGAGGGGCAGGCGGGGAGGGCAGGCGGGGAGGGCAGGCGGGGAGGGGCAGGCGGGGAGGGACAGGCGGGGAGGGGAAGGCGGGGGAGGGCAGGCGGGGAGGGGAAGGCGGGGAGGGACAGGCGGGGAGGGGAAGGCGGGGGAGGGCAGGCGGGGAGGGGAAGGCGGGGGAGGGCCGGCGGGGAGGGAAGGTGGGGGAGGGCAGGCGGGGAGGGGAAGGCGGGGGAGGGCCGGCGGGGAGGGAAGGCGGGGGAGGGGCAGGCGGGGAGGGGAAGGCGGGGGAGGGCAGGCGGGGAGGGAAGGCGGGGGAGGGGCAGGCGGGGAGGGCAGGCGGGGAGGGAAGGCGGGGGAGGGCAGGTGGGGAGGGGCAGGCGGGGAGGGAAGGCGGGGGAGGGCAGGTGGGGAGGGGCAGGCGGGGAGGGACAGGCGGGGAGGGGAAGGCGGGGGAGGGCAGGTGGGGAGGGGCAGGCGGGGAGGGACAGGCGGGGAGGGGGAAGGCGGGGGAGGGCAGGCGGGGAGGGGCAGGCGGGGAGGGACAGGCGGGGAGGGGAAGGCGGGGGAGGGCAGGTGGGGAGGGGCAGGCGGGGAGGGACAGGCGGGGAGGGGAAGGCGGGGGAGGGCAGGCGGGGAGGGGCAGGCGGGGGGGGGCAGGCGGGGGAGGGCAGGCGGGGAGGGGAAGGCGGGGGAGGGCCGGCGGGGAGGGAAGGCGGGGGAGGGCAGGCGGGGAGGGCAGGCGGGGAGGGCAGGCGGGGGAGGGGCAGGCGGGGAGGGCAGGCGGGGAGGGCAGGCGGGGGAGGAAGGCGGGGGAGGGCAGGCGGGGAGGGCAGGCGGGGAGGGCAGGCGGGGGAGGGGCAGGCGGGGAGGGAAGGCGGGGAGGGCAGGCGGGGGAGGAAGGCGGGGGAGGGCCGGCGGGGAGGGAAGGCGGGGGAGGGCAGGCGGGGAGGGAAGGCGGGGAGGGCAGGCGGGGAGGGAAGGCGGGGGAGGGCCGGCGGGGAGGGAAGGCGGGGGAGGGCAGGCGGGGAGGGCAGGCGGGGAGGGAAGGCGGGGGAGGGGCAGGCGGGGAGGGAAGGCGGGGGAGGGCAGGCGGGGAGGGGCAGGGGGGAGGGCAGGCGGGGAGGGCAGGCGGGGAGGGCAGGCGGGGAGGGCCGTACCAGCAGGTAGGGCCCCTTGGCCGCCCAGTCTCGGGAGCTCCCGGCGCCGTACTTCTTCCCCGCGAGGATGAGGAGTGGGATGCCCTCCCTCTGGTACAGCTCCGCGGCCTCGAACACGTCCAGCTGTGGGCAGACAGACAGACAGAGTCACCCCCTCCCGGCCTCCCGCTCCGCGGCCTCGAACACGTCCAGCTGTGGGCAGACAGACGGACAGAGTCACCCCCTCCCGGCCTCCCGCTCCGCGGCCTCGAACACGTCCAGCTGCAGACGGACAGACAGACAGACAGACGGACAGAGTCACCCCCTCCCGGCCCCCGCTCCGCGGCCTCGAACACGTCCAGCTGCGGCAGACAGACAGACAGACAGAGTCACCCCCGCCCAACCCCTCAGCCCGGCCCCCGCTCCACACGCCCCTCACCGTCTGCCCCGACGGGAAGTGGATGGTCTTGGGAGCCGGTTTCCCGATGAACTTGTTGAAAAGCTTGATGTTTGCGAAAGTGCCTCTGGTCATGACGGCGTCGTTGCCTCTGCGGGCTCCGTAGGAGTTGAACTCCCGAGGGGTAAGGCTGCAAGAAGCCAGGAATAGCAGCACTTACTGGAACGCACTTTATTAATCACGGAAAACTCCCAGCCTCTACGCAAGGAGGGAACACGGGACAGCCAACGCCCAAGAAACTCGGCGGATCTGCACGGACACGCCCAGGTCCTTTCTCTAGGAGACGGGCCGGGCCCTGACGATCACCAATAGCAAAACAGCAAAAAATAAAAACAAAGGCAACAAAAGAAGTTGCGGCTTCCTCCTCTCAGGCAGGCAGTTAACACCGCGGCCCCTGCCCGTCTCCCTTCCTGTGCTGGTTTGTCCCCATCAGGACCCAAATGCGGTTCACAAATGCATCCCATTCATCTCACTCCCTTGTGTCTCCTCGTCCCATGTTTTCCCGAAAATAAGACATCCTCCGAAAATAAGACCTACTTACAGGTTTCCTTCTGAGTGAAATATAAGGCATCCCCCCGAAAATAAGGCCCCCCCCAGGCTAACCATGAGAGATTTGGTCAACTGATTCTGAAAGAAATGGAGTCACAAGAAATTCACCAGGAAATTCAGGAACTGGATTGTTAGGACGATGTTCCAGAAGAGGATGACACGATTGTCATTGAATAAATGCGTAAATTCTTGCTACTGTAGGATTCACAGTGTGTCTGGTTTGTGTTGACAACTACCGTACTACCGTACCGTATACAGGTAATGCATTTCCTTTATTTTCGTTTAACAATAAATGTGCACCGTATTCTTCTTCATGGAAAAATAAGACATCCCCTGAAAATAAGACCTAGCGCATCTTTGGGAGCAAAAATTAATATAAGACACTGTCTTATTTTCGGGGAAACAGGGTACTTCAAGGCATGGTTTTCTGCCTCTCCATGCTGTCCTCACACTCAGACTCCCGCCCCTGCACTCTTACACACCAACTAGAGGCCCGGTGCTTGGAAATTCATACACTGGAGGGAGGGTCCCTCAGCCTGGCCTGCCCCCTCTCACAGTCCGGGAGCCCTCAGGGGCAGGAGGCAACCCGGCCATCAGGGGAAGGTGACGCCCCATCTCTCCTCTGCTGCTGCCACTGCCGGCAGCGCCAGCCTCGGCCGGCCCTGGTTAGCTGGGCCTCGGGCGGCTCTGGGCAGCCGGGCAGCTGAGGGAACTGGGCACCGCCATCTTTGTGAGGGTGTGATGGTCAATTAGCGTCCTCCCTCTTTATGTCAGACAAGGCGTGGGATCAGTGGTGTGGCTCAGGTGGCTGGAGTGGTGCCCCACACACAGACAGGTGGGTGGGGGGGGTGTGTGTTGGTTCTTGGTCGGAGCACACACCCAGGCCGCTGGTTCAACCTCCAGCCGGGCATCTACGTGTGGCAACCAACCAATGTTTCTCTCTCTCCATCCATGTTCCTCCCTTCCTCTCTCTAGAATCAATGAAAAACTCCTCCTGAGTGAGGACTGAAAAGCTCACCTGGCTTTTGACTTGATCCCAGCCCCAGGAACCTGCCCTTGCACTCTACAGCCCAGCCCACCCAGCACATGGCAGCCTGCCCCCACCCAGGAGGGCGGCGAGGCCAGCCCCCGGCCTTTACCAGGCGGGCAGACCAAGCCCCACCCGCTGAGCCACACCGGCCACGGCCACGGCCACGGCCACGCTGACCTGCAGGCTCTGGGCAGAGGCAGGTGCGCCGCCCCCCCCCCCCCCCCCCCGTTACAGGGTGCCCCGCCCCGGGCGCACCCACCCTCTGTGGGTCAGGTACTTGGCGGCAGCGCTGCTGCGGGCGATGCTGCCCGCGGGGGAGATGTGGTCGGTGGTGACGGCGTCGCCCAGGTGCAGCAGGACGTGCGCGTTCTCGATGGGCGGCGGGGCGGCCGGCTCCCGGGTCTGGAGGGGGGGAGGGGAGGCGCTGAGCTCCGCGGTGTCACTCACCGGCCGAGAGAGGAGGGACGGCTGTACTCACCAGCCCGTCGAAGAACGAGGGGCACCGGATGTACGTGGACTTGGCGTCCCACGGGAACAGGACCGAGTCGGGCGCCTCCAGGGAGTTCCACCGCTTGTCGCCCGTCTGGGGGAGCGGACAGAGGGTCAGACAAGAGGCTTAGGCAGCGGTCACGGGAATGAAACTACTCAGGCTTCCCCATTTCCTGAGGAAGGCGAACAGCGCATTCTCAACCATCGTGGCACCCTGGCTGGTGCGGCTCCGTGGATAGAGTAGGGGTGTCGAACTCAATCAGAGAAGGGGCCAAAATCTAAAATCCAGCCTAAATCGCGGGCCGAATGGTTTACTGAACAGTCATAAACTGTCATTGTGATGGAAACGCAGCGGAGTGCAGTGATGACAGCGCGGTGCGGGCCACATTGCAAGGCCTGGCGGGACGGATTTGGCCCGCGGGCCTTGTGTTTGACACATGTGGGATAGAGCATCAGTCTGCAGACTGAAAGGTCCCATGCCTGGGTTGTGGGCTCGATCCCCAGTTGGGGGCGCACAAGAGGCCACCGATCAATTGTTCTCTCTCATCACTGATGTTTCTATCCCCCTCTCCCTTCTGCTCTGAAATCAACAAAGACATATTTAAAAGAATAAAATAAACCATCATGGCATTCCCAGGAGGAATAAAGACTTCTCGTCCAATCTCAGCACGCTGTATTTGCAGGAACACCTTCAGAGTTAAGTTTTATTATAAACTGAACATGAAAGGCTTCAGAATCCACCCTGACCAGGTGGTTGGAGCATCAGCCCATCTACCAACAGGTTGTGGGTTCGATCCCCAGTCAGGGACCCACCTAGGTTTCGGTCCCGTGCCCAGTTGGGTGAGAAAGGGAGGCAGCTGACTGATGTCTCTCTCTCCCTCTAAAAATCAATGACACATCCCACAAAAAAACAAAGCCTTAATGAACGCGAAGGAAGCTGGAGGAGCTAGAAAGATCCGCACACGCTGCTGAGGAGTGAGCATGCTGTGTGTGTGTGTGAGATGTATGTTTGAATGTGCTGTGTATGAGCTGTGTATGCTGTGTGTGTGCTGTATGTGTGTTGTGTGTGTGCTATGTCTGTGTGTGCACGTGTATGTGTGCTGTGTGTGTGCACGAGATGCTGCTCACTGTGAAGAACAGGACAGAAAGGCCTCTGCTTTGAGATGTGTCCCTCCACCTCCCTGTGTATCCGTCCTCCCCAACCACACGCCAGTGCCCAGTGCTCAGCTCCGAGGCCCTGCAACGCCCGAGCTGGACCTCAACGTCCCTGCTCCGTGCTCACCGCCCCCGCCCCCAGCATGGCTCAGTCCAGAGCCAGCCTTCTGATGATGACATGCCTCCCTCTCAGCTTCCCAACACTCCCCACGATGCTCCCCACCACTAAACCCCGAGCAAAGAGCAAAGACTGCCTTTTATCACAACTCCCAGCGACTCCCCCAGGCCGCCCCGCCCACCGACTGGGAAAGTGTGACTCTGAGCCCAGGCATGTGACCACCTGTAACCTCCGCTCAAGGCCCTTTTCAGCCCTCCCCCCTAAAACTGCAGCGTGCCCCCCATTCTGCACAACCGGCTCTTTGTCCTGTGTTTTCATCTGTACCTTCCACAGCCTGTACCGCTTTCTCACACACGGTGTGACTTCCCTGGCCGTTCTGCACTATCACTACCTCCTCTCCCAGGAGAACCGTTTTGTGCACAGACACACGCTGACCTCACAGCATGTACTCGGTAAACAGGAGTGCACCGATGCCCTTTCTGCCTCCTATTTTTTTTTTGTTGTTGTTTTTTTTTTAAAATATATTTTAACTTTTTACAGAGAGGAAGGGAGAGAGATAGAGAGCTAGAAACGTCGATGAGAGAGAATCATCGACCAGCTGCCTCTTGCACACCCCTACAGGGGATGTGCCCGCAACCAATGTACATGCCCCTGACCTGAATCGAACCTGGGACCTTTCAGTCCGCAGACCGACGCTCTACCGCTGAGCCAAACCGGTTTTGGCTCTGCCTCCTGTTTGTATTGTTCATGCTTGTGTGCGCATACACCTTTGGGAGATGTTTAGGGATCTGACCCCTCTGAGGAGAGGGAGTGGGATGTCACTGCACCCAATTCTTTTGAATTCTGAACCATTTCGGTAAGAGTGACAAGCAAGGGTAGTGTACGGTGAGAGAGAGAAACATCGATGAGAGAATCATCATCGATTGCCTGGTGCCTCCACACGCCCCACACTGGGGACTGAGAAACCCGGGCGTGTGCCTGACCCGGAACCAGCCAGCGACCTCCTGGTTCGGGGGCCGATGCTCAGCCGCGGAGCCCCGCCCGCTGGCTGCACTGCTGTAAGCGCCAAAACCAACGCCCGTCCTCCAAGCTCTGCTCTCAGATTCCAGATGTACGACGACCCTCGCGTTCGGACCGCGCAGGCCACGTGGCGCCCGGAGCCGCCTGGACCCCCAGAGAACACGCCCGCGCCGGCCACGGGCCCCGAGCTGACCTCCATCCTCTCCTTCAGCGCCTGGAACACGGAGCACAGCACCTGCTCCTCCTCCACCCGCTGCACCTCCTCTCGGCTGGGCCAGATGTCCTGCAGGTAGACGTGCCTGCCGGCGGGGTCCGTGCCTGGCGAGACACGAACACAAACCGTAACTCCAAAGCCCGGCCACGGGTAGGGAGGCCCCGGACTGGGCACAGCGCATGTGCAGTCCTCAGCTTAGCCCAGCCCAGCGCCAGGGCTGTGCCATGCCTGAGGCACATGAAATGCTAACTGCTAGGTCCTGGCGGGGAAAGATCAGAAACACGCGTCTCATAATAAGGTTATTAATGTTAACGGAGGCTCAGGAGGGATGGAAAGCGTGTGGAGCTGTGACTGAGGCAGTCACTTCCAGAGAACAGTGAGCAGGTAGTTCTAGCACAGCCCCAGACACACCACCTAACAGGTTCATGTTATTCTGCAATAGAACTGGGTGCTGTGAGAACAGTAAGGGGGTCACTACTGGCTTCCAGAAAACTCGGTGGGGGCTAGTGTGGTCTGCTGGAATGATTTCAGAGGGCGGGTCCTGTGAACCAGGTATTCTCAGGAGCCGGACGGTTCCAATGCTGAGCCTCCGCCCTCTGACTGTCGGTGTGATCTGAGATGCATTTAACAGGCCTGTTTCTCGCCTGAAGAGTGAGTTTCAACGGCGGTGCATGTGACCTGCTGGAACCCGGGGCAGGTGCGGGCGTACCGAGGGGCTCCGTCTGGAAGTCTATGCTCACGGTGCCGGCGATGGCGCACGCCACCACCAGGGGCGGGGAGGCCAGGTAGGTGGCGCGGACGCAGTCGCAGAGCCGCCCTTCGAAGCTCCTGCTTCCGGACAGGACGCCGCAGGTGACCAGATCGCCCTGAAACACAGGCCGGGTGAGGGGCGGCCGGGGGCAGCCCCATGGGGACACGAGCGAGCCTTCCCTTCTAAAGAATCACTCTGAGAATCAAAAGACGGGCCTTCTGGTTATTTTAGGGTGGACGGTGCGAGGACTAGCGCCTATAAACGCATCAACAGACGTTCCCGGTGAGTTAACGGCAGGCGCGTGAGGAGGAGCCGTTACCTGTTTGACGGCGCTCAGGACGGCCTCGGACAAGGGCCCCGTGTTCCCCACGCACGTGGAGCAGCCGTAGCCGACGACCTCAAACCTGCGGCAGAGAAGCACCGGGTTGGCAGAGCACCGCCACGCGTGCGCGAGGGGCAGTCAGCTTCCTCCCGCGCCATAACCTGAGGAGTCGTGACTCAGACCAGCCTGCCGTCCCTTCCCCTCCCGACCTGGGCCGAGGCCGCCCCCTGGCTGGCTGCCCACTGCCCACAGTAGGAGGGGCACGCCCAGAGGAGCACACTTGGGACTGGCACGCCCAGAGGGGCACACTCAGACAAGCACACCCGGAGGGGCACACTCAGAGAGGTACACCTGGAGGGGCACACTCAGAGAGGCACACCTGGAGGGGCACACCCGGAAGGCACACCTGGAGGGGCACATTCGGATGAGCACACCTGAAGGAGCATATTTGGACGGGCACACTCAGAGGGGCACACTTGAATGGGCACACCCGGAGGGGCATACTTGGTCAGGCAGAGTCGGATGGGCACACCCGGAGGGGCACACCCGGTCGGGCACACTCAGATGAGCACACCCTGGCGGGCACACTCGGAGGGGCACACCTGGAGGAGCACACTCAGACAAGCATACTCAGAGGGGCACACCCGGAGGGGCACAGCCGGATGGGTACACTCGGACGGGCACACCCGGAGGGGCACAG
The DNA here is from genome assembly GCF_014108245.1 of Pipistrellus kuhlii. Classification (NCBI taxonomy): domain Eukaryota; kingdom Metazoa; phylum Chordata; class Mammalia; order Chiroptera; family Vespertilionidae; genus Pipistrellus; species Pipistrellus kuhlii. Next base: position 2,324,381 of record NW_023425552.1, read on the forward strand.
CCAGTCGGGCCCACCCGGATGGGTACACTCGGACGGGCACACCCGGAGGGGCACAGCCAGTCGGGCACACTCAGATGGGCACACCCTGGCGGGCACACCTGGAGGAGCACACTCAGACAAGCATACTCAGAGGGGCACACCCGGAGGGGCACACTCGGACGGGCCCACCCGGATGGGCACACCCGGAGGGACACACCCGGATGGGTACCCTCGGACGGGCACACCCGGAGGGGCACAGCCGTCGGGCAGGCCCAGAGGAGCCGGGGTGAGGCTGCATCGGACACTGGGAGAAGCCTCGGCCTCCTCGCTGGGAACGTGACCCGGACCGTGTCCTGCACATCCTCCGGAGGGCTCACCCCGGGGAGCACCTTCTGGCGAGAGGCCCGAGCGGCCGGGACTGACCGCAGTCATTCCCCCCTCAGGCCAAGGGAGTCCCTGGCAGACAATTCAAGACGACAGGACTGAAAATGCACACACACAGCCACAGAAGGACTTCCGGGTGCTCTTCCGAGTTTAAAAAACCAAACCAAACCAACCCCCACAAAAACATAAAACGCACCCGGCTTGCAAGGAATGGACGATTTACGTAAGACAGAACGTCGGAGCCGGCCTGGCGCGGCTCAGTGGTTGAGCGTCGATCCAGGAACCGAGGTTCGATTCCCAGCCAGGGCACGTACCAGGCTGTGGGCTTCCTCCCCAGCGGGGGGCATGCAGGAGGCAGCCCATCCATCCCCCTCATCGTTGCTATTTCTCTCTCCCCCTCCCTCTCTGAAATCAATGGAAACATTTAAAAAAACACCTTGCTCAGTTATAACGCAGCCTGGAGAGCGGCATTCTGTTCTGAAAACGCCCTATGGGCTCGGAGGGACTGGCCAGCACCATCCCTGTAGGTCACCGCCACCTGGTCTGACGGCCTGTCTGCCAGCCACACCTGCACTCTCGCCAGCACCTGCCTGATGCTGACGGTGCCCCCGTGTCTGCTGAGGGCTAGGCCTCGGGGTGAGAGACATTGGCCAGGGGAACGCAGGACTAAGCCTGTTCTTTCTCTCTTCTCTGCTTGATGGTGCCGCGGGAGAGAGGCCGGGGCCGGGGCGGGGCTCACCCGAGCGTGCGCAGGTAGGGCAGCACGCCGCTGGCGCTGAGGTAGTGCGTGACCATGCCGCTGCCGGGCGCCAGGCTGGTCCTGATGTAGGGCTGCACCCGCAGCCCCGCCTCCACCGCCTTCTTGGCCAGCAGACCTGCGGACAGACAGGGAGGCCATGGGCTGCCACACGGAGGGACGGACAGGCGCCAGGGGGAGCCCCACACTCACGCACTTGTTTCCCCCCCCCCCCCCACTCCCGCCCCCCGCCTCCCGCCACGCGTTCCACCTGAGACCAGCGCTGCGGAGGCGCAGCCCGGCACAGGCTCCGGCTCGCATGGCCTGAGCCGTTTCCGTTGCCACCGTCACGGTAAGCGAAGCCACTGAGTCGGGGCCCGGTGCCCACGTTAAGCGTGTGGTGTGCACAGGGCGGACGCATGGCGGCCCTGCCCGTGTCTCCTCTCACGCTCAGCGGGTCCGGCACAGCCATGGCGGCTCCCAGACCAGACCTGCCAGGCACAGCCCTCCTGGTCGCACGGCTTCAACCACCACCACACGTGTCAGTTACGTGTGCCTTCCTTCCGTGTGACACAGGAAAACCGGTGACACAGCCTTGGCCCAAGGGACAGAAAGGCCGTGGCGGAGGGAGGACGGGGGCCTCGCACGCCCCTACCTGCGGCCAGCATGACGGACGGGTTGCAGTTGTTGGTGCAGCTGGTGAGGGCGGCGACGACGACGGCGCCGTGCGACAGGCGGTAGTCACGCCCTTCGTAGTGGAGGGCGACGGCGGCCTCCTGCTTCTCGGCCGCGATCTGGAAGCCCCGGAACCCCACCTGGAGGGATGCCCACACACATGAGCACGTTCTGACACGGAGAGAGAGCACGGCCCTGCCCGGTGTGGCTCAGTGGATAGAGCCTCGGCCTGCGGACTGAGGAGTCCCGGGTTCGATTCCCGGTCAAGGGCACAGGCCTGGGTTGCAGGCTTGATCCCTAGTGTGGGGAGTGCAGGAGGCAGCCAATCAATGATCCTCTCTCATCACTGATGTTTCTCTCTCCCTCTCCCTTCCTCTCCAACATCAAAACATCTAAAGGAAAAAAGAAAAGAAAAAGGAAACACATGCGGGGACTGAACACTCCACGTCAGACATGTGTGAGGTGTGACAGCTGGGACCCAGCTGGACCCTGCGTGCCGCCATGAGGCACCTGCTGCCCACAGTCCCCCCTGCTGCTGTGAGCCCAGCCCACGGGCCCGGCTCTCCCTCAGCTCCGGTTCTAACCATTCCTGCCACAGCAACTCTGAGGCGGGGCCAGCTGTGTGTGCAGGTGGCCCCAGGGATCTGCCCCCAACGACTGCGTGTGTGTGTGTGTGTGTGTGTGCGTGTGCATGCGCGTGTAGAATCTGCTGGAGTTGGCGACGGTTGGAGCAAGGCCCGTTGGAATTCACGACGCTATCTGAACTCCTGTACAAGCCTGACATTTCCCATAAGAAAATCAACCAACTGTAAAAACCAAAGCTCTGGAAAGACAGAGAGGCCAGCCCGCAGCACAGAGAACGTGGAGCCACGCGTGTCAGGCGGGTGGGTTTTCTGAGTCGGCAGATCCCGCCGAAACGTCTGAGCCGGTGGGAACACGCCAGGGGAGCCTCAGCCACGCAGTATCGGCAGGGGAAACGGGGCTTTGACCGGAAGCCAGCCTTTGGGCTGGAACCTCAGGGACCCGTGTGGAGGCTGCCGGGCAGCGGGGGCGGACGGACGGGGAGCCCACCTTCTCACTGAGGCAGGCGCGGAAGTCCCTCTTCATCTCCGTCACAGCCACCCTGTCCTGCGGCCTCTTGGGACCGCTGACCGTTGCCACGATGGAGCTCAGGTTGATCCGGATCACCTGGACGAGGAGAGGGAAGAGTAAGTACATTTGTATTTTTTAAAATAGATTTTACTATTTTTTTACAGAGAGGAAGGGAGAGGGACAGAGAGTTAGAAACGTCGAGGAGAGAAACATCGACCAGCTGCCTCTTACACACCCCCCACTGGGGATGTGCCCGCAGCCAACATACACGCTCCTGACGGGAATCGAACCTGAGACCTTTCAGTCCGCAGACCGACGCTCTATCCACTGAGCCACACCGGTTTCGGCTATATTTGTATTTTTTAAATGCAACTTGTTGTAATGGGGAAACACACCCACCAAAGGTATTTAAAACCCCATTTAACTTAAGATATGAAAACGTGCTAAAAGCAAGACTACAGATGCATATGCAAACTGCCACACCAACAAGTGTCCTCTACGTGAATTTCTTCCCACTGCCCCGCCCACAGCAGCACCGTCCCTACCGGCGCCTGGGATCTGGGCATGCCCTGCCTCGGCTCAGACCGCCCTCTCTGCCTGGGCCGAGTGAGCCTTCCTTCTCCGCTTCACTGAAAGAAAAACCTACGTACAACTAGTGAGCAGGGCCACAGAGAACGTGTTAATAACAACAATCCTATTTAACGAGGAGGAAATATGCAAATTGACCATCACTCCGCCACAAAATGGCAGCACCTGGCCACGGAGGGACTCTGGCCAGGGAGGGCAGTTGTGGGCCATGAGGCCAGCAGGTGATGGCATTTTTTTTGGGGGGGAGGATTAGGCCAGCAGTGGGGATCAGTTGGGGGTGAGCAGGCCGGCAGGCAGAGTGGTTAGGGGTGATCGGGCAGGCAGGCGAACAGTTAGAAGCCAGCTGTCCCGGATTGTGAGAGGGATGTCCAACTGCTGATTTAGGCCCAATCCCATGGGTACATCCCCCGAGGGGTCCCGGATTGGAGAGGGTGCAGGCCACTGAGGCACACCTCCCAGTGCCCTGTGCACCGAGCCTCCAGTAGTAACAACGGCTGTCAGCACTGAGCCTGTCCGAGGGCACGTGCGCCTCCTCGCGTCCGAATCCGTGTGGCAGCGTCACCTTCGCACTCGGCGACGGGGACCGGGGGCGGAGGCTCGTGGCTCGTCGGCTCACACAGCTGACAGCCCTCAGAGGCGGGGCCCGGGGCTCCGGCCGGCGGCTCCGCCCTCACCTGCGAGTACTCGGGCTGCCCCGCGTCACTCCGCTCACTCCGGAACAGCCTCACAGCCTTCAGGTAGGCTTCCATGGAGCTGAGCTTGGCTTTGTCGAAACCTGGAACACGAACAGCGGAAACCCGGAGAGGGGTTCTGAAACCTCGGGGGAAAGGGGCCGAGTTCCAAGGATGAGCAAGAGACGCACGTTACAAATTACTGAGCGGCCGGAACTGGCTTCTCTGCGAATCAGCACCGGACAGCGCTCGGAGCCTTTCTGAGCAGCTGGCAGCCCCTCCAGGTGACAGATGGAAGCAGGACCAGGGACGCTGGGCAGAGCGGGCCCCTCACCAAGGGGACTAAGGGGACAAGGGAGGCGCAGACCTGCGCTCGGCTCCTTCCTTTAAGCTGCGTCTCAATGGGTCCGTGGAGACTTTAAGGCTATAAAAAGTCATCTGATGGCCGAGACCAGTTTGGCTCAGTGGATAGAGCATTGGCCTGCGGACTGAAAGGTCCCGGGTTCGATTCCAGTCAAGGGCATGTACGTTAGTTGCAGGCACATCCCCGGTAGGGGGTGTGAAAGAGGCAGCTGATCGATGATTTTCTCTCATTGATGTTTCTAACTCTCTATCCCTCCCCTTTCCTCTCTGTAAAAAAATCAATAAAAATGTATTTAACAAAAATAAAAATAAAAATCCATCTGAGCCGAAACCGGTTTGGCTCAGTGGTAGAGCGTCGGTCTGCGGACTGAAAGGTCCCGGGTTTGATTCCGGTCAGGGGCATGTACATTGGTTGCGGGCACATCCCCGATAGGGGGTGTGCAATAGGCAGCTGGTCGATTTTTCTCTCATCGACGTTTCTAGCTCTCTATCTCTCTCCCTTCCTCTCTGTAAAAAATCAATAAAAAAATAAAAAAAATCCATCTGATGGTTTATGTGAGCCATTGTCCCAAAATCACGTGATTTCATGAACATAAAAAACCAAGGCAGTGTTCACCCACCAGCCCTCCTGCTCCTCACCTGTGTGCTCCAAGTGTCTTAGCGTCACACTGTCCACAGGGAAGAAGCTGAGGGGAGCACCGTACTCCGGACTCATGTTGGCGATGGTCGTCCGGTCCACCACGGACAACTGCGAGACTCCGCTTCCGAAAAACTCCACGAACTTCCCGGCCACGCCCGCCTGCCTGAGGTGCTGTGTGCGGGACGCAGACGCACGGTTAGCAACGAGATGGCTCCGACTCCCCGAAAACCCTACACCCGTCCCCACCCTGGAGAAGGGAAACAGAGGACGGTGCTGCCCTATGCACACGCTCGCTGTGGCCCAGCGCTCTGAGATGAACAGGCAGAAGGGAGGTCAGCATCAGTGCTGGGCGGGAGAGGGCGTGACACTCATGGCTGGGATTCCCGTGTCCCCGTTCTGAGATGGGGTGCAGGGTGGATCCCGGTGCGTGCCTTTTCCTCGCTGAGCAGCACATAAAGGAACTGCACTTCCAGCCACCGATGGCGTCTAGGGCTGAATTAAATACTCAAACGGCGATCACACTGCGTATATGAACACAGTTATACACCCTGCACATCCCAGCTCCTGTCCACACATTCACAGCAATCATCGTTATAGGCCAGTTCCATTTTGATGGGATTTACCAGGTGGCTCCAAACTTAATTCCTTCTAACGGCCTTTTTCTTTTCTTTTAAAATATATTTTGATTTTTTACAGAGAGGAGGAGAAAGGGATAGAGAGTTAGAAACGTCAATGAAAGAGATTCATTGATCAGCTGCCTCCTGCATACCCCGCACTGGGGATGTGCCTGCAACCAAGGTGCATGCCCTTGACCGGAATCGAACCTGGGACCCTTCAGTCTGCAGGCCAACGCTCTATCCACTGAGCCACACTGGTTTCAGCATAACGGCCTTTTTCTCAGTCACTACCAAGTAACCGGAGCAGCTGCCCACCCTCCCTCACTGTACAGCTGGCTCAGACTGGCGTGGGGAGAGCCGGGGCGGCCAGGAGGGAAACCACCTCGGGCCTCTGAAGACTTTAGCCCTCCGGGTGGGGTCACCTGACCCAAACTCTACAGATGCACACGCGCAAGCCTAAGAGACGTGTCTCCTTCGATTCACGGTGGTTGCTTTTGCAATAAGAGCGAGACAGGTTAGAGCACATGTGTCAAACACAAGGCCCGCGGGCCAAATCCGTCCCGCCAGGCCTTGCAATGTGGCCCGCACCGCGCTGTCATCATTGCACTCCGCTGCGTTTCCATCACAATGACAGTTTATGACTGTTCAGTAAACCATTCGGCCCGCGATTTAGGCTGGATTTTAGATTTTGGCCCCTTCTCTGATTGAGTTCGACACCCCTAGGTTAGAGACACCGAGAGGCTGCCCTCACCAAACAGTGAGGATTTGAAAACCACAGGATTAACCCTGTCAAGACCGTGAATAGGACCGGACCTCCACCAGGTACAACCTTCAGTAATCAGCTTCTGTACCCGCAGGTCAAAATGTTAAAGCCAGGCTCAGGGCACTGTTTCTTTAAGGATGCGGGAGGAGGGGGGGGATTGGAGATGCTGCAGGGAAGAATCGATCTCCATGGAAACATAATGGGATGCTCCTCTTCCTTCAGGAATAGGCTGTAATTACCAATTTAGCTTCTTGACCTTTGGTCCATACACAAATCAATCATTTCTGCAAGGTGTCAAAGGCTTCCCAAATGGGGAAGGATCAATACTGGGTGCTGGGAGGGGGCAGTACGTTCTTCCCTGCGGACGTCCTGAAGATCCCCCCACCCCCCACAACCGCCCGCTGCCCGCGGGGAGCACAGTGGGCCCAGGTGCGGGACTTCCCCGTGTGAACGGAGTCACACGATCACACTGTGACAGCCCCAGCTGGGGAGCAGCCCCGTCTAAGCCCCCCAGGGCTCTCTCCTCTGACACAGGCCACCTCGTGGGCTTCGTGTCAAAACACAATGAAACCAAGCCAGCGAGCACCAGGAATCCCGGGGGTGCGGACAGCGGTCACTGGAGACCTCCGTGCAGGGCTATGAAGCAACGCGGAGCAGCCCACAGGACAGCCTGACGCACCCTGGCCGGTGTGGCTCAGTGGATAGAGCGTCGGCCTGTGGACTGAGGGGTCCCGGGTTTGATTCCGGTCAAGGGCACATCCCCAGTGGGGGGCGTGCAGGAGGCAGCCGACCCGTGATGCTTTCATCCTGGATGTTTCTCTCCCTCTCCCTCCCTCCCTGAGGTCAATGACAATGTATTTACAAAGAACGGCTGACGCTACTGCAGCCCCAGTCGCTGTTTCTGAAAGGACCCCGGGTAGAACGATGGTCTCGAAGGGGCAGGTAACTGCGTGACATGTTAAAGGAGACTAGACTTTCCCAACACACACAGAGCCCCCAGCTGCGTGCTGAGGCAGGGGCAGGGGCAGGGGCAGGGGCTGGGGCAGGGGCAGGGGCTGAGGCAGGGGCTGGGGCTGGGGCTGAGGCAGGGGCAGGGCTGAGGCTGGGGCAGGGGCAGGGGCTGAGGCAGGGGCAGGGCAGGGGCAGGGGCTGAGGCAGGGGCAGGGCTGGGGCTGGGGCTGGGGCTGGGGCAGGGGCTGAGGCAGGGGCAGGGGCTGGGGCTGGGGCTGGGGCAGGGGCAGGGGCAGGGGCTGGGGCTGGGGCAGGGGCTGGGGCTGGGGCTGGGGCAGGGGCAGGGGCAGGGGCAGGGGCTGGGGCAGGGGCTGGGGCAGGGGCAGGGCGCAGGGGCTGGGGCAGGGGCAGGGGCAGGGGCAGGGGCTGGGGCAGGGGCTGGGGCAGGGGCAGGGGCAGGGGCTGGGGCAGGGGCAGGGGCAGGGGCAGGGGCTGGGGCAGGGGCAGGGGCTGGGGCAGGGGCAGGGGCAGGGGCAGGGGCAGGGGCTGGGGCTGGGGCAGGGGCTGGGGCAGGGGCAGGGGCAGGGGCAGGGGCAGGGGCAGGGAGGGCTCCAGAACCCATCTGGCAGTGCTGCCCCATTCCTGGGCAGCCCTGGCCCTCGAGAGTCCGTCAGCCTCACGGCGCCTCTTTCTCAGAGTGGAGGCGGGAAAAGGCCCGGCAGCACCACCCTCCGGGCTGTGAGGGGGACGAGGGAGCCGGCCTCCGGGACGGAGGGTCTCGCCAGCACCAGGGCACGTACCTTGGTGATGCCCAGAACGACGTCGATGGACGTGACGAAAGGGTTGGAGGAGCCGGTCAGCTCGCACCCCACCACCTCGGGCAGCGTGAGGGACACGGGCAGCCCCAGCATCACGGCCTCGGTCTCGATGCCTCCGACCCCTGCAGCGAGACGCACGCACGTGTGAGCACAGGACTGGGGGGCCCGCGCGGCTCCGCAATCTGTGGGCTCCAAACCCGCTCTCCTCGCGCACATGGCGAGACCCCGATCTCACCGTGAGGCTAAGTCCTGGAAACACTGAGTCCCGGTTAGGCTAAACAGGGTCACACACTCAAGACGTAATACCGAAAGCACACACATGTCCCAAACCCTCTCTTAGCCCAGCCAGGTATGTCTCTGTGGTTGAGTGATGACCCAGGAACCAGGAGGTCAGGGGTTCGATTCCCAGTCAGGGCACATGTCCAGGTTGGGAGCTCCATCCTCAGTGTGGGGGCATGAGGGCGGCAGCTGATCCGTGATTCTCTCTCATCACTGATGTTTCTCTCTCTCTTCCTTCCTCTCTGAGATCAATAAAACAATATTTAAAAAATAAAACAACCCGCCGAAAACCGGTTTGGCTCAGTGGTAGAGCGTCGGCCTGCGGACTGAAGGGTCCCGGGTTCGATTCCGGTCAAGGGCATGGACCTTGGTTGCGGGCACATGCCCAGTAGGGGGTGTGCAAGGGGCAGCTGATCGATGACTCTCATCGATGTTTCTAACTCTCTATCCCTCTCCCTTCCTCTCTGTGAAAAACCAATAAAATATATATATTTTTAAAAATAAACAGACCCCCCTGACCACCCCGTCCCACCCTCGGGAGCTGAGCTCTCCCCTCCTGCTGCCCGGACGGGGCTGCACGACCCGCGAGGCCCCGCCCTCGGCGGAGGACGGCGGCGGCAGCGGCACTCACCCCAGCCCAGGACGCCCAGGCCGTTCACCATGGGGATGTGGGAGTCCGTGCCCACCACGCTGTCCGGGAAGAGCAGGGCCTCCTCCTCGAAGACCACCCGCGTCAGGTACTCCAGGCTCACCTGGTGCGCCAGGCCCGTGCCGGGCGGGACCAGGGCCACGTTCCGGAAGGCGCGCGAACACCACTGGGCAAGGTGCAAAGAGACGTGTGCTCACCATCACGGCATACACACGGACACTAAACATCCGACCAGCCGAAACCGGTGTGGCTCAGTGGTACAGAGCGTCGGCCTGCGGACCGAAGGGTCCCGGGTTCGATTCCGGTCAAGGGCATGGACCTTGGTTGCGGGCACATCCCCGGTGGGGGGTGTGCAAGAGGCAGCTGGTCAATGATTCTCTCTCATCGATGTTTCTAACTCTCTATCCCTCTCCCTTCCACTCTGTAAAAAATCAATAAAATATATTTTAAAAAAAACAAAAAAAACCCACTGGCCTCGATATAAACCCCGCACCTGCCCGTATCCATAAACTGCAATTAAAGTGCCCCCCGCGTCTATACCTTGAAGAACTGGAGCCTCTCCCGGTTCCTGCCGAATTCCACCTCCTGGCTCTTTAACACCGTCTCAGGCCTGCAGGGAGGGAGAGCGCGGCAGAGTGTGTGTAACGGGGAGAGCCGCCCCTCTCCCGGGTCTCCCGGTCTTCCCTCCGCCACCGAGGGGCAGCGTCCGGGAAACTCCAGGCCTTTCCCACAAGGCAGTGCGGCCCCTAGGCGACCCGCTAGGAAGCGCAAGGCGTGTAAGGCCACGCCACATGTGACCCCACTGCCCTTCCTGGGTGTCGCTGGGAGTCGTGGCAAAACTAGCGTAAAATCCCACATGACCTCGTTTATTTACGGATGATAAAGAACATTATAAACTGAAGAACCAAAAGATAGATAGAGAGACAGTAAAGCAACAAGCAGACTGTCAAATTACAGTGGGGAGGTTGGGGAGATCTGGGGGAGATGAGAGATCAACCGAAGGACTTGTATACATGCATATAATAATAAGTACAACCAATGGACACAAAACTCTGGGGAGGGAGGATATGTACGGGACGGGGGGCATTGGTATATGTACAAAAATAATAATAATAAAAATATTAAAAAAATAAAAATTAAAAAAATTAAAAAAAAAATTGTGTAAAATCAGGGGTAAGCGTGGCTGGTCTCTGACAGCAGAGGCGGCAGCAGCTCACACACCATCAGCGTGAGCGTGCCACCCGGGCCTCCTGGCAGGGCCGTGGCCAGCACCAGCTCCTCCTCTCACCGTGGCCCCGAGCCCGCCCCCCCCCCCCCTGCGGGCTGCAGGTGGGCGGACTCATTCCCTCCGGGCAGGACAGAGCCCGTCAGGGACTGCACTGCATCTAACAGACGTTTTAAAATCGTTACAGCCCAGCTGGTGATTAAGGCTTGATTGAATATCAATACACGTAAATCACACGTGCCCTCCAGGGCCCAGATGCTTATAGCTGTTCAATGGGCGAGGTTCTCAGTACAAAGACCCCGTTAATAATTCCCGGCTGAGCCGTCTCTCTCGGGAGACTTCCTAATCACTCCGGACCCAGCCCCCCAGGCCGGGGCAGAATCTGAAGGAAGCCCCCCAGATTACCCCAGCCGCAGCACCTGGGGCCTTAAAGGGCCATCCTCCGCGGGAGGCAGCGATCCGCACTCTGCCTGCGCCTGCAGTGAGGACATCCCTGACACACCGAGGCACACACAGCTACTGCTTTTTACACAGCCCGGACAACATGGAGCCCATCTTACTGCTTTATAACTTAGACTTAGAACTGAAGGGAAGAGTTACCCCACACTGGGTTTTTAGAAATAAAAAATGGACCACCTTGGCCCTTCCCACGCTGCCAGTTACAGAGACAATAAACCACCAGTGATGTTCGAGGCAATAGACGCTCCTTCCCAAGAATCTCTGTGTAAGAGGAGATGGTGATCTGAGAGTCCGCACACTGGGCAGCGGGAATGAGGAGCGAGGGCATAAGATGCCATAATGGAGGGCCAGGGCCCACAGGCCATAGTGAGCTCTTAGGAAGGAGGAACAGAGGTCCCTATAGCCTCCAGGTACCTCAATACAGCCAAAACTAAAGGAAAAAAAGAAAAAAAAAGAAAAGAAAATTTAACTCGCACCGTCCGGCCGTCCCGCATCTGGATCGGCTCAGTCAGTGATCACATGCAACGACACGGTGTAACGGAGGAGCCAACATAAAATCCCTCCTCGTAGGGAGCAAAGCCGGGACTATAAGTAAGTAGGGAATCCCCAGAAGGAAGATGAATACTGAGCATGTGCCTGGCACACACTCACTAAGATAACAGCTCTCCGTGTGAGACGCAGGACGCTGCTCTGCCCAGGAAGCCTAATGGTTCCCTCCTGGGGCAGAGCCGACCTAACGGTGTGCCCTGCTGGGACACAGGACATACGAGGCAGCATCCCACACGGACAGTCCGGGCCCCGGAGCAGGGCTGGGTGTGGGGGGGAAGGTGGAGGGAATGGGTTCCCGGGGAGCCAGCGCAGAGGTGTATATGTGTGTGTGTGTGTGTGTTGGAGGGTGGGGGAGGTGGAGGTGGTGGGGGGATGGGGGACGAGTTCCTGGGGAGCCAGCGCAGGGGTGTGTGTGTGTGTGTGTGTGTGTTTTGGGGGGTGGGGGGAGGTGGAGGCGGCAGGAGGGTGGGGGAGGTGGAGGAGGTGGGGGTGGGAGGAGGGAGGTGGAGAAGGTGGGGAGGGTGGGGGAGGTGGAGGAGGTGGGGGTGGGAGGAGGGAGGTGGAGAAAGTGGGGAGGGTGGAGGGAGGTGGAGAAGGTGGGGAGGGTGGGGGAGGTGGAGGGATGGGGGACAGGTTCCGGGGAGCCAGCAGGGTAAGAGGAGGAAGGCCGTACGCACTCGGGCACCGGCTGCAGGTGGAAGGGGCACAGCAGGGGTGTGTGCTGTTGGGGGTGCGGGGTAGGGGGAGGTGGGGGGATGGGGGACGGGTTCCGGGGAGCCAGTGGCAGGGTGAGAGGAAAAAGGCCGTACGCACTCGGGCACCGGCTGCAGGTGGAAGGGGCACAGCAGGGGTGTGTGCTGTTGGGGGTGCGGGGTAGGGGGAGGTGGGGGAATGGGGGGATGGGGTGATGGGGGACGGGTTCCGGGGAGCCAGTGGCAGGGTGAGAGGAAAAAGCCGTACGCACTCGGGCACCGGCTGCAGGTGGAAGGGGCACAGCAGGGGCGTGTTCTCGATCTGCGTGGACGGCTTCCCGGCGCCGCGGGCCGGGCCCGGCTCCCCCGGCTCGCAGGGCCCCCGGCAGGCGGCCGGGCCCCGGCAGGGCAGCCTCCTGGGCGGCGCTGGCGCTTTGAGCGGCGAGAGCTTGGCTGCTCTGGGCTGGTCCCCGCCTCCAGGGTTGGGCGCGTTCTGTATCGCACTGTCAGCCCCACGAGGGAACGAAAGCCGGTTAACGAGAAACTCAGCTCTTCACACCCCCCAGCACACACACGCCAGGCCACACACACACACACACACACCACCAAGCACACACACGCCAGGCCACACACACACACACACACACACACCACCAAGCACACACACGCCAGGCCACACACACACACACACCCCAGCACGCACACGCCAGGCCACACACACACACACACACACACCACCAAGCACACACACGCCAGGCCACACACACACAGCACAGCACGCACACGCCAGGCCACACACACACACACACACACCCCAGCACGCACACGCCAGGCCACACACACACACACACACACACACAGCATGCACACGCCAGGCCACACACACACACACACACACCCCAGCACGCACACGCCAGGCCACACACACACACACACCCCAGCACGCACACGCCAGGCCACACACACACACACACCCCAGCACGCACACGCCAGGCACACCACACACCACACACACACACCCCCCATCATGCACACGCCAGGCCACACACACACGCCAGGCCCCCCACACACACCCCATCATGCACACGCCAGGCCACACACACACACACACCCCAGCACGCACACGCCAGCCCACACACACACACACACCCCAGCACGCACACGCCAGGCCACACACACACACACACACACACACCCCAGCACGCACACGCCAGGCCACACACACACACACACCCCAGCACGCACACGCCAGGGCGCACACACACACACACACACCCCAGCACGCACACGCCAGGGCGCACACACACACACACACACCCCAGCATGCACACGCCAGGCCACACACACACACCAGGCCACACACACACACACACACACACACCCCAGCATGCACACGCCAGGCCACACACACACCACCAGCACGCACACGCCAGGCCACACACACACACACACACACACACACACACAACCAGCATGGATACTCCCCCTCCCCCCCTCCCGCCATGCCCGCCCGTGGGCATCACGGTACCATTTGCTGAAGTCGATCTGCAGAGAGTGGTCGACGGTGAGGTCCGTGGGGCAGGCAGGGTGGACTCTCTTGGGGTCCCCGCCCAGCGTCTTCACCGCCTCCCGCATCGCTGCGAGGTCCACCATGGCCGGGATGCCCCTGGAAGCAGAGGGCACACTGAGCTCTAGCTGTCCCGCACAGGGGCGCCCGCTGTGAGACGCACTTACCCGTTTCTGGATTTAAAAGGACCCGTTTGGCCGGGGCCGGTGTGGCTCAGTGGATAGAGCGTCGGCCTGCGGACTGAGAGGTCCCAGGTTCGATTCCGGTCAAGGGCATGTGCCTTGGTTGTGGGCACATCCCCAGTGTGTGTGTGTGTGTGGGGGTGCAGGAGGCAGCTGACGGATGATTCTCTCTCATCGATGGTTCTAGCTTTCTATCCCTCTCTCTTCCCCTCTGTAAAAAAATCAATAAAACATGTTTAAAAAGAAAAAAAGAAAAAGAAAAAAGATCTGTTTGGCCTAACCGGCGTGGCTCAGTGGATAGTGCACCAGCCTGCGGATGGAAGGGGCCCAGGTTCGATTCCGGCCAAGGGCGCATGCCTCAGCTGCAAGCTCAATCCCCAGTAGGGGGCGTGCAGGAGGCAGCCCATCAGTGATTCTCTCTCAACATTGATGTTTCTATCTCTTTCTTCCTCTCCCTTCCTCTCTAAAACCAATAAAAACGTATTTAAAAATAAAATAAAAAGGACCCCTTTTTAATCTGCATTCGTGCTTGACAAGGGCCTTGCTACCCAGAGCTGGACGCTCCCTGGCTGATGACTAACATGAGATGCTGAGAGCGTGAGTGCTCAGAGGCGGATGCTCAGACCCAGGAGAACTGCGGGGACGGCGGATGCACCCCTCCCCCTGCCTGCCATGTCACGTGACCCCGCCTTCTCCAGGGCCCTGGCCCTCCCGCTGGCCCTCAGTTACCCACTGGACACACTCCCGCCGCCAGGCAACCAGCACTGAGCAAAGACGAAGCTCCCGTGAAGCAGGAACCCCGCCCGCCCGCCTGGGGCCGAGGGCGTGCGCTCTGCCAGCTAACCCTGCCCTCCTCTGACATCGACTCAGGGCACCTCTCCTAGTGCCGCCTCCCTGACCCCAGGGCAGCGAGGCCCTTCAGGGGGCGTGGGCTCTGGCTCCCGGGAGGGGCCGACCTGGATCTGCCCCGGGCCCACGGGGACCACCGGGCAGGCACCGTGGCGGGAAAGGCCTGGGGGGAGGGGGGCAGCCGTCAGCGTGCGGAGAAGTCTGAAAGCCTGAGCTGGTGAGACGACAGGGATGCAGCGGAACAAAAGTGGTTTTGAAATAAAGAACATGAGGAACAAGCACCTAAACTTTAAAGAATTGCTTCAGTTGAGAAAGGGCAATTTTTAAAGTCTTTTTAAAATTTTATCTTTTTAAATTTTTTGTTGATTTCAGAGAGGAAGGGAGAGGGAGAGATAGAAACATCAATGAGAGAGAATCACTGATCGGCTGCCTCCCGCACACCCCCCACTGGGGGGGGGGGTGAGAACGGAGCCCACAACCCGGGCATGTGCCTTGGCCGGAATCGAACCCGGGACCATTTGGTCCACAGGCCGACACCCTATCCACTGAGCCAAACCTGCTAGGGCAAGACTATTTAAAAAAAAAAAAAATGTATTTCTTTATTGATTTCAGAGAGGAAAGGAGAGGGAGAGAGAGAAACATCAGTGAGGAGAGAGAATCACGGATCGGCTGCCTCCTGCACGCCCCCCACTGGGGATCGGGCCCACCACCTGGGCATGTGCCCTTGACCAAAACTGAACCCAAGACTCTTCAGTCCGCAGGCCGACGCTCTAACCACTGCGCCACACCGGCCAGGACTAGAAAAGGGCAATTTTAAAAAACGTACGAACTGCCACTCAGAGCCAGGGCCAGGGCCGTTCGCGGACCGCACGCTCGGGGGCAGCGGCCACTCACGTGAAGTCCTGGAGGAGCACGCGGGCGGGGAAGAAGGGCACCTCTACGTGGCCCCGCGTGGCCCGCCAGTCCAGGATGTTCAGCACGTCCTCCCTCTTCAGCAGGAAGCCGTCGCAGTTCCTCACGGCCGCTTCCAGCAGGACCCGCACGGAGTACGGCAGGGCGTCTGGTTCGAGAGACAACGTTCAGGACAGTCACAACGAGGCATTACAAGGACTCGATTCACACAGAGTTAAAGGCACAGGGGCACTGCCCGGCGGGCACGGCTCAGTGGCTGAGGGGCTTCCCATGCACCACGAGGTCACAGTTCAATTCCCGGGCAGGGCACAGGCCTGGGCTGCGGCTGGGCCACCAGTAGGGGGCGTGCAGGAGGCAGCCCGTTGATATTTCTCATTGATGTTTCCATCTCCCTCTCCCCTCTGCTCTCTAAAATCAATAAAAACTTTTTATTGCACCAAACCAGAGAGGGTCAGACCTGCATCACCACCATTTGTCCACCATCCAGAACTGAAATGTCATTGCTGACAGGTACACATAAGGAACTGTTTGACATTGAAATTGGGTCTCAAAAGAACTGTTAGTCCAGAAAGAAACTCACTACAGACTGATTCATTTGCCTCTCAGCATCAAGATTATGGCTCGTCTCATTTTCGGTTCTTATAAGGGTATTTCCAGTAGGACACGATCTCACTCATCTGGGGGAAATGGTGAACAACATAGACAGACGAACAAGAACAGAAAAAGAGACAAGGAGCCGTGGGTCAGACTGTCGGACCTCAGAGGGAGGGTGGGGATAAAAAGGGAGAGATCCACCAAAGGACTTGTGTGCACACACATGAGCCTAACCAGTGGTCAGGGACAATAGGGGGGTGGGGGCATGAGGGGGGAGGGTGGGGGATTGGAATGGAATATAACGTTGATACCTTAATCAATAAAGAAATTACAAATAAAAAAAGATACAGACGCATAGTTTCTCGATTTACAAGTATTTCGTTCTATAATAGTAAACACAGAACAAAGCGCATCCTGTGAGCGCCAGGACCTGTCCCTCGGACGCCCCACGTGTAAGCAGGCCCCAAAGAGCAGATTCGGGACTTCACACGCGCGTGCCGACGTGGGCACGTGAGACTGGTGCGCGTACACGCACGTCCGGGGCAGACAGAGGGAAACGGAAAACCACAGAAAATGGGAATTCAGTACAACAACGAAGACAGCCCTTTAAGACAAACGTGGGTTCCACCGTGTAAAAGTCTAATAGGTTTACGACATTTCCGTCAAAAACGGCTCAAGTTTCACAGTGAATCAGGGTCACAGCTCAGTCAATTCACTTCCTGAAAAGCATCTTTCGATCTCGATGACTGGGGTTGATCAGGTTCCACATTAACGTTTTCTTTCACCCATGAGGCTGCCCCGGGGCGGGCGAGCGGGGGGGGGGGGGGGGGGGGGATGTGACCACACGAGGGGGGACACAGCGGTCTGAGGGCAGGGAGCCCCTGAGGCGTGGCCGCCAGGACAGACTCGCGGGAAAGCAGCGCTCACAGCCCACACCACCTTTTCGGCGAGAAAGGGAGTCTACCAAGCCCACGTACGGTAAATGTGTTGCTGTCTGATATGAGAGGGACAGGGGAGGGACAGGCTGGAAATCTCAGCATCTATTCCGCGCTGTCTGGCTGCACCAGGTCCCCGGCAGGACACGCACGAAGCACACACACGGCATTGACACGGAAGCTGTAATTCTGACACTGTCACCTTCACGGTTGTGAGAGGCGAAGGGCAGCTGACGCGGGTAGGTTGTGTGTCCATCACCGCCGTTTCCCACGGGCACTGCTGCCCTGCGTGCACGAGGAGGATAAAGTGGTCTGCGGCCAGGCCTGGGACCAGACTGTCAGTGTGAGGACGGCAAGCACAGCCCGAGGGCCCCCTGGACACAGAACACGGCCACTCCAGTGGAATCGTGGCTACAAACTTACAATTTATCTTTCTTTCTCAAAAACACGTGCTTCCTCGCTGTTCAGTGAAAATGCCTGCAACAAGGACAGTCCACTCGTCATCACCCTGATGCCCAGCGCTGCTCCGACAGCTCCCTCTGGGGCCCCCGCCTCAGAGCCAGCGGGGCATCGGAGACCGATGACGGCCACCCCCCGAACCCCTGCACTGACCCTGGAAGCGGCCGGAGCACCAGCTCCTGAAGCTGACAGCGGGGGCGGCCCTTCATCCCGTCTCCCCGGGTCCAGCCATGCACAGCGGAGAGCAAGTTCCCGTCGAGAAGGCCACAGCTACTGGTGCAGAAGGATGACAGAGACCTCACAAGGCCGGGGGGAGACCTGGACCAGACCCCAGGGAAGGGGGATGGATGGGGCAGGGCTGGAACCAGCAGGTGACCTGTGAACAGGCCTCCAAAGGCGGGGCCAGGCTGCTGACACCCACCCACAGGGCATCCTGAAAGTGGGGTGCCGTGGACACCCCACGCCTCTGATGGAGCAGGAAGCACACCCAGCCACTATGCAGCGTTCCTGCAACAAGCAGGCCTGAGCGGATCACACGCCAGCTCTACCAGCCACCAGAAGCACAGGGACAGGGCGGCGCCCCCAGGCCACCCCCACCGCCAGCACCCAGGCCACACAGCCCCCGTCTCCGCCAGCCCCACGCCCGGCACCCTCCCCTCTCCCGAGGACGGTCCCCTCACCCGCAGGGTCACGGGCCAGGACCCCCCTGGACGGAGCACCCAACCTCGGAGGGGCTGTGTGTTCCGATCCGTACGCCCCTGGTGAAGGCTGACTTATAAGCTGGGCAATCTCAGAGGGGACTCGTTCTAACCGCAGCTCAGCAGCCTGGACGTGCAGCGGCTCTCTGAAGTCCAGAACGTTCGCTTTTCCCGTAAAGGAAGACCTTGAGGCTTCTCTGGCGTGTCTGCATCGCCAGCACCTCCCTTCCCCTCCCCCAGCTTTGGGACTAGGATAGAAGGTGACGGCGACACCAGCGGCGAGACACTCTGTCGATGGCCTGGACGGCCGCGCAGCGGCGAGCGGACACCCCCCACCACTCCGCCCAGCGCGCAGCCTGAACCCCGGGACTGGGCGGGACCCAGGGGGACTGCTGTCCTGTCAGTCAGTGATGGCTGATGTTAAGCTTGCCTGCTGGAGTCTGTGACCGGCCGCGCCTTCTAAGGCAGGCCGTCCTTGCACTGCCACCCGTGTGCCCATCACTAACCACTGCGCTTCCTCGGCACAGGATGCTGCCTGAGCCACGGGCACGTCCCACCTGGAGCACCCACCACTGCTGGCCGCCTGGGCTGACCGGGGCTGGGAGAGAACTGGCTGGATACCACCCCCCCCCCCCCCCCGGAATCTCTGGGATCCTGAGAATCCGGAAAGCGGATCCTGTAACGACAGATAACAGACAAGCCGGTGATGGGAAGCTGGAGCAGGAGGAGGGCGGCATCGCACTTCAGCAGAGGGAGAGCCCGCAGGTGCCGGGCCCAGAGGCTGTGCCGCCGCCCGGGGAGGGGGTGAATCAGGTCCAGCCGGCCCCCAGGGTGCAGGCCCGGCGCATGCAGACCAGAGGCTGCTGCTGAGGTTGGCAGCCGCGCCGCCCAGGGCAGTCACAGCCGCCGGGCTGATGGCCGGTTTCCTTGCTCTGGGATGCACTGTGGCATTTAGTTGTGGAATTTCTCCAGGAAGCGCTCACGAGGCCATTCCACACCGCCGCCTGCAGCTCCCCAGGGCGGCTCCGGTGTGAGATGCCGTCCCCGTGGGCATGGCCTCTGCCCGGACAGGAGACTTCCCCACAGAGGCTCCGCCAGGCTCCTTCACGGAGACGGGGATGGCCCGGCCCCAGAGCCGACCTCGCAGGAGGAACGCAGTCCCTGGGCAATGAGCACAGCAGCTGGTCCCGCCCCGCCTGGAGTGTGGTCCTGAGGGGCAGCTGGACTGTAAGTAGAAGGCAGGCTCTAGCCGGTGTTGCTCAGTGGATAGAGCGTCGGCCTGCGGGCTCAAGGGTCCCAGGTTCAATTCCGGTCAAGGGCATGTGCCTCGGTTGTGGGCACATCCCCAGTGGAGGGCATGCAAGAGGCAGCTGATCAATGATTCTCTCTCATCGATGTTTCTAACTCTCTATCCCTTTCTCTTCCTCTCTGTAAAAAAAATCAATAAAAATTAAAAATAAATAAAAGTAGAAGGCAGAGTCCAAGGCCAAACTGCTCACAGAAGGTGTGTGACTACAGGCCAATTCCTCGGCTCCTGGACGCAATGCCCCCTCGCCACGAAGTGGACACAAGACCGCCCACACGCTCTGTGGAAACCCCTGTGGACAGACCAACCTCAGGAGCTGCTCAAGGCCAGGGGCCTGCAGAGAACGTACTGGAGGAGCCCTGGCTGGTGGCTCAGTGGTTAGAGCCAAGTCACGCAACCAGGGGTCTCGAGTTCCACTGCTGGTCAAGGTTCCATTCCGGGGTTGCAGGTTCGATCCCCAACCCAAGTCGGAGCATGGAAGGGGGGCAACCAATCAATCGATGGGTTTCTCTCACATCAATGTTTCTCTCTCTCTCTCTCTTCCCCTCCCTTCTTCTATCTCCAACAAACATCAGTGGATTTCCAGCTCCGAACCAGCCATTCTCATCTGTTGCCCAGAGAGCGCCGAAGAACCAGAAGAGCAGGGTCCCGTTCAGGGCCCTCCTTTCACTCGCGGGCAGACAGGAGGCAACAAGGGCCTTCATTGCCGGTGAAGTGGTGAAGGTGCCGACAGCGGCCTGTGCTCCCAGGGCCGGCCCCCTGCTCCATGGAGCGCGTCCCCCGTGTCCACACCTCCGCGGCAGGCCCGGAAGCAGCCTGGGCCCTGGGAGGCCCACAACCAATACCCGTGAGAAAGCACACGGGAGCAGGGGTCCCTCACGCAGGGGCCTGCCATCAGCACAGACAGACCGGAAAGGCGTCCTGAGCAGCCAGGGGGCTGGGCGGCCACGGGGCTGGGCGGCCAGGGGGCTGGGCGGCCAGGGGGCTGGGCGGCCACGGGGCTGAGCGGCTGTGGGGGCCGAGCGGCTGTGGGGGCCGAGCGGCCGCAGGGCCATGTGCAAACTCAGAGGCAGAGGCCTGTCTGCGGTGGAGCAGAGGGAGCAGAGGGGTGGGAACCTGAAACCTAGAGAAAACAGCTTCTCAATCCATGCTTCCCCGGCCAGGGAGCTGTGCCCCACAATGCACCTCCTCCCTAGACCCAGCGGGCGTCTGCCTTCACCACCAAAGGCCTAACCTGGAGGGGAAACGGCCAGCAGAAGCAGAGGTGCCAGCAGCCCTGGGACGCAGTGGGAGGGTGGGAGTGCGTGGTGGTGCGCGGAGCATCGGCAGGGCAGGCTGTCCTGGCCGAGGCGGGACTGTGTGCCAGCACCCCGGCCAACGGCCTCTCCGGGCCCACGGGGGACAAGGCCAGGGGAGCCGGCCTCGCACCATGTCCCGGCCCAGCCACAGCAGGTGACACGTGGGGACAAGTCCTGAGGTTCTTGCTGAACGGGCTGTGGCTACACGGGGGCTTCCCACAAGGAGCCAGGGCTGGGGGGCAGACTGGAGAGAGCGTCAGAGAACGGGGACAGGAGCCGGCAGCCTGTGCCGAGCGGAGCAGACTCCGGGGGTTCCCAGAGGCTGGGCTGGTCCTCCTGACCTGGGGTGTCAGCAAACGGCACTTCTGCCTTGAGTGCTGAGCTAAGTGAGTTTTTGTTCCTTATAGTCAAGAGTCAAAACTGGAACAGAGATGCCAAAACCGGTTTGGCTCAGTGGATAGAGCATCAGTCTGCGGACTGAAGGGTCCCAGGTTCGATTTTGGTCAAGGGCATGTACATTGGTTGTGGGCACATCCCTGGTAGGGGGTGTGCAAGAGGCAGCTGGTCGATGCTTCTCTCTCATCGACGTTTCTAGCTCCCTATCTCTCTCCCTTTCTATCTGTAAAAAAATCAATAAAATATATATTTTTTAAAAAAATAATTAATAAATAAATATATAAAAAAAGACTGAAACAGAGGATGTGCATTGAAAGTACAAAAAGAAAAGCATTTGTGGAGGGTGGAGGGAACACCACACTTTCAATCCAACCATCCTATCCTATATAACAAAAGAGAAAAATGTAAACTCACCGTACCTCTGCCTCACTCACCAGCCAATCAGGAGTGAGCATGCAAATTAACCTAACAAAGATGGCGGATTAATTTGCATACACAGGGGCCAGATAGTGGAGAGGCTTGGGGAACTTGCTCCAAGATGGAGAGCAGAGTGGGAGAGCTGGTGGCTTGGAGGACTTGGCAGAGCAAGAGGCCTTGGGACAGAGACAGGGCAGGAAGGGAAAACCAAGAATGCGGGGAGCACCAGGAATGCTGGGAATTATAGTTCTGGTGGCAGGTGGATCTCCTCCAGGGGTCCTCAAACTTTTTAAAGTGGGGGCCAGATCACGGTCCCTCAGAGAGCTGGAGGGCCGGACTATATGAACTACTAATTCCTACTGTAACACCTCGGCTGCGCTCACTGCCCAAAAAACCTGGCGGGCCGGATCAGACTCTTCTGCGGGCCGCATGTGGCCCGCGGGCCGCAGTTTTAAGACCCCTGTAGGACCTAGACTCTAAAGCAAAGTGAGTCTGGAGCAAGTGACTGTTGCGGTGGGGGACGGAGGGAAAACAAAGGTGAGAGACATAAGTGAAGTCAGAGTGCCTAGGAAAAATTAAAGGGAAGATATCCTAAAACTTCCAGGAAATCTCCACCAATGAAGCAAAGAGAGAGAGGAAAAAAAAAAGCCTCTATCATTCTGTGAGCACCAAACCAAACTGGGTTGGGGCTTCAGACAATTCGCTCACATGATTGCAAAGACAGAGAGAAACTCCCGATTGGCGAGGGCTCCCAGACTGGAGAGGGTGCAGGTCGGGCTGAGGGACTCACCCCCCTCCCCGGGCCCCTAGTTCTACATAAGCTTCTTTTAAAAAAAATATATTTAATTGATTTTTTTTACAGAGAGGAAGAGAGAGAGCGATAGAGTTAGAAACATCGATCAGCTGCCTCCTACACACTCCCCACTAGTGATGTGCCCACAACCAAGGTACATGCCCCCGACTGGAATCGAACCCGGGACCTTTCAGTCCGCAGACCGATGCTCTATCCACTGAGCCACACTGGTTTATATAATAAGCTTGCATCAAAACTCACACATCACACACGCACAGCAGTTTTCCTTATAAACAGAAAGCTGGCGGCGACTTCCAGTTTGGGGAAGCCAAGTCCTGCCTCTCTGGGGGACCAACCAGTCCTGCAGTCACAGAAAAACGAAGGGTGAGCGAGACCACGGAAACGAGGAGGGGCGCTGAAGGCTGCTGAGCAGCTGCTCCACGGTCACGGTCACGGTCACCGCACAGGCCAGACTCCTGTCCCCCATGCTCCCACCAGGCTGACTGCCCGGCGACCCGTCTGACATCAACCTAAGGCCCGCTCCTGCGGGAAGGAGCCGGGCTCTGACAATGGAGACGTATCTTCAAATTCAAAGATCTCCGACAAGGACCTTCCAGGACACTGGACTCTTCCCATCACGCGTGAGATAACACTGCTGGTGGCAATCTATTGTAGAACACGCAAGTCCCTCCATATCCACAGATAAAGCCTGAGCCGTGTGCCCCATGGTGCGAGCACGGAAGGGTCACGGGTTGGATTCCTGGTCAAGGGCACGTACCTGGGCTGCGGGTTTGCCCAGTCAATATGTCTGTCTCTCACATCGATGCTTCCCTCTCCCACACAAAAGCCATCTTCTTGATAAAATAACGCAAGAAGAAGAAAAAGACAAGGTAAAGATAAGCTCTCCCCGAAACTGATGTCAATATATTTGACATTCATCTTTTCAAGTAGTTTTTTACTAAAAAGTGTGACGATAGCCAGGACCGGTGTGGCTCAGTGGATAGAGCGTCGGCCTGCGGACTGAAGGGTCCCGGGTTCGATTCCAGTCAAGGGCAACCTTGGTTGCGGGCACATCCCCAGTAAGGGGTGTGCAAGAGGCAGCTGATCGATGATTCTCTCTCATCGATGTCTCTGACTCTCTATCCCTCTCTCTTCCTCTCTGTGAACAATCAATAAATAAAAAAATAAAAAAAGAAAAAGAATAAAAAAAGTGTGATGATAATAATCCCTCTTCCCAGCAGGTCTTCCCTTCATTCACTGGCCTGGGTGAGAAAGCCATTCCACTGTCACGAAAGTCAAGACTTCCATCCAGTACCCGGGGGTCAGCCAGGTTCACGATTCTGAAACCTCAGAGAAGGACTGGGCCCCGATCATGCGCCGGCAAAGTGCTGGTGCCGGGCCGGCAAACCAGAGCCAGTCCCGGAGCAAAACTCACGTCCGGGAGTCCTGCGGATTCCCATTCAAAGGATAGGTGACAAAGAATCACAGGCATTATTCACTAGAAGAATTAATATATAGGATGAATAGCTGTAGAATGTCACCAGCCAGGCTTTTTAAAACTGCATTAGTGGTTTACACGGGTTAAAAATAAATAAAAAAATCATTGGTTAACGTAGGTTTTAAATGAGAAGTTAAAGCATGGGCTTACCTCTTTCTCAGACAAAAGTGGTCCCAAAAGTTTTTTGTTTTTAAAAAAAAATAAATTTTATTGATTTTGTACAGAGAGGAAGGGAGAGAGATAGAGAGTTAGAAACATCGATGAGAGTCATCGATCAGTTGCCTCTTGCACACCCCCTACTGGGGATATGCCCGCAACCAAGGTACATGCCCTTGACCGGAATCGAACCTGGGTCCCTTCAGTCCCCAAGCCGATGCTCTATCCATTGAGCTAAACCGGTCCTGGCCCAAAAGTTTTTTTTAAAATATATTTTATTGATTTTTTACAGAGAGGAAGAGAGAGGGACAGAGTTAGAAACATCGATGAGAGAGAATCATCGACCAGTTGCCTCTTGCACGCCCCCTTCCGGGGATGTGCCCACAACCAAGGCACATGCCCTTGACCGGAATCGAACCCGGGACCTTTCAATCCGCAGGCTGACGCTCTATCCACTGAGCCAAACCGGTTTCGGCAAAAGTGGTCCCAAAAGTTTTAAAAACGTTAGAGCCGTGTGTAGTTGTACCTTTTACAACACGGTGGGAATAGATTTTCATTAAAAAAAAAAGAAAAGTATTTTTATTGATTTTCAGAGATAGAAACATCAATGATGAGAGAGAATCATTGAGCGGCTGCCTCCTGTATGCTCCCACAACCCAGGCACGTGCCCTTAGCTGGAACCGAACCTGGGACCCTGCAGTCTGCAGGCCGATGCTCTATCCACTGAGCCACACCGGCGAGAGCGACAAACGCATTTTTATTAGAAAGGAAAAGAGCCCCAGAAAATTAAAGCAACATTACCATACTTCGTGCCTCCAAGTTTGGGTACATTGAAGAACTTCTTGCGTGAACTGTCGTTTAATGTTTCAATAAGGTACTCAAAGGTGTTTCCTGAAAAAATAAAATAAAATAGATGTTAACTGGACACAATTACAAAGTATCTCACTCAGAGGCAAAACGCCTGGAAATCAACTTGACCCAACAGAATCTTCTGCAATGGTAACAAAGCTGTATTTAGTCCCTGTGCAATGAGCCACAGGTGGCTACTGAGCACTTGAAATGTGGCTACCAGCCACTGGTGAACTCAAACTTTTTATTTTAATTCATCTATGCTAATAAAAAGGTAATATGCTAATTACACCGGGAGATCTTCCAGATGTCCTTCTGGACAAAGCCAGGGCAGAGGCAGAGGCGATCAGGCCAGAAGGGGAGGGCGCCTGTTGGGGGCAAACAGGCCAGCAGGCAGAGTGGTTAGGGGCAATCAGCTGGGCAGGCAGGCAGATGAGCAGTTAGGAGCCAGCCTCCCAGATTGCAAGATGGATGTCCGACTGCCAGTTTAGGCCCGATCCCTGTGGGGTCCCAGACTGGAGAGGGTACAGGCTGAACTGAGGGACCCCCCCCCCTCATGAATTTTGTGCACCAGGCCTCTAGTTTAAGTATAAAAAGTCACATGCAGCTACTGTCCACTGTATTGGACAGTCCATCTCTCGACCCTGATTCTTTTTTTCTTTTTTTTAATATATTTTATTGATTTTTTTACAGAGAGGAAGGGAGAGAGATAGAGAGCTAGAAACATCGATGAGAGAGAAATATCGACCAGCTGCTTCTTGCACATCCCCTACCGGGGATGTGCCCGCAACAAATGTACATGCCCCTGACGGGAATCGAACCTGGGACCTTTCAGTCCGCAGACCCGATGCTCTACCACTGAGCCAAACCGGTTTCAGCTGATTCTTTTTTTTTAAGTATATTTTATTGATTTTTTACACAGAGGAAGAGAGGGACAGAGAGTCAGAAACATCGATGAAAGAGAAGCATCGATCAGCTGCCTCCTGCACATCCCCTACCAGGGATGTGCCCGCAACCAAGGTCCATGCCCTTGACCGGAATCGAACCTGGGACCTTTCAGTCTGCAGGCCGATGCTCTATCCACTGAACCAAACCAGTTTCGGCTCTCAACCCTGATTCTTATCAAGTAAAAACTGGTAACAGAATTAAGTGCTGAAATATGATAACAAAGAACACCTGGAAAGGGACAATGAGAGTGACTTCAATGATGTAGAGACATGTTTGGGGAAGACACGTCCTGAATATTTCATAAGTATAGGCAGCAACTTGAGAACGCCACAATTATGATACACGGATTGACTTTTCTTTAAAAAAAAAAAAAGGGGGGGGGGGGGTCCTAGCCGGTGTGGTTCAGTGGATAGAGCCTCCGCCTGCAGACTGAATTGACAGGTTGGATTCCAGTCAAGGGCACATGCCTGGCTTGCAGACTCGAGCCCACCCATGATTCTCTCTCATTGATGTTTCTCTCTCCCTCTTCCTACCTCTCTGAAATCAATAAAAGCGTATTAAAAATTAAAAAAAGGAATCAAAGGACAAGATTATGACAATGCATTCAACAACATGGACAAAACCGAAATCAAACCCAACCCAACCCAAGAAAGACCCCAACAGGCCTGGACCTCCCGGTAAAGGGGCCGATTCTCCTTAAAAAGAGGACGCGTTCTGCCGAAACCGGTTTGGCTCAGTGGATAGAGCGTCGGCTTGGGGACTGAAGGGACCCGGGTTCGATTCCGGTCAAGGGCATGTACCTTGGTTGTGGGCATATCCCTAGTGAGGGATGTTCAGGAGGCAGCTGATCGATGACTCTCTCTCATCGATGTTTCTAGCTATCTCTCCCCATTCCTCTCTGTTCAAAATCAATAAAACATATTAAAAAAAAAAAAAAAAAAAGGACGCGTTCTTCCGGGTTTTGCACGAATTGAGACTGAACCACGAAGGCTGGGGCCTCGGGGGCCCGCACGTCCTCGGGGAGGGGCGGGAGGCGGTCTTGAAGGCACAATGGACTCCCAGCCCCCATCCTCGGCCTGGCCGGGCCCTCGGTCCGAGGAGGAGACCAGCCCGAACCGCTGACAGCGCCGTCCGAACCTCACGGACCCGACGGAGCGGAGGTGCAGGCCCCACGCTGCAGTGCGCGGCCCGGGGGCCTGGCCCCCCGACGCCCGGCCTGGACCGCCTCCCACTCCGCTTCCACGGAGACCCTGCCCCGGGCCTGCTGTGCGGCCAGCGGGGCCCCTAGCGGGACTCGGAGCCGGCGGGACCCGGGCGCGAGCGGCCCGGGGCGGAATGGGCCCTGCAGGGAGGCCTCGGGGAGCGACCGGAACCCCGAGGCCCGAGGCCCGCACGCTGGCCCCGCGACTCCAGGCGGAACACACAGGGACCCGGCGCCGGACCGGACCGGACCGGACCGCGCGCCCGCCCGCAGCGGCCCGGCCCCCGGCGGCGGCGAACGGCACTGACCTGCACTTGGGGCGTCCATCGCCGGAGACCATATTAGCCCGCGGGGCCGGGCCACGGGGAAGGAGGGGAGGCCGGGAGGGGAAGGGGAGAAGGCGGCCGAGCGGCCAGGAGGAAGGAAGGGCGCAGTCTCGTCCAAACACCGCGAGAGCAGCGGCCCCGGCCGGCCCGAATCCGCGCTCGCGAGATCTGCGGCGCAGTTCTCGCGATATGTCTCCGGATGCAGGAAACAAAGGAAGAGGCGGGGCGGGGCGGGGCGAGAGAGAGGCGGGGCGAGAGGGAGGCGTGTCCTCGCGCGAGCTGCAGCCGGGAGGCTCGGTCGCGGGCGCCGCCTGCGGGGCCGGTTTCGCGACCCGTTACGTAGCGCGGCCCCGCGCGGCCCCGCGTGGCCCGTTAGGGCCGCGAGCTCCGCCGGGTGCGCGGGGACGGGACGGAGCGGGAGTCCGCGACCTCTCCGGGGGCTGGATCCAGGCCCGGGTTCGCCTGTGCGGCGGGGCGTCCACCTGCGCGCCCACCGGAGCGCGCACCGTGCGCCGCTGCAGCCGGTGCGTCTCCGCCGCCTGCTCCCTCCGTCCTCCCGGCGGCGGCGGGGTCCCCGCGCTCCGCCTCCGCCCCTCCGCGGGCTCCCAGCTCCTCCCTCCGCCTTATCTCCCGCTGGCAGCTGCCCCTGCGGTGCCCGTGGGCCGCGGCCACCCTCCCCTCCCCGCACACACCCGCCTCCCTCCACCCGCGTCCTCCCTCTTGCTCTGTCCCTTGTTTATTTATTTAAAAAATATTTTTAATATATTTTTAGAATATATTTTATTGATTTTTCATAGAGAAGAAGAGAGGGATAGAGAGAAACATCGATTAGAGAGAAACACCCATCAGCTGCCTCCTGCACCCCCCGCCCCCACTGGGAATGTTCCCACAACCAATGTGCATGCCCTTGACCGGAATCGGACCCAGGACCCTTCAGTCCACAGGCCAACGCTCTATCCACTGAGCCACACCAGTTTCGGCAAAATACATTTTTTTAAATATATTTTATTGATTTTTTACAGAGAGGAAGAGAGAGGGATAGAGAGCTAGAAACGTTGATGACAAACATCAACCAGCTGCCTCTTGCACACCCCCTATTGGGGATGTGCCCGAAACCCAGGTACATGCCCTTGACCAGAATTGAACCTGGGACCTTTCAGTCTGCAGACCAACGCTGTACCACTGAGCCAAACCGGTTTCGGCTCGGCAAAATACATTTTTATTGATTTCAGAGAGGAAGGGAGAGGGAGAGGGAAATAGAAACATCAATGGTGAGAGAGAATCATGGATCAGCCGCCTCCTGCACGCCCTAACCCCGAAATTGAACCCGTGACCTCTTGGTTCCTGGGTAGACGCTCAACCGCTGAGCTACACCTGGCTGGGCTTTTAAATATTTATTTCTGATTTCAGAGAGGAAGAGAGAAGGAAAGAGAGAGCGCGGTGGAGCATCCACCTAGGAACCATGAGGTCAGGGTTCGATTCCTGATCAGGGCACATGACCTTGTGGTGGGCTCGATCCCCCCGTAGGAGGCGTGCAGAAGGCAGCTGATGCAAGATGCTCGCTCATCACGGATGCTCCTCTCTCCCCCCCCCCCCCCCTCTCTCCCTTCCTCTCTGAAATCAATAAATATACATTTAAAAATAATAGCCGAAACCGGTTTGGCTCAGTGGATAGAGCGCCGGCCTATGGACTGAAAGGTCCCGGGTTCAATTCCGGTCAAGGGCATGTACCTTGGTTGCGGGCACATCCCCAGTGGGGCGTGTGCAAGAGGCAGCTGGTCGATGTCTCTCTTTCATTGATGTTTCTAACTCTCTGACCCTCTCCCTTCCTCTCTGTAAAAAAGCAATATAATATTTCTAAAAATAAATAAATAATCACCACCACCGCCATCCACCCGCAGCTCCCAGGCTCCCCAGCTTCTGAGGGCCTGAGGCACCAATGAAAGGGACACTGTTAAGTACAGTTTGCTAGATCGGTCACCAGGGGGCGTTTAGCGACAACGGGGGTCCTCGGTCAGAACTGGCTTGTATTTGCAGACTTTTTTCTCTTCTCATCCCAAGTGCCCCAGGCACCTTGACTCCCACCCCCAGCCCCCACCCCCAGCCCAGGAGCTGGGAGCGGACAGGTGGCCACTCCCCCTGATCCCACTTTTATTTAAAATATATTTTTATTCCCCTAACCAGTTTGGCTCAATGGATGGAGGAACGGAAGGGTCCCAGGTTCGATTCCGGTCAAGGGCATGGACCTTAGTTGCGGGCACATCCCCGGTAGGGGGTATGCAGGAGGCAGCTGGTCGATGTCTCTCTCTCATTGATGTCTCTAGCTCTCTCTCTCTCTCTCTCTCCCTTCCTCTCTGTAAAAATCAATAAAACATATTTAAAATAAAAGTCTTTTTGGGAAAAGAGCACATCACTGCTGATAGCACTATGAGACCCGGTCGGAAGTCCCCCTCCTCTCCGCTAAGGTGTGTGGTCAGGGAAGGAGGTTGTAAGTAAGGCCAGACCTGGAGGTGTGAGCCAACCCAAACCGCACTGAGAGGAGGCTGGGGCGGCGGGGGCAGGAAGCGGGGGATCCCTGGGGCTGAGGCGGGATCAAGTCCACCTGGATGGGGTGGGGAGGGAGTGGGGAGGGAGGGAGGGAGGGCGGGCGGCCTGGCTGTCAGACAAGTTGAAGGAAGATCCCCAGTCGCTCTGAATTTTGCTCCTACAAGCTGCGGGGGTGGGGTGGGGGTGGTGGGGTCCCCCACAAAAGGCCGGGCAAACAGTGAAGGGGACCCAGACAGAAAGAGCAGTCATAGTGGATAAAGTGGAAGAAGTAAGCCCTCGCTGGCCTGGCTCAGTGGATGGAGTGTCAGCCTGTGGACTGAAGGGTCCCGGGTTCGATTCCGGCCAGGGGCACATGGTGGAGTTATGGGCTCCATCGCCAGTGAGGGGCGTGCGGGAGGCAGCCGATCCACGATGCTATCTCATCGCGGATGTTTCTCTGTCTCTCTCTCCCTCTCTGACATCAATAAAGATGTATATCTAAAAATGGGAAGGAGGTTGAAACTGGTTTGGCTCAGTGGATGGAGCGTCGGTCTGCGGACTGAAGGGTCCCAGGTTCGATTCTGGTCAAAGGCATGGACCTTGGTTGCGGGCACATCCCCGGTAGGAGGTGTGCAAGAGGCAGCTGATCGATGTTTCTCTCTCATCGACGTTTCTAGCTTTCTATCCGTCTCTCCTCTCTGTAAAAAAATCAATAAAATATATTAAAAAAAAAAAAAAAAAAGTCCTGATGTTTGGAAAGAATGCAGGACAAGCCAGGGAATGGCGGGAGAGCGGGAAGGGAATAGACGGTTTTCGGCGGCCGTGCGGCTATGTAGCCAGGATAGGGGTTTTATATTATTTTTTGTTCATTGTATCATGTTAAGCTTGAATCATCACAAATAACTGTGGAGAACTGATTATCGAGAACTGCTTATCCAAGTTCGCATGGTTGATCAGTGGTTGGAATTCACTCAAATGAGAAATATGCCAAAGAATAAAATAATACTATACATAAATTTTTAAATATATTTGTAAATTGTACTTATGTTGAAATTTTATATATATATATATGTGTGTATATATATATGTGTGTGTGTGTATATATATATATATATATATATATATATATATATATATATATATATATATTACAATACTATTTTGGCGTTCTAAGAAAATTTTTGTGGCTCCATATAGACCAGATTTTTAATCAAGAACCCCACCCCCCACCCCCACCAATGTTAAAATCTGGTCTCCCGCCAAAACCGGTTGGCTCAGTGGATAGAGCGTCGGCCTGCGGACTGAAGGGTCCCGGGTTCGATTCCGGTCAAGGGCATGTACCTTGGTTGCAGGCACATCTCCAGTGGGGGGTGTGCAAGAGGCAGCTGGTCGATAACTCTCTCTCTCATCGATGTTTCTAGCTCTCTATCCCTCTCTCTTCTCTCTGTAAAAAATCAATTTTTAAAAAAAAGAATTAAAAAAAAAATCTGGTCACCTTAGACTCAGGCGAACTCTCCCATCTCAGGGCCCCTGTGCAAAGAGGGGGTGCTGGCTCTGTGCCCTGAGCAGGAGCCGGGCAGGACACAGTCCCACAGGGTCTGAACCCCAGTCCCCCCCACCCCCCGCTCATCAGAGACAGCGAGCAGCACAGAGGGCACCCAGGCCTGAGCCTGGGGGGTGGGGAGGAGGGGGAGGAGGAGGAGGATGGGGGAGCTGGGGAGGAGAGGGAGGAGGAGGAGGATGGGGGGAGCTGGGGAGGAGAGGGAGGAGGAGGAGGATGGGGGGAGCTGGGGAGGAGGGGGAGGAGGGGGGAGCTGGGGAGGAGAGGGAGGAGGAGGAAGATGGGGGAGCTGGGGAGGAGGGGGAGGAGGAGGAGGATGGGGGGAGCTGG